>NC_073340.2:22569000-22890500 GCF_027580225.2 Misgurnus anguillicaudatus
AATAGGCCGTTGATTCATTACTGTAGTTGTGTCGCAGAAAATTGAGTGTTCAGCCATGCAAACCACTTTATTTGATACATCCACTGTAATCTATATATATTTGTGTTTTACAAATAGGATGTTAGCAAGAACGCACAGTGTAGCTATTTCTTAAAAATGCCCTATTGAAAAAAATCAATGCGTTTTAATGTTGCCTTTAACTCCCTGCTAGGCTCAATGTTATCTGGGATAAGTTAGAAAAGAAAGCTAGCTTGATGTTTCGCACTAATGCAATGCACTAATATGAAAGTTTATGAGCCTTAAAATCTGAATTGAATAATAGGTGAGCTAAAGAAAAGATTTTACCAAGATGTGCACAGGTCACTCATTTTTATCATTAGCCATATAATGCAAACAATGATCCACAACAGATAACCGTAACACGTGTCTGATTTTCTTTTATTCAGACACGTACTGCATTTATCAGCAGTTACTTTTTAATCCCTTTGTGACTGAGGCATAATTGAAATAGCTTTTATTGATGGCAATAATATCGAAATTGCACCAGAGTTGTATCACTCAGATCTCGTGGACCTCTTCAGACCTCTTCAAATCAACTCGGGCAGTGTGGGGCTGCCGTTGTTTACGGGGGCTTCCCAGGAACATTGACCTTACTGAATGAAATATAGGCCAACGGCTAGAGCTCAAGTCTAACTCTGGCAGACCCACTCATAAAGCAGCGGTCATAAAACTCGAGTGCATAAATTTTGCTCCACAGAGGCGTGGAGGGGAGGCCGGGTATATTTGTGTCAACACCGAGCGTAATTACAAGGTGATAAAGACGTGAAAAGTGCTAAATCAATTCCGCTAACCAACAGGTTTTTGAGGCAGTGCTATGATTGACCGCCGTGATGTCGCAAATCAAAGAGGTCGACAGCCCCGTCACGCTGTTGGTGTAAGCAGAGCATACAGATTAAAAAAGCTCTGGCATCGCTCTTTATTGATCCGACACTTGCAGTGAATAAACAGCTATTCTGCCTATTAACACAAAGCGGTATGTCTATTTACAGTATAATAAATCGTTATCTATAATATCTTTATCCAGTATCTATAGTACACTCTCTCAGAAAAAGGTACACTCTTAGAAAGGATTTACACATCTTTGTGTGTTAAGCTTTTATTTGTTTCTAGTACTTATCATTCTTGGACAATTACACCAAACGTGACATAATTGCAAACGTTACAACTTACCCCATAGGTGGGGTTTATTGTAACAGGCAGGAGGTTAGTTGTAACACTGGCTAAAAAATAAGTTTGCAGGCAAATATTTCAGTACTATTGTCTCTATATACTTGAAGTGGATATTGTTTATATATCTGTCTATAACAGAAGGTATCCACCTGTATTCATTCATCCAGCCCTTTTCTAACAATAGTTCAATTATAAATGGATACAAATGTCTAAATATGTGAGAAAAAGCAGCACAATTATGACAAAATTATTTTTATATGTGACCCAGTCTGTAATAACTATACTACTGTTTAAAAAATCAAATTCTAAGATAATGAGCATCAAAGTCTGATTTTAGTCATTTATTTCATTATGATTTCAATCTTTGACGTGACCTTATTCAATCAATATTAAAGATATGAACAAAAATAATTTGGCACACAATTTTTGATAAGACAGTCACATTTATTTTGTTGGCAGTTAGCAATCATTTGTGTGTAGCCTATTTAAAACAACAGCAAGAATTACGCTAACGTTAGCAGTTTTCATATCGTAAGTGCTGAGGGGTTAGTTGTTACACAGCGTTACAATTAACCCCGCTGGGTCAAAATATTTTCAAGTCTACCAAAAAAAGTTGCTTAGAGCTGCAGACAAATTTCAAAACGATGCTATGTTTTAGTCAACAAGACACTGATTAATATGACATAGCATTGGATTTGGACAAACCATGATGAAAAAATTTACTTACATGCCACCAAAACACTCGTTCATCAATAACTCTCTGGAAAAACATTATACATTTCCAATAATTTGCGGGAGATTGTCTTTTGGCAGCGTGAAAAAAATACCGGAAAACCAAAATGCTCAACCTTGTCCAACAATGTAAACGGCGTACCCCTACCATTTTGGTAAAGATAAGTACCTTTAAGGTACCAATATGCACCTTTTAGATACAAAAATGTACTTTCTGCTCCAGTGTAGAGAGTGCAGTGACGGCTTGTGTTCAATTTTTTGAAAGCAGTTTCATTAGTGGCTATTTTGTTATTATTTTATTGTTTTATGCGCAGGTGCAAGCATGAAAATTCAATTTGTGCAGCCACCTTGCGGCTACAGGTTCAGTTCAGCCACCCCACGCCATTCCCTTTTATGCTTGTGCCGCATGGCTCTTCAGTTCATAACATTTCAACATGAAATAGCATCAAAGATTAAACATCCATCTGGAAGTTTTGTACATTCTACTCAATCCTTAGGTGTAGGACTCACAGCCACAGGAGTTCTGTGTATTTTTTTTTATTGCTCTAATCACCTATTTTACAAAACTACTGTACTTTAATTCCTGTTACTCTTGTTGGAGCAGCCTGGGGGATTCACTCACTGTGGTCTGTTTGCGAGGCAAGATGTGTTCGTTGTCTCCTGCTTGTGTAGTCAAAGGGGCCCAGAGAGATTCTTTCTAAACCATGCCATCCTCGTGCATTCCTGAATCTTAATTTATGCCCCTAGATTCAAAGTACATGACTCCCAAAGGTCAGACCCAACACATGCCAGTATTCCCAGTGGAATTCCCTTAAAATCCCGGAAGAGATTTATTGCTCTTAAGATGTAAGGCAAACTTCTCCAGAACCCTTTTAACATGCAGGTCCACTGACATGCCTTTCTTTCATTTTTGGCCTTTCTATAAGGTTGCGTTTTACACTCTTACCAATAGGAGGAATCTGGGATGTCAGTCAACTTGCTATTAACGTCACTGTGTCTGTGGACACTACTGCCACCTTATGGCTGAAGGTTGTACGGTTCTGCAAACTAGGGGGGTCTTATAGTTGAGTTGAAACAAATATTAGACAGTTTGTGTCGAACAAGAATATTTTATGATATTCAGATTAATTTGCATTCGGTATGCACTTTTAGTAATAATAGTTTCCTGGCAGGGATCCAACAGTAGAACCATTTTTGGCTCTCCAAGTCAGGTTTTTACTTTTTATAGTTTTTTCCACTACAAAAAAAACGTTTTATGTAACATAAAGGCTCTGTAGATGTTAAAGGTTCTTTATGGAAACATACAGCAAATCTTTACATATGCACGGCAGATGGTTTTATTCAAAGCAATATTACAAGGTATACATTTTATCATTATGTGGGATCACAACCTTTTGTGCTGCTGGTGCAGTGCTCTACCAGTTGAACATTTTTGCAATATTATTTTTTTCAAATGCAAACAGACGCAAAGTTAAGCCCTTAAAGGAAAACACCACTGTTTTTCAAATATTTTACTATGTTCTTACCTTAACTTAGATTAATTACTTCATATCTATCTTTTTTCAATGCGTGCACTTTTAATATTTGTACAGCGCTTCTTGAATGTGTTAACATTTAGCCTAGCCCCATTCATTCCTATGGCTCCAAACAAACGAAAGTTTTATTTTGTGCCACCATACTTACTCGTGTAACTACTGATGTAACAGACTTTAAATAGAAAATACATGGAAGTGTTTGGTGGCTTCTAAATTCATCCCTGTTTGGAGCCATAGAAATGAATGGGGCTAGGCTAAATGCTAACACATTCACGAGGCGCTGTACAAAAATTTAAAGTGCACGCATTGCAAAAAGATAGGGATGTATTAATTCGTCTAAGTTAAGGTAAGCACAAAGTAAAATATAAAAAAAGTGGTGGTGTTTTCCTTTAAGACGCATCAAATTCCAAAACATGCTTGTTTATGTATTAGATAATAAAGGTTATACAGGTGGACATTTGCATATAAGAGATCAGTTCTCACAGACCGAACTGTGTGAGTGTCTGCTATCTTCACCCTTGCGGGGGACAACCTCGTAAACTTCAGACGAATGGTTGCTTCAGTTGGCCCTCTGCCCAGGGGGTCAGTCTCCTACAAAATGTCTAAAGAAAAGGAAAAGGTGCCATAAAAGCAAAGGAAAATCCAGTGGAAATAGACAGAGGCGATCTTTAGTCCCTCCTTTCTACCCGTTCTCACACACTCATCTAAGGACCAGCTTTCTTTGTGGCGATAGGAGCTGTATAGACATATTGAGCTTTCTATTTACCAGCAGAGGGATCAAGGGGTGAGTCTGGGGTTCTGGGGTCATGCCGAAGGCAACGGTCATCTCCCGGTCAACTACAGTAGGTCATTATTCAGCCTAAGCCAATAGTCCAGAACCGCACGGCCACCCCTCCCTCCCGTACTCTGCATAATTATTATAAATGGAAGGCCACATAAACAGCCATCATTACAGGCGCTCAGCAGCATACACAATCCACTTTAAATGCCTATTAAGTTTAAGTGCCATCAGTAATTCCCAAGCGTATTTTTACATTGGCAGATTATCTGGTCTTCCACATTTTGTCCACAATCACACCTTCCAGACAGTGTCTGTTGTGCTGCATCACCGGCGCTTCGTATTAAATAACAGCGTTTCTTTGAAAAAGCCTAATATTAAGAGATGTTATGGGCAAGCTAAGATGAAAATGAATGCAAATGACACGGGCTGATTGAGATAAATCGAACGGCGGCTGTCTTTATTCAAGAGGCAGATCAATACCTGTTCGCCACCTGTCGTGTCGGCTGCTTAGGAGCGGCAAACAACGTGACGTATGGCTGTTTGTTTTTTAAGACGGCTGGATGAGTGAGTCCCCGTGCAGCGTCGAGTGTGCGGAGCTGACGCCTAATGACGCGAGTTTGGAAAAGAGATGCTGGAGAGAGATGAAGGGAGGGGGACTGTAGCACCCGAGTAGCGGGTTCAGCGGCAGGGCAATGAGAGACTTCCTGTGCTCCATCACACCAAGGTCTACCTCAGTCAGCTGGTGGCCAGAGGCAGAGGCCTCATGTCTCATTCTTATTACCATGGCTCCTGCCTCCTCGGTGTGTGTGTGTGTGTGTGTGAATGTGTTTCTGCTTACAACAGAAAAAAAATGAATGTAGAGAGGCACTGAGGGAGATTTTGCAAATAAGGGAAATGATTAAAAACGCGATCGAGTATGGAGCCGTTGGTGCAAAATGTGTTGAACGTGTAGACTTACGGGAAAATGAATAGGGGGAAGAATAAAAGGAAGGAGAGAGAAAATAAATAATAATCCACGAGAGTCGTCTGCTTTGCATTTTGCGGAGAACATCCTCGAAAAGTCACTGTAATGTAAATCTGCAACTCAAGTAGCTTATTGCTTTTTTAAAAAAATGGCACGGCAATACAATTTAAGATGGCAATGTTAAATGTGAAAACCCAGCTAAATCATCCTACATAATTTTGTGAAAATAACATTTATATCTTTAATATTGACTGAGTACACTCAAAAAAATGATTCAAGTCCTTCATAGAAATGACACATTATAAATTTTTCAATTAATTTAAAATACCTCATTAAGAGCAATAAGTATAAATTAGTCTAACACAAAATGAATATGTACTATAATTTATTGATTTCTTTTTAATTGTGTTAACACAATTAGTTTGGTAAAGAGAAAGACTTAATAGTGTTTAATGTTCGTTTATCTTATTGATTTAGAAGCGTTTGTGTTATATTTTTTCAAATTGTTTGGTTACCTTTGTGCAGAAGAGTGGCGCTTGTGGTTAAGTTGTGGATGTGACGTATTTTTCTCAATGAGCACTAACTGTGTTAATGCCTGTTTGGAGATAAGTCTCTTCTCACATGCTCATCCAAAGTATCATATGTTATTATTATCAGCATGCTAACATGTGCTCATGCTAATTAGTATGATATAAAAACGTTTTATATAAAATAACTGAATTGAGTTATTCAGATTACACTACATTGAGTTATTGAAACTACAATAAATTAAGTTATTGAAACTACAATAAATTAAGTTATTTAGACTACACTAAATTGAGTTATTTAGACTACACTAAATTGAGTTGAGGCAACTACACTTAATTGAGTTCTGCCATCTACTTTAAATTGAGTTGGACAAACTCAATATATTTTAATTGTGTAAAGCAGTTTTTATGAGTTAGGGTACACATTCATATTCATATCCACAATTGAATTGAGTTAATCCAATGAATTATTTTTTTCAGTGTAAGGTCATGTCATAGATTGAAATGTATGTGAAATCAATGAGGAAATCAAAGTTTGATGCTACTAAATTATAAGATTATGAGCCTGGATATTACAAAGAGTTTAACAAATAGTAAAAACAATTATTTTACGAAGTAATGTAACTAGTTGCTTTGGATAAAAAATCTAAATGCATAAAGGATGTGGGTGATGCCCGAACATTCACTCAAAAGTCTTGTTAAATGAACCCAGAAAATGTCTATATTTGTTGAAACAACCCAGCACAAAGTGATCAGTTTGAAATACTACAGCCTAACCCTTGCTCGCTATTCTAGCACAAATACTGTAGTTTTTAATAGAGACAGGAGTCACCACTCAGCCCGTCGTACACCACATGACATTGTTCAAGTCAAGCCAGGCGTCATTAGCTGTCAATCTGTCTCCTGGTCGCTTGAGAGCAATGGGCCCATCTGAATACCATTGCTAGCCACCCCCCTGAGTCAGAAATAAATGATAACAGTGGCACACTGCAGGTGTTGTCATGGCAACACACACTCTCGATAGCTCCCCGTGCCAAATCCTCCTTCCTCGTCAGAAGGTCATACGGAGGTCAGCGTCATCGAAGCGATGCACTTCACTTTCACAGCCCACAAACAACAGCTGCCCGCCGCCTTGCACGACTCCTATTAAAAGCAGTTGAGTCCTAGACCAAACTAAAACACACCTGACCCTGCCCCGTTACTCCGAGCAAGAGCGCAGCAGCCTCCCAAAAGGCACCTATTATCTCAGTCTGAACTACAGAGTCCTTTTGGGTAAATCTCTGTAACAACCGTCTCTCTAGTAAGGCACAGATTGGATGTCTCCCAAATGCCTCTAGTTGACAGACGCATTGCAGAAAAACAGATTGCAAATACAGAGAGGCAGGAAAAATGAGGCAGGCATGAAAAGGACACGAGTCATCGAAATGAGAAGGACTGCAATGGAATGTATTGACTCTCTTTCTTGTACTGCGCGTGTACTCTGTTTGAACCCGTAGTTACGTCGGGTTGGAGGGGGTGTGAGGCGGGACGGTATAGAGGTGTGTCGGAGGGGGAGAGGTGTAGGGCTGATTGGTATTGGGCACACCTGTGATTAAAGAGTATTTAAACTCCATCAATGATAATCTGGGCTAAAAATGTTTTCTATTCACAATGTCAATCCGCTTCCTTGTCCACATCATCTTCATATCCAGGAATGGGATCAAATTGATTATTACATTCTGATTGGCTCAAAAGGGATGAACCCTACCTGTTGCTGGGATATTTTAACCCAAAATGCTGTACCCATTGTTGGGGCAAATATACCTTCTGGGTTAAGTTAACCCAATGGCTGGGTTTGTCTCTTTATGATCCAACACTGGGTTGAATTTAACCCAGCATTTTTTAGAGAACAGACTGCTTGTTATTTCATAGGAATTTTAATCCAGTTCGCCAAAATGATTAAGTCCATTAATAATTTATACAGAATGTTTTTTTTACCTACAAATCTATTTACAATTTTGTAACCTCATTTTAAATTAATTAGCTAAGATGTAATCGAAACTAAATGCTAAATTCATTTCGTTTAGTTCTGTCCTTAGCTGTATGTCTCTAAAACAGTTCAAGTTTTTAGATGCACTTTATGCTACGGAGGCGTTGATGCCCCAGCGGCTTTCATCTCATTGTCCAGATGGAATTTATTCCATATAGCATCATTAAAACAGCTCATCTGCATGGGCTGAAGCTACATTAGGCTCTCAGCACTGTGGGTGTGCTTAAAGAGAGGATGGTAATTAGTTCCTACTCTCCACAGCAGGCAGTGGATGAATGACATGCTCATCATGTCTAAATGTACAGTGTGTGCTCCTGGAATACCAAAGCACTTAAAACCTTGTGTCTCTCAACATCGCTTCATCTCCTAGTTCTTTAAGCTCTTCATTTATAACCTTGAATCTGGACCACCGTGGAATCTGTCATCATTCATTAAAGTTCAGATCTGTGGCTCTCCACCACTTACTCTAAAGTGTCAGAGCTTTGGCATGAAATAAATTCAGAAGGTATTTGATTAAGGAGAGGAGGGAAAACATTTTAAGATCTGTGTTTAAATTCACATTAATATTTTAATGGCTTAGTTCACATCCAATTGACATTGTATAAATGGTGCACTTTTTAATATGGTTCTTCTTCAAACATTTTAATACATTATTTCAGAAAATATATTTATATATATTTTATATTTACTGTATGTGCGATAAAATCTTTAACACAGCATCAGTATATTTTAAATATAAGTACAAAAATGTAAAAAAAACATACAAATCTAATTTGTTGGGTTTACAATCATAAAATAATACATAAAATGTTCATAGGAAAGAAAAAAAGGGTAACACTTTATAATAAGGTTCTTTAGTTAACATTAGTTTACTCCATTAGTTAACATGAACTAATTATGAATTGCACTTATACAGCATTTATTAATCTTTGTTAATGTTAATTTTCAACAGTTACTAATACTTTATTAAAATCTTGTTAATGTTAGTTAATCCACTGTGAACTAACATGTACAAACAATTAAAAGCTTTATTCTATTAACTAACATTAACAAAGATTCATAAATACTGTAACGAATTTATTGCTCATGGTTTGTTCATGATAGTTAATAAGTTAACTAATGTTAACTAATGAACCGTATTGTAAAGTGTTACCGAAAAAAGAATAACTAGACACAACTAGACACAGGATAGAAAGGTTTATGTAAAGCAAGCAATGCCAATAGTTTTTGCGAACTTTATCCATAGGTGAATTTAGTCATTAAAAATGTGCTTTAGAAGTGAATTTTAATTCAGATGTGTATTTCTGTAGCGCTTTCACAATTTGGCCTTTTGGCAAAGCGGCGTTACGGTAACAAAGTACTACAATAAAATATATTAATAATATTACAAAGTTTTATACAGATAAAATTTAAATAAAAAGAAAAAGTACATTTTATTTTGGGAAAAAGTTTAAGTAACAGAATTCTTACATCTTTAAGTATTTAGAAATTTATTTTTATCTATATGCACTAAATAAAAATGGGTTAAGCCTATAAGTATTTATTAGTGCCCTTTTACTATTGATGACCACCAGTAAATTGTTACCTCTTTTTTATTCCAATCTAGGAATATAACATTCATGGATGGTGGGTCGGGGAGCTGGATGGTGATATTGGCATTGTCCCAAAAGAATTTTTACATCCTGCTTATATCCTGTGAGGTACTTACATTCAAATAATTATTCATCTTTTTTTACATTATGAATGAAACAGTACAGTGAAACTTTTAGTTTAAGGATTAAATGTCTGTGTATTATTGGGTTGATACAGTTATTTATTGAATTTATCGTTTTAAATGACACTTAAAGTAGCTTTTATTATTTTAAAATGTAAAAAAAAAAACTGAAACAATCCCTCCCATGCTGACACCTGCTGGAAATAATTGCAACTACCCAAAAATGCATGGCCGTGTGATATTAGGGTTTGAAGACTATTTTTTTACAGTCTATGTTTGGAGCACATTAGAAAATTTGTGACCCTGTCTATGAAATGTAGCTAAAGTCTCATAATCTAAATATGAGATTAGAAACATCAAAGTTTAATTTAATCATTGATTCAATTTTTGACATAATCTTACTTCATATTAATTACATCAAATGTATATTTTCACAGAATGTTCTTTACAGTATGATTTTATAAAAAAAAAGTAAATACAATAATGACACAGACTGGTTCACATATTGATTAAACCACTTTGATATATTGTTTTTTAAATTTGCTTTTTTTCTCTTTTAGGTCCATAGGATAATTGTGTAATATATGGAATTTCGACATGTGCAACATTTATGCTTTGGAATAAGTTCTGTGTATTTTTCTAAAGTCTTTGAGTAGATATGAATTGTAAATTTAGTTTTATTTCCTAGAAGCATACATAAAACAGTAATACCTGAGATTATTTCTTAGAAAATGTGCTTATTGAGAAAAACTTAAATGGTTAATGTACACTAAGGGGCTTAACAAAAGCCTTCTGTTTTATATTAATATCAGTTTTATGATCTGCTTAAATATAATTCACCTTTATTCAATTAAAGCATGTGTAAGATACAATCCAAACAACCACTTTAATTCATTTAGCGGTAGTTTGCTCCCAGATCATATTTCAGCAGCTCAAAATATTATCATTTCATGCAATTTAAAGGGCATGAAACTGTCTTAAGAGCCCTCTACTGGTTGTTTTGAGTTATTTTTAAGTATTCATACCAACATTCATGTTTTTACAATAATTGTGTATTTCTACACCAATTTTCCCATATGTTAAATGAACACTGATTATGTGTCATGATAGTTTCTATGAAGTAGCTATGCAAAAAATGAACTGATTCTGTGTTTTTTTTTAACACTGTGTGTGGATTATATATAGGCTATACACCAAGCAGTGTTAATTTAACACTGGACATTTTGCTCTGAATGAATGCTGAGGACATCACAGTAAATATGAAATCTGTCAAACCATAGTAAAATTAAAAAGGTTAATCAAGGCTGCATGATGAGTGTATTATGTCCTGTGTGAAGTTTAACATGCATGCATGTATTCATTCCTAGACTGCATTGCTACAAATTGTGGAAAATTCTTATTACATAAATGTGAACCTGGAACACAAAACAATTTTTGAAATTAAGATTTACACACGATCTGCAAGCTGAATAAATAAGCTTTCCATTGATATATGTTTGTTAGAATAGACAATATTTGGCTGAGTTGCATCTATTTGAAAATCTGGAATCTGAACGTGCGAAAAAATGCAAATGAGAAAATAACCTTTAAAGTTGTCCTAAATGTTTTATATATGAAATGTACAAAATATATTAACAGAACATGCTCTTTACTTTAAATATATAATAATTTTAGCATTTAAAATATTGATAATTTTGACCCATACAAAATATGTTGTCTTTTGCTACAAATATACCTGTGCTACTTATAATTGGTTTTGTGGTTCAGGGTCAAAAATGTTGTAAAATCTAATTAAATGAAAGAACAAAAAATAAACAAAGAAGAGCAGTTAAAGATGTTCTCTTAATGTATTGTAAAAACAATAGTTTATTCAGCAAAATGTATCACTCAAAACTGGACAAAAGAACCATAAAATGCTTCCAGAATTTGATGAATCTGTAGTTTCAAATGAAAAATATATCTAACTCACTATGTAATAACAACTGTCAGCTCAGTCCAAATAAACTTTTGCACAAAAACTGCTTCCACTTTAGCCTACACATACATGTCAGATACAACAACATAAAACCACTTGTGAAATACAGCATTGATGAGAGCTTCTTCTTTCCGACTGGAGAAACTGACCATCGTTGGATGACTGTTTGTTACCCCTGAAGAGGCCCAAAAATACTTAAAATGTCCTGAATTCCTACAGAACAACGTGTAATTTGGCTTTGCAAAAGATAAAAAGAAACCCACTGGTGAGATGTTTCTTTAATAAAGAAAATTTGAGACAGTTTCCTTGGGACGCATGTTTAGGCTCTGCCTTTATACATTTACACTGTCCGTTTAGAAACAAAACAAAAGGGCTTAGTTTTAAAGGGTTTAAAATAGTAACCATATTTTACAATTCTATCTTAAGTGGCATGTTCTCAGGCCTATATGAACAGGCCTGGTTATAATGGATGTCGAGACTGCTCTGGAACCAGCTTGAAGGCCAACGCCAAATCCAAAGCAGGGAACAATTGGCTAAGAATAAAAGAAGATGGTGATCCTAGTACAGAGCATCACTATTGCTGCTCCTCGGCCTCTTTATCTTTTCAATGTTCTTCAGGATCATGTCATGTAATGTTACCTACGGGACAATTAAGTATTTATAAAAATTATTACTACCATGTCAAGAGGAGAATAGCTGTATTTAAATGTTTTTTTTTTTTTTTTTTGGAAATACTTACATATTGATTTCTCAATTCTGACACTATAATCTTAAGACTGATGTATTCCTTTTCATCAATCTCTGTCACTGTACGACGATAGTCCTCCTATGAAAAAGAATTAGGTCTATTAAAGAAAACAAAGGGTTAAAAATAAAGTATTATTACGCTCAAATTTACTGATAGAAACTTACAACATGAGGGTATTTAGCTATTTTGGAAACCAGCTTTGCTCTTGTGATGTAGTATCTTTGGAAAGAAAATGGATATTAAAAAGCTGAATCTTCCTGACAACATTAATGATGGGCATTGACTGTGAAGTACCTTGATATCTGGTCTAAGTAAGATGCTGCCTCGCCTTCAACCGTTCTCAGTTCTGCAACAGTCTCCTCCTATTAAAGATGAAAATGACAGACGTCAAGTAACAAATTAACAAGATTTCACATTAAAAGGTAGGTAGTCCAATTTAATCAGCTAATCATTACAGGCAACAAATATAATATGAACGCTAATGGTGGAAAGCAAAATGGTCCCTGGCTGTCACTGTGGTGATACCCCAGTGTTTACTATTGATTTATTCATGGCAGCCCGCCACAGAATCAACACTGGCTGCCACAAATAGATTTTTCATGATTTTCATTTACTTTTTTATTTTACTTTTTAAACTGCTTAGTTCTTTGTTGCGAGCACTCAGTGCGTCTCCCTCAACTCTCATGTTGCATGCAGCGCCTCTCTCTCACATGACAGTGAAAAGGTGGCTGTGTTTTTAATGTCCTTTACTCCATATACTTTCCAGGCTTCCCATGCTAAGTTAAGTGTCAAAATCTCTGACTTTTACTGACTAAAAAGCTAAATTTCCATAACCTTTGTCCAGGATGCCATAAGCCTTGATAATGTAGTGTACACACTGAGTTTGTAGCTTTAATGCATGAAACGAATAAACAATATACAATAAAACTATCACTCGCATTTAAAATTAAAAAGGGCTCATAATCCAACAACACTGATGAGAAGTGCAACAGCAGTAAGGCTTCAATGTAAATGTATGGTGATTTTGTCAGACGATCTCGCGTTTAAGTCAGGAAAATAGCAGCGGTTAAAAGAACAGCTGGTTGGATTAAACACAAGGTGTTACTGGGTTGTGTTTAGTCACTATTTAATAGTCTACTTTATGTCTGACAACAGAACACAGGGTAACTTCCAGACTAACTTTTTTCACAAGGAGAACAGTGGCCCCCCAACTGAAAATTTTAGGGGCGCAACCAGAAAATGTAGGGGCACACACTGTAAACAACATGCTAACCAAATATTCACATTTCTTCTAATTTCCACTGTATTACTAATAAATACTTTAATGATAGATGCAGAAAATACAATGCGCTGTTTCAAATTCAGTGTCACATCACAAAAAAAGGTCAAATTTACTGGTCGCGCATGTGCGACGATGTAAAATTCAGTGGCGCACTCTCAAATTTTGGTGGCAAAATGCTACCATTTGGTGGCAGTCTGGAGCCCTGGAACAAATATGTACAAATAGCACCAGTTGTGTTAAAATGCAATATAATGTGACAGATCAAAGAGAAGAAATAAAACATATTTCAGGTGCCAACACTCGATCAAACGAAACACTACGCCATATATGCTAATTAGGTACGTCATCACCGCCAGTCTTCCAAAATCCTGTGGGAAACACTGTACCCTTTCAAAAATAACATCTGTGCACCCAAAGAGCGTAATGTAAAATGTATGCGTTTAATTATGTAGTCCATATATTTATGATTTTTCTTTTATCTTTGCCTTTGAAGAGTGTAAGTGGGGTTGTGTATGTGTAACCCTTATCTAACATAGAACCGGGAGTAAGAATTTAGTAATAAAAATTGCTTTTGCAGGAAACACGTACCACAGGTATAAATGTGTTTTTTGAATTGTCATCAGAGGTACATATAGAGGGTATGCATTTACAACACTTTTCCACGTGACCACACACACGAGTTGTTCCGGTTGAGTGGCAAAACCTTCAACAAAATGGCTGGTTTTCATAGCGGCTGCTGCGAAAATGCCAGTAAAACTGACTACTATCAGCTTAAATTGAATTAAGTTGGACTTGATAGCAGAGATGGACAATGCTTAGTTACATTAGTTACATTTTCCAAGCATCTGTGCTTTATTAGGTTGTTTGTATTGGGAAAAATGTTACTTCACTACATTCTAAAGCATAGAATCATACGTATTCTTTAATATTGCATATTAAAATGTATTTAATACCAAATTACATTATAATTGTGTACTTTTACTTGAGTGTTTGTATTTATGAAAGGTATTAAGAGTAAAAATTATGATAATATGCTTTGGAATGTATGTTTAAAAAAAACACTGATAAAATACAAATACTTGAAAAAATACTTTTAAGTAGAATGTAAAACCTCTGCTTTATAGTGACCCTAGCAACTTATCAACCCACCTGTGGTCTGTGGACGTTGGCATGAACGATCTATTTATTTCTCCTTTCAGTGTTTTTGGCAGTCTGCAAAACGATAGCTCTGAATTCTTGTTAAATCTGTTAGTACAGTCTATCGTACAACAGCTTGCCTTTATCCCCAATTAGAGACATTTTCCCCATGTTTTCGCTGATTTCACAGTCTACACAAATGCTTCCACTCTGTCTTTTGCCACTCAGTGGGCGTAACTGCAGTCAATTTCACCGAAGGCGAAGTCACGTGCATACCCTATATTGGATCCCTTTTAAAAAGTATACATTTGCACCTAAAGAGTTCATATTAAGACCTGCCTCACAGGTACATATTGGTAACAAATCCATACATATCTGTACCTAAAGGGACATATTTGGACCTTCTAAATAGTACTGCCCCAAAAGTGGGATGTAAAAAGAATGGAAACCTACTTGAATTGAGACGCCAAAATTGTTGCCATCTTCTATTCTTGGGATTAACAACTGAACCCACATTTTGACCTGAAAATCAAAGAAATTGTACATACAGAACAGTACTTACAGAACATGTTTTTAAATAAGCAGTAGGGTATCTGAAAATGAGTGCATGAACCCACCGTGTTGCACTTCTCAATAAGAGTTCTGATTTCAGGCTTGACTTTTTCAATCAGGTCCACCAGCTTGCCATTACTTTTCATCATTCCACCAGGCATGACAAAGACTTTGGTCCCGCCAACTACAAACATACCAGAATCAGATTATTGCAGACAACTGCATTATTTTGATACCGTTTTCCAAGACAAGAGAACTCACCTTTGTCGTCTCCTGCACCATCTTCCAGTTTCCTCTTTTTAGCATTTTGCTATCAAGGAAAAATGTCATGGTTACTGACTAGTCTTTTAACACAAAACTTTTTAATTTTTTTAACACATTACAGATAAACTATTTCCCAAACATTTCAATAATACGTTGGATATAACATTTTTTCAACATGAAATGCTTAAAAAAAAGATTTTTAAATATCTTACTCCTTCAAGTCCATCATGGATGTCTGCAAGTAGAATTGGGTCTGGTACTGTCAAATTGATTTCTGAATGAATTTCTTTCAGCTCACGAATATTAATTGTGGGATCCTAAAAAAAAAAACAGAAGAAAAAACAAACTTTATTACAACCACGATTAAATGTGTGTTTTGTACAATTGGGTAAGAAAATATAGCTTTAATTTCCAGAATGCAATACCTTCAAAAACTGGTCCAACTCTAACAATTTCTTCGGGAAAAAGTTTGCGACCAGGTCTTCAGCCTAAAGTTAAATACAGAAACAATCAGCTTTTACCAAACTAGGTTCAGTAAATACAGTTATATTATTATCAAATACTATAGTTTACCTCTGCTGTAATTCGTTCCCTGAAAGCATCAACCTGGACAAAAGACAAAATGTAATTTAATTGCAAAACAAAAATTGTACCAATTACAATTCAAAACGTCACATGAGTATCCCACGTATTTTTAAAATGGAAATGTGGACATGAATTAAACAAACCAATTCTCACTCTCCAGATTACAGGTTAGTAGGGCTTGTCGATATATAGAGTTTTTGGTAATAAATCGGTATTTTCCCTCGGCGGGATATGGGACAATACAGTCTTTGTAACAGAAGCTCTGACAGAAATACACACTAAGGTCCGAAATAAGCTTTCCCAATAGCTTGCATGTTGTGCATCTGTATATTTTCACTCAGTGAGAAAAAAACCTGGTCTTTGAATCTTATTTGCATCTTATGCTATTTCAATAAAGGTAAAGTTAATGGTACCATCTCACATGAGGCCGTATTTACCGTATATCGCCATTCATTCCAAAATTACAGAGATGTGAATTTTGAAGTCCTAAACGGTATTCTGTGTAATCCCTTGTTAATGTAACATAGTTAAAGATACTAACATACTTTAATCTTTCCGATCAGTACGGAGACATGTGCCTATTTTTCGTCTGCTATGCTGCCGCAGCGCATGCTGTTGTGCTACAAACACGCTTCATCCACGCACTCCCGGTCACTAGCTCTCCCACGCCATGTGAGCGCCCCAATTTCCCAGTAAAGGCTTTATATGAAAAATCATTTTACATCACAATACGCAACTTCTTAATAAGTAGTATTATAGTAAACACGCGTGTGAAAGTTAGCGGGATGACTCACGCGCAAGCCGGCTTGCCCGTTATTACCTGTTAGCCAGCTAACGTTTAGATGTTGCTCATCTAAATCGTTAATTTTTGAATAAAGGTAACTGAAAAATAATTACCTTTGTTTTAATTTCATTATCCACCTTAAGAAGCGAAGACATCGTATTCATTCAATAAACGAGAAAAGATAGAGATTGTCCTAAAAGCATTAACTATACGTGTGGCTCACTAACTGCTGTCAGCCACAAGGCTCTGGCGCGCTTCTAGATGACGTACACACCACTAAGAAGCACAATGCGCATGCCCGGGAATTATTTTCCTTTTGTAAAATTTATGGCGTGATTGAAATATAAACACATATAACAGTACATATAATATTTTATGATAGTTTAAAATATTTTGATGTTAATATTTAATGTGAAAAAATATTTCCCACCTTCTCCGTTTTAATGCTTTGGAACTCGTACTATTTATATTTATTAAGAGACAACATAATTCAATGTAAAATATACAGATTTTGGGTTTAGATAGCCTCATATTTATCTGTATGAAACTTTACAAACAATAAAAAAAATATATTTTGTAAAGCCACAGTAAAGATGAAACACTTCCTGTCACGTGTGTTGGGGGCGTGTACGATTCCAGCGATGTAAACAACAACGCAAAAGACAAGTCTGACAGTATTGACACCAGTACGGGCATTCAGATCGTCACATCCCCGCATCAAACGGTTCATCTGACTTTGGCTCACAGTCATGAACCTCCCCGTCACTGTCAAAGTGAACTTTAGGGGCAATGTGAAGAAATTTCCCGTCTTGGACACGAACAAAGCACAGTGGGATACTGTAGAGGCCTGGGTAAGGAGTCATTAAGCCTTGCTAGGTGGCGTTTATGTGGGGACGTTTAGATTTTTGTTCTTGGAAGGCCGAGGTAGCCGAGGCCTACATAAATAAACCTTAATCGGGATATAAGACGTTTAAACCTAAGTCGAGACACATGATCCTATGATAGCAGCTATGGTTTAACACATCAAAAGGATCATACGTCCAAATACACTAAATATTATTGAATCATAACAAAATGTGTGTCATTAGGTTTTTGACCTTTGTGTTCGAACATAAATCAGATTATAGGTTGTAAATAAAGTGTAATTTTGGAAAATATTTCATTTTCACTTTGATCTACTGTATTGTCTGTAAATCTTCGATGTCAATATTTGTCGTAATGTACAGATTGTAATTATGTTTTTTGATTAGCTGACAGTAGTTTCGTCTTTATGATATCTAGATCAAAACTACATTTGGCTTGATTCATTTCCAAGTGAAATATTTTGATGAGGACAATGAGGAGGTAAATAATGTTTCTTAATGCGTTTATTATTTGAATTTATGCAATATTTATACAGGTTACAGTAATGAATTATTATTATTATTATTTTATGAGTCTTCTATTGACATTGTCCTCTCTTATGTTTACCTTTACAGGTGTGCATAAACAGTCAAGGTTTGTATTAAGCATAAAATACAGTTCCAAATATGTTACTTGTGTAATGTGACAATATTAATGCATAATAAACATTAAATATTGTTTTTATTATTGGTATCAATATTACAGATGAATACACAGAAGCTCTAAAGGTAAATTTGAAAATAAAAATTATCTTGTAATATTTTGTGTGATTTGTGTTGTAGCGCTATGATGAAGCCCCGTCCTTAATTTATTTATTATATTTTTGGTACAAAAGTTTTTACTTTCTTAATGTTTCCCATTCAGAGTTCATTTAAACAAAGCAACCAGCTACATATGAATGTGTATAAGATGAAAGGCCAAGCAGAGGGTGGTGCTGTGAAGACGGATCTAAAGGAACTAAAGATCGATCCCAGACCAGCTCCTCCATATCGTGCAAGGGTTAAAATGGCAGATAAAGAGACCCAGGTGACCCCCGAGCGGGAATCTGTAAGCCCTTTACATTTTTAATCTTAAAAATTGTGTGTAATTAGACATACTGTATGCAAAAAATGGATATTTATTAATATAGTGCAAGCTATATAAAATAATACTATAAAAATAATACTCAGGCTTAATTTTGACTAAAACCTTACATTTTTATTTTAATTAAGCAGGCCGTTGCAAAGGAAAACAAAGGGATGAAAACTGAAGAGGAAGCAGTCCCAACATGGTTTAAGTCTTACATGGACAGGGTATGGTCCTTATTATTTAAATAACAAAAATTTGGAGAAACCGCATGTCTCTTAAATTCTTATTTTTGTGTTTGTGTTTCCAAACTGCTTTTTATGCCAGATTTATCCCACAGAAAGTTGTGTTATGGTCACGAAAAATTTGTACCTTGAGCACGAATGTCTTTTTCGTGTTACTCACATGAATTTCTATACATAGTTTTTCGTGTCCGTGGCATGACTTTTTTCGTTTCATTTTATGTAATGTTTTCTCATTGTTTTTTTCCCTATTTTTTTACCATTGTCGCTTGGAGTTAGAATCACTTTCGGTTACATTTTTAGACATCCTAACCCAAACCCCAACTCCAGGCGAGAATGATTTAAAAATAGGAAAAAAAGAAGAAAACAATACATTAAATGACATGAAAAAGAAAGTTGTGCCATGGACACAAAAAACTATTTATCGAAATTCGTGCTGAAGACATGGAAAAAAAGCTGGACACGAATAAATATATAAAATTTTTTGTGACTATAACACGACTTGCCGTGATATCATTTTGTTTCATGAATTTTCAGTTTAAAGACCAAGTTGTGCGGGAGGTGGTGGACAGGATGTGTAGTGAGTTTTCTGGCCAATGTTGCACACACAAAGCCTCAGATCCTCCTGCAGAGGAGCCAAGCACCTCCGGTACTCAGAAAGCAACCAGCTCCACAACACAAAGAGCCTCCAGCTCGACTCCAAACTGCAGTAGCTGCAAAGGACCAGCCACCGGTGGAGGATATCAGTGCAGGTAAGAACGTCCTGAAGCTTTATCAGGTTCTTGAAATGTTTCCGAGATGCACGCTGATAACTTTAGTGCTTACTGTGTCAACATGCAATGTTTATGGGATAATCAAGTGATCAAAGGATATCAAATCTAAGTCCTTAAACTTTTTCTCTTTCTATATACAGTGTCTGCCCATCTTGTATCTTATGTGAGCCCTGCAGTCATAAACACGACCCCAGCCACAACCTAAAGAGAACAAGGACTCCATTGTCTGTTCCTGAACGTGGAGTCACTCCAGAACCCAGGCAAGCCAAAATAAATGCTTTTGGCTAATTTAATACTAAAGAAACCTTCAGAATTTTGTGTGGAGGTTTTTGTAGTTAAAGCACAAAGGTCACGGGTTTGAGCCTCCTTTGGTATTCAAATGGTGCACTGTAAGTCGCTTTGGACAAGCTTCACTTTGTCTCATTTTCACCCAGGTTTCTGAGGCGGGGTGACAGGACAGTGCGTAAGGCAGAGAGGCAGCGGCTGAAAGCTGAGAGGAGGCAGTTGAAGGCAGAGGTGAAGGAGATCAAGAAGAAGCTGCGGCTGGAGAAGAGAGGTCTGCTGTGGAGTGGAGCCTCCAATGGGACCGGCACCTCGGGCCTTGCCCCTGCTCCCGCCCCGACTCTAGGACCAGCACCTGCTTCGGCCCTGTGCCCAGACCCTCAGACTTCCAGTCCAGAGTAAGGGCCACACTGAGAGGGGTCAGGGCTGGGTGACCTACCTACCCAGCCCAGAACAATCATTTTCAAGATTATCACATTGTCTGTTATAGTTGAGTTATCGCTGGCAAGTGGATGGAACTACCTCAAAATGCACCTGCTGCCTTTATGTATTACGTCCTTTTTTGCTTTTTTTGATATGAGCTTCAAGGAAAAGACAGACGCTGAAACAAAGCTGTTCTGACAATCCTCTGTGCACTCAAACCAGGGGTCCCAAGGTCTCCTGCTCCACCTTGGTGCCCACAATGACTGCCTTGTTTCTGGATGAGAATCTACCAGATGGCACATGTCTGGAGCCGGGCACCAAGTTCATCAAGTACTGGAAGATGAGGAACACTGGCAACATCAGCTGGACCTCTGATACCAAGGTACTTAAATCCAACAGACATTTCAGAACCTTCTAGATGTTCCTGTCGTATATGTTGCAGTTTTGCACTGTATGTTTGTCTTTTCAGTTGAAGTTTATGTGGGGGAACCTGACCCTGAGTTCTCGGGAACAGAAAGAGGTTGCGGTGCCCTTTCTGCAGCCGGGTCAGGTCGGTGTGGTGAGTGTGGCGTTTGTCGCGCCCCTTCTGGAGGGCACCTACACCTCTCACTGGCGCCTGGCACACTGCGGGGTGCAGTTTGGACCGAGAGTGTGGTGTAGCATTGTAGTGGTGCCAAACTCAGGGCAGAAACTCAGCTCTCACTGCACCAAATCACTGGTGAGTCCAATTTTCTGAAATATCGACTGTTAAATATGCATACAACAAAGTGTACCTCGTAAGGTAGTTAATAAATATTAAAAATATTTAATTATTTATTTGTAGAGGACTGATCTATATCTTATGGGGAAAGAGGGGATGTTCTGGTCAGGCACCAAAAACTGTGATGCTCAAGTGTCTACTAGTTCCAGGAGAGAATACTGCATCCCCTCTGTGGACTTACTAACAGCACAGGTGGGTATCGCCGGACACAAAAAACACTTCTGTATCATGGATGTGTAATGTGTTTGTTCATTGATGTGTGCCTTGTCATTCAGGACCTGTTGTCCTTTGAGCTGTTGGATATAAATATTGTGCAAGAACTGGAGAAAGTCCCAGCCAACACTCCAGTTGGTAAGGCCTCATTTCATTTGTAATTATGTAACACATCCTCAGGGTCGTGCAAATAATTAGACCAGCCTTATTTTTTATGATTTATTTTGTCTTCTTCTAAGATATGACCCAATCTCCTCCCCCTCATCACGGATCTTCATTTGGAAAGCACGGAACGGGACCGAGCAAAGTCAAAGCTGGACGTTTGGGCGGGAAAAAAACTCAAGGTTAGAGAATTGAAGCATCCCGATCTGGAATGGTCACAGCTCCATAGTTATAATTATTATAAGTTCTTCTCATCCCATATCGCAGTATACTGCCTATATATAGTCTGTTTTTATGAACTTGTGGCTTGTTTTCTCTCAAGTGTTGCCGCCTCAGAGACAAAACGATCTCCAGGACATTCCAGCCAATGAAGAAGGAGATGAAGACATCAGTGGGACGCAGTTTGTCTGCGAGACTGTTATTCGTTCACTAACTCTGGAGGAGGAGCCAGAGCGCAAGCCTAAGCGCAGGGCTCGGCCCAATTTAAGCAAGACTGACAGTAAGCTTCAGTTTGTTTCATTAATGCTTATAGTTTTTTATCACTTATTTGTTAATTCTGGCTGTAATTTTTTTTACAGTTCATGACACTACCCGCATTCAGGAAAGATTGTCGCTGATGAAGAATGACAGACCTTTGCCAATCGTTAATAGACCTGAGGCTCCACCCCCTATACCAAAGCCAGTCATAACAGAAGAGCCGGTCATGCCAGGTAATTTTTTGCATGTACCACCTTGCTGAATGTACCTAGACATGCTCTGCTTTCGAGTTATATGGTTTTCAATTCCAAAACATGTGGTATTACCGCAGTATTTTCAGAGGCCTTGATTGGCTCGAATGAGAACATCTACACCGACCCAGCGGCACAGGAGGAGAACGAAGAGGAAGTGGAGCAAAAGGCACATGGAAATGATCATGAGAAAGAGGAAGAAGTGGGAGAGTGGGATGAGGTGAGCAGCCAGGTGTCCTCTGCCTCATCAGAGGACTACATTGTCATCCTGCCTGACTGCTTCGATACTTCCAGGCCCCTGGGAGAATCGATGTATAGCTCAGCAATGTCCGAGAGTGCAGTCCCTCTCCCCAACCAACCGGAGGCGCCACAAGTCCAGAGCACCACCGAAGGAGAGACTGAAGAGACCACCCTTGTTCCAGCTCTTCAAAATAGCCTGAATAAGATGCTCTGCACTTCTCAGATACTGGACACCCCTCCTCTAATTCCAGAGGTGGTACCTCCTTCCATAACTCTGTCACCAGCTCCAACTCTTCGATCCCACAGGTAAAAATGAAAAAAAGAGCTCATTATTTTCTTAACTCTTTCCCCGCAATTGACGAGAGAAAAAGAAAGTTTTTCCGACAATCCATATTTCAGCTATTATCCAACAGGTGGCACTCTTACCCAACTTATAAAACCCGGAAGTATCCCCTAACTGTGGGTTTACACCAGATGCGAGTTCAACGATTTGCGCGAGTAGATTACATACAAAGTAAATGCAAAGACGCGATCAGACGCGTCCTCGCGTGGGGCGATGCGAATGACGCGATATGGATGGCACTTTTGGCGTGAAACACGTCTTCGCCCAAGTTGAAAATATTAAACTCGAGCGAAAAATTTGCATGACACGAAGTTAAATCTCACTTCGCGTTTGGTGTAAACCCACAGTAAGGGAAAACAGTTCAAACTAAAAATTTTGTATTTTGGAAGAAACCTACCCATATTTGTGAGGTGATAAAAAGAAAACATATAAAGGTAGGAAAAAAACGGGGTTGTTTGAAAGCAGAGGGTCTGGTTCTTTCATTTGATATATTGTATGTTTATATATTTAAAGAGGAACATTTTCTGGATTAAACTTTTTTGAAAATCATAAAAAATGATGGTGCTGGCAACTTTTTTTTTTTTAAAACGTTGGCAGGGAAAGAGTTAATAATAATAAATAATGCAAAAACTGTAATATGTTGTTAACTATTAATGATTTTTTTTTAACTATTAAAGATCGGTGAGATCTCATGATCTTGAGTTGGCACCAGGGACCTCTGAAGAGAGCACATCATGCCAGCGTGATGATGACACAAGTGGTGAGTTGTCAGTCATGGAAAAATATATTTAAAGGAATAGT
Source organism: Misgurnus anguillicaudatus (assembly GCF_027580225.2). Taxonomy (NCBI): domain Eukaryota; kingdom Metazoa; phylum Chordata; class Actinopteri; order Cypriniformes; family Cobitidae; genus Misgurnus; species Misgurnus anguillicaudatus. The sequence continues at coordinate 22,592,775 of NC_073340.2, forward strand.
TTACCCCAAAATAGAACATTTTGTCATCATCTTCTCATCGTCATGTTGTTCTAAATCTGTATGAATTTATTTTTTCTGATGAACGCAAAAGAAGATATTTTGATGGATGATGGTGGGCACACAGCTGATTGTAGCCATTGACTTCCATAGTAGGAAAAACAAATACGATAGAATTCAACGGGTACCGCCAACTACGTGCCGTCTTCATTTATCAAAATATCTTCTTCATAATTTATTACATTACTTCCATAATATTCGTTTTTTCTACTATGGAAGTCAGTGGTTACAATTAGCTGTGTGCTTAAAGGAAAACACGACAGTTTTTCAATATTTTACTATGTTCTTATCTCAGATTAGATGAATTAATACATACCTACCTTTTTGAATGCGTGCACTTAATCTTTGTACAGCGCCTCATAAATGTGTTAGAATTTAGCCTAGCCCCATTCCTTCCTATGGATCCAAACCAAAATGTTATTTTGTCCCACCATACTTACTCGTGTTTGGTGACTTCTAAATTCATCCCTGTTTGGAGCCATAGGAATAAATGGGGCTAGGCTAAATGCTAACACATTCATGAGGCGCTGTACAAAGATTAAGTGCACTTATTTAAAAAAAGATAGGTATGTATTAATTTGTCTAAGTTGGGGTAAGAACAAAGTAAAATATTGAAAAAAGTGGTGTTTTCCTTTAACATCATTTATCAAAATATTTAAAATAAAAGGTTTAAACAACAAAGGATTTGGGTGAACTATCCCTTTAAGTATCTTTTGAAAACGTTTTATTTTATTTGTACTCTCATTTATTTGTACTTCTCAAATATTAATTTTGGACCATGATGTATGTCATGTGATATTTTGAAAGTGGTTGTGTAGTCTTGAAAAGTTTGTTTCAGAATTATGTGTCTGCTTTGCCTCAGGTTGCGTAACAGCTCATTCAGAGGCCCATGTTAGTGCCTTTGAGACCTGCAGCTCCCAGGATCTCAGGTAAAACCAAATAATCCACGTTTTCACTTCCAAACATTACAAGTGTTAAAATATAGTAAACATAGCCAAGTTTCAAGATAAAGTTGTTTGACTGCAACCACAAAGGAAGTGGCTCTGCAGACATTTCAGGTTTCACTTTTATTATAGTGTGGTTAGCAAAAAACTTATCTTGGCATGTCATGTAACAGATGCACATCTATAACAATATTGCTGAGTAAAACATGTTTGCTCTCTTCCTCTTGTTTCACAATCTCTACAGTCATCAATATTACGCACGCTTTTGTTTTTCTGCAGGGTACGTAACGGTGGGCTGACAGAGGGGCTGGTAAAGGGAGCGCTTTCTGTGGCCGCCTCTGCTTATAAAGCTCTCTTCACAGGCCAGAGCACACCTCAGGTACATTTTTTTTCACTAACACAGAATTACATTAATTTTTGATGTATGTTGCATTTATCTAAAGTGACTTACAGTGCATTTGAGGTGTACTATTCATTTGTTTGCGAGAAATTGAACATACAAGCCTGCTATTGCTAGCTCCATGTTTCATGCACTTTATTCATTCTCATATTGGTCATCACTGAACTTTGCATGCGAGTGATTTTCAACATGCTCATTCACTTACAGCGGCCTGCCGTTGACCCAGCGTGTGAGGATGCCTCATTGATGGTGGTATTACAGGAGATGGGCTTTAGTAACCAGCTGCTGAACCAGAGGTTACTGAGAAAGCATCACTACAATTTGCTGGATGTGGTCAGTGAGCTAGTGCAGTTGACTGACAGCGAGTGGCATATCTCGAGACACTAGGAAGTACCATGGCAACCTCAATGAGTAATTGAAAAATAAAATTGTAAATGATTTCATCGTGTCGCAGCAATCTCTGCAGGAGCTGGATGGTGTTAAACGCTTCTAATGTTCTTAGAGAAATACGTAGTATGGACCCTTAAAAAGGGTCTACTTATAATAGCTGCTATGATGCAATTACGTGATTGTATACTTTTAATGTTTATAAGACGTAATGAATGGGGTAACAGCATATGGTTTATTTAGCAGTCTTTATTGCTATCTGTGCCCTACTGACATGTATAGACTTCTATTAGAAAGGCTTCAGGTATCTTTTGTACTGCTCGATAAGCTAAGCATAATTTGAGAAGGTGTCCTGAAAGTTTTAGTTTGTTTGGACACTTTTGCCTCCTAGAGGAAGGGAAAAACTATTGCCTGTGTTGATTTGTTATTTGTCACAGTGACCTCTATATTTGTATAGCTTATTTTTGATCACATTAATTAAGGTGTTTGGCTATTAAACTTATAGGAATGTGTGCAATGAGATTTTTTTCGTCATGCTTGACAAAACCAGTGATGGAGTAGATGAAGTTTTTGCTAGGCATCATTTATGATCATCTTTGTTATTTTCATGTGCTACCAATGTATTACTATCAGCTCAAGGCTTATCAGTGGCTTTTGGTGTCCAACACAGTGAATAAAAAAACATTCCATATGAACTTTTGTTGGAATTTTGTGTTCAGGACGTGATGGATTTTATCTACACATGGTATTTGCTTATACAGCACCATGAATCATTTGCTTTTGTTCAAATTGCCCCAAACAAAAGGTTAATGTACAAACATCTGAACTGCTGAAACAGTGGAATGTTCTAAAGGTTAAAAGCGTTATTCCTAAACTCAGCTTCCTCTAAAGAGGACAGGAACTAAGCACAGTTTTGTTTTTAACCCTTCTGTTTTTCCTTATTTGAGATTTTACACTTTCGTTTTATGAATATCAAAACCAGTCAAGACAATAATAATGATTCTTATTTGACTATGTTTTAATACGTTATATACTAAAACTATGGAATAACACAAATGTAACTATGATCACGATATCACCATTAGATTATAAGATTATAAACCAGTTTAAAAAGATTATTCTATTCACTCTCAGAAAAAAAGGTAAAAAAGTACCTTTTTGTCACTGGGATAGTACCTTTTAAAATATCCTTATATGTACTATTTAGGTATAGATGTGTACAAAAGTGTACTTTTTTAAAGTACTTTTTTGCATAATATATGAGTTTGGGCTGTGTGTAAATATTATGTATATTTAAACACACACACATACATATACATTTAGGAAATGTTTTATTTACATATTGTTTTTTAATCTATATAGAATATATAAATAAATAAATAGATATACATATATAAATGTTTTTTAAATACATACATGAATGTGCGTGCAGTGCATTTATATATACATAATAATTATACACAGCACAAACTCATATGTTATGCAAAAAATACTTTTTTATTTTGTATGAGATTAATCTAGATTAATCTATGCCTAGCACTAGTTTTTTTAAAGATCAACTAATTTTAGATATTTAGGGTCATTAGAAACATTTAAATGTACAGTAGTGTACACCATAACATATAAACATAGGACAGTGTACTATATAATAAACTTTATAGTGTAAATGTAAATCCCACAATTTGTATTACATTACAAAAATACATTATTAAGATTTTGTTGCATTTGCTTTGTCCACCAAACAACTTGAAGACATAATGGAGGCATGCAATACAAATGGTGACCGCAGGGGGACGACATCGAACAGTTGAAGATCAAAGGAGGAAGTAGCACCCGACGCCACAAGTCTTCAAGTCGCATGATGAGTGTTCAACTAAGTTAACTTAAGCGACGAGTGATAATAGTCGACAGAAAAAAATCAAGTCAAGATATCAAGGCAGAATGTTTCGATAGTTTCACGGTAGGTGGAAGATTGCTTTGTTGACATTTGACATGAACAGGTTTTGTAATGTTATGTTACGACGAGTGTTTACATGAAGGAAAAGTTCATCCCGTCTTGTGGTTTAAAACATTCAATCATCGTCATGACGCTATGACATTGTATTATGGTTATTTGTTGTTTCTTTTTAACATTATGGCGACGTCTCAAAACGCAAAAAACCTGCTAACGTTATTTGCATCGTCACATGAGCATTCCTAATCAGTGACAGCTGTTCACTATTGAGACATAGCACATATCTGTACATTTTTACACATTTTAAAGTAGACCGTAAGTGATCTTCCTGCCAATAAAACAACTTTCACGGAAATGCAAATGTACTTAATGGTTGTAATAGGAAGTTTATTGGTTTTAATTGAAGTTAGTAGTTGGGTTTCTCCTGGTAAAGTGTTGGAATCTAATGGTTGGTTGTTATCTGATAGATGGGAAACATAGGGGGATCAAGAGAATTATTAAATCCTACTGGAATAAGGCCTAAAACACACTTTTTAATGGTTTTCATACATAAATCTTTGATAATTGAAGCCATTAGAATTTGAAGATTTCTTCAAATGTTTTTTTCTGCAGGCACCAAAAAATATTTTAAATTAAAACTAAAGCTGGTGACATGCTGACTTTTGTGACACAATATGGGAATATGACCATAATAAAAGATTTAGGTTTTCCGTAGGTTTTTTAGCTTTTTGGCCAAATTATTGAACTTTGCCATGTTTTATAATGGCGTGTAAATTCTTTGGACATCGATTTGGAGTTTTACTGTTCTTTTTACTGTGTTACTGTAGTTTTACGAAGATGTTTTACAGTTATGTTTAACTAGATCAATACAAGCTTTATGATGCTAACCATGCACTGTACCTATAATAGACAGGGTCTCTTCTTTAGGGTGGAGGCCTTTGGATTTAATCACATTAGATCCAACATCATACTGAAAATAGACCATTATGACCCAAAATAAATATGGAGATAAACGGAGGCTTTCTAAATGGACGGACTATGGGAGTATTAATGGGGAAGGACAGTCGGATCCATGCCCTACCTGCCAGGGTACCGGACGTATACCGCGAGGTAAGAATTTTCTCTTTATTTCTGATTTTATTTTTCTGTTGTTAAGCAAAAACCCTTATCCTCTCTTTTTATAACATCTTCAGGTCAGGAGAACCAACTCGTGGCTGTCATTCCTTGCAGTGATCAAAGACTAAAACCTCACCACACGTGAGTATCACACGGATAAGTTGACTTATGCAATACCCAGTGAGGGATCAATAAAGCATACTTTATTGCACATTAAGAGTGTGTTATTGTATTATTGGCACTTCATTTTATTCTAAGGTGAATGTGTATAACATGATTTAGTGTCCCACACGAAACTGTACGTGTGCATATCCGTTGGGCTTTGCCTTCTGATCTGTGCTCTGATCCTGTTTTTCCTTTTTCCACGGAGCATTGACATGTCACCCGTGGAACTACAGTCATCTATGGTCTATTTCACTCCAGATAAAGTAAAAATGGTGGTCACTGTAAGTGAACTTGAGCAATAATCACACTTTAAGACTTTTTTATGTTTTTTTATAAGCCTTGCAATTTCCTGTCTCTCTGTTTTCAGAACAAACTCAACATCACCAATCATAACTTTGTTAGTATTCTGGCTAAAGATCTTAATGTGCAGGCACTGATTTTAGAAACGGTGGTTGGCAAGACCAAGTTCCTCAATGTGACCATACTCCCTCCTAGATCACAGAAGACGGTAAAACGTTGTTATTAACTGTTGTACAAAATGTATAACATTTAAGTTTTAAAATGTTCTTGAATGCATTATACAAGACATGGCAAAACAACAAATGGGAACAAAATGCTAAATGAATCGGAAAAAAATCTTTTGTAAAGATTTGCTTTGCTTTTTGTATTGTTGTAATGACAATTACATATAAATTTAAACTAATATAGTTTTTAAACATCATTTTACCTTTCACAGATCACAGTTGTTTCGGACATTGCTATTGAAGACAAAGGCCTTAAGTGAGTAATGCTACAATCAATAATAAATAAAAAATAAATGAATCAATATGTACCATATATTCGACCCTGCCTTTGAACTCCAGGCTAAAGTTTCATAATCTAATCAAATTTTTATTTCAGTTGTCACAGAATGTTCTTTACATTTATATAATGTAATGTATGTTTTCACAAACAGGGTCACGTGTGTTACAGTTCATTTAAATGTATTACTGCATATTGTTTCCCAGCTGTTCCAATACACTTAGACATCATGTAGCGGCTCTATTGCATAAAATATCCATACAACCTTATGTAATGTCAATAAACTTTCATTTAATTTACAGTAATTACTGCAAATCAGCCACCATTCAGATTCACACCTTATTCTTGCATTTGCAGTAAGTATTCACCTGCACCCTGCAAACATACTTTAACATTACTTAAGCATGACGACTCATTGAATGTATCTATCTATCTGTTTAGCAAAGTTTTAATGTCCATCCATATTTATTTTTCACTCTTTTTTTAAGATACAAACAGAAAATACAGGTACACAAAATTAAGTCCTGAAGTCATTCGATTAGAATTAGAATTAGGATTTAATTTAATTTAGGCTTAAGAGATCATGCAGCTGCCTGCTATTGCTCAAGTCGAAGGGGAGTTTACCCCAAATACTTGACACTTCAGCTTATACTTTTATACTGTTTTAACACGACATAAACATTTCCTGTATTTTCTGGTTGTATTCTAATAAAGAGACTGAGAAATAATTATATATGATCACTATACAATTGCAAAAACAACAAATCTAATGATAGCATGGTGGCCTAAGACTTTATGCACAGTACTATATACTGTAATAATGTTAAATCCTTTTTGTTTTCTACAGAATGACTATCAACGTCTCCTACTTGTCCCATTCAGAACAGATGTCTACAGATGCCTATGAATATATTGACTGTGGAGTGAATTCTACTATCCCTCATAAAGTCCCTTTGCTTTGAGACAATTGCCAAAGTTTGTCTTTAAATGCCGATGCCATAAAATCCTAACAATATTTAGTCCGCTTTAAAAATGCTTGTCATTTTGTTCCATAATATCAGCATTCTTGCATTTAAACTGTTGACTATATCGATTGTAACATATCAGATCATACTATTTAAAAGTGACTGGAATTGTTTTTGTAAATAATATAATATAAACTTGTTTTTAAAAATTGCACATTATTGAACATTAAAATTTCTATTTAATTCTTTGTGTTTAAAATTTGTAAGTTACTATACAAGATCCAATCAGAGCCTTTCAAGCAATTTTATTTGAATTTGGATTGCAAAGACATACAGATGGTTTATGATTAAAATACAGATCTTTATCTGTGACGTTGGTTCTGCCCATTGGTCTGGCCCTCATCTTCACCATTGCTGGGAGTACTGTAGGGACTGTCAATAAACTGTCAAATCACTGCACTATAATACAGTACATTGGACTATACAGCAGATGGACAAAATAATAAAACTGTTCATCAAATAGTATCAGCACTTTTGAGTACATTAACACAGTGGTTCCCAAACTTTTTCAGCGTGCGGCCCCCCTTGTGTACGGTGCATTCCTTCGAGGCCCCCCAAAAGAAAATTTGTGACAAAAAACTGTTCTAAAATTCAACATTTTAATAAAAAAAACAACATTAAATTAAATTAAATACAAAAAAGTAGTGCCTTTGGTTAGTAGCCTTATTTTTTAAGGTTTAATTACACAGAATTCATGATAAATTAATGTATTTCATAAAATGTCATAAAACTGGGGCCCCGTTTGAAAACCACTGCATTAACACAATTTGAGATACAACTAAATGTGGCAACATGCAAAACACATTTCACACAAAAGTAGACCATTTTTGTAAATAGATTACTTTGTCCAACTTCTATTATTTGAAACTTATGTGACCTACATTATAGGAAAAGGTCAAAGAAGTCTCACTTACACTCTTGCAGTCTCTGAAGAAATATTTATTGATGTACTCACCGAGTATTTTTTGTTATTGCTGACACATGTTTCCTCTTCGGCAGGCTGACACTTACAAATGCATTTCTTGTCAACCTCTAAAGAAAACAAATATTCTGTGTAGTCTGATTTTTTTTTAACCAAAAATTCCATGAAGAAGATGTAATGCAACAATTGGCTTTTTTTATGTGTAACAAGCATTACCCCGAGAGTTAATGGATCCTGTAGGTACATTGTGTGTTTGTGACTGGTCTTCGTTTGTTCCTTTCATCTCTGCCTAAAATACAGAAAAAGCAAAAAAGACGAAATGCTGTAATCCATTTAATTCCATATGGTGATAAAAAATGGATGGAAAGGTGTCACCCAGTTAACCCTATATAAAAAATGATCCAAAAAGCTATTTATGTATTATAGGTATATCTTAACAGGTATTAAGGCCACCTGCTTGGCTTTTGCAGATAATCTGCGATCCAGCACTTGCTGGCGGCGTCTGGCCTCCCAGTGCATTGCTGACATAATACACCAGCTGTAAAAGAGACCGAGTTATATGAGCACACTCAATGCGACGTAACGTGAGAACGTTTCCTGATTAATGTAATGTAAAACTACAAGCTGAGATGTTTCCTTTGTCATGACACTCATAAAGAAATAAACACTGAACTGATTTCAGAGCTGCATATAAACGAAGATTAGCCTACCCGACAGTGTAGATTTATTAGTACCGCCTTAAATAGAAACATTTTTGTAACAACACAAGCCATTTCAGTTTGATATGATATGTCATTACTGCTGGACAATCATGATACATTTAGACCACTATTGGCTACATACAATTGACAAACTAACCTTATGTCCTTCAAAACTATAACTAAAAATATTATTTTATCTCACAATAAACAAGCATTCAAATCTTCCAAAACGACTACATCTGCAGAGTCATAAACATTTTAAACAATACCAAGTTCAGCGGTCCTGCAGAAGTCGTGTCCTCTTCTGACAACCCTCTGGGTTTCCAACGCGCGTTCGGACCGCTGGATGGTTGCCTAGCAACGCTCAGCAATTTCTCACAACACCAAAAAATCTGTCGTCACCAACTGTAATGCCTCTTACGTCATATGCCACGGTTTCCAGTTAAAAGTTTATTCTGAAAGTGTTTTAAAAGAGTTAAAAAAATGTGATTACATTTAATGGACTGCTTTTCGGTGTAAAGTTATGTCTAAGAAAGGTCATCAGCTCATATTTTTTAATTTGTTTTATTTAAATAAATTAGTACATTTTATTCAAATATATTTAATTTTATTAAAACAAAATAATTTTATATATTTATTAATACAGTGTATTAAAAAATAAAATATCTATTTTTAAATAAACGTATACTATATATTGTATATAGTAATTCATATTAATAAGATATTCTAATATTTTATTTAATTTACAATTCTTATACATTTTATAAATACTTTTTCATTACATAAATTATTATTTCTGATAATGTTATATACAAAAGTTGATTTATTTCACTAATTCCATTCAAAAGTTAAACTTGTAATCATTCATTACACACAGACTGATATATTTCAAATGTTTATTTCTTTTAACGTTAATGATTATGACAACTAAAGAAAATCCCAAATTCAGTAGAAAATTAGAATATTGGGAAAAGGTTCAAAGAAATAAACATTTAGAACTTATGTCTGTGTGTAATGAATGAATATAATATTCAAGTTTCACTTTTTGAACGGAATTAGAGAATAAATAAACTTTCTGATGATATTCTAATTATATGGCCAGCACCTGCATATCAATAAAATAATAAAAAAAATATTGCTGCTGTTGTTGTTAAAGATTCTTACCGTGTTTTTAGTACACAACTTTTTTTTAAAACGCATATTTTATGAATATGTTGGTTAATGGTGTAAGTAATCTTAATTATGAGTAGATATTGTATTTATTTAATGTTGTTTCCTTTTCTAATGAAAATAATTATAAGTGTAAATGCTTTTATTTATTTAATAAATACAATAAAGTCTAATACTACTACTACTGCTACTAGTAACTGATCTCTGGTATCCTAGTAAATTGATGCATGATCTGCTACATTGCAGTTTCGATGCCCCCGGCTCGCCACAGAGAGGTGCTGTTTCGGTACAAATCAAACACGACTTGCCTCTCGATGATATCTCACCGAACAAACGACACAAACAGGCAAACAATCAAACGCTAGAGGGAGTAGCGCGAGAGGAATGGGCTTCAGGTGACGTCACATGCGGGATTGTTGTTCCAGTTCTTGTACGCTCAGATCCACTTTCATCTGCGTGAGTGAGCTCTGTGGTATCGCAGTGGAGAAGACTCTGGAAAATGATCGTTGTTTTGAGTCGCTTGGATATCTGGCAGTCTGTGTTTTTATTGTGAGAAATGGAGAAATTTCCCGTTACGAGATAAACACCTACGAAGTAAGTAATGCAAATGTTTAGAAAGATGAATAGCATCGTTTTATAATCGAGCACTGCGGTTCTCATAAATCCGCGCGATAAAGCTGTTTATGGTTTCATCGTCTAGTGTAGTTTGTAAGCTTTGCCATGCTGATGAATTTAGACAACACCAGTTGACCTTTAATAACATTTTTAAACTAAAATGTTTTATAGTTTTGACTGTAGTTGAAGTATCATTTAGTAAGTTTAAACAATTTTACAGTAAACCATAGTTGTTTACAGTATTATAGTATTGTAAATGTAAAATATTTCCTGCAGAAATAACAACCAAATGTATTGTTAATCTGGGCCCTAAAAGAAAAGATAAATAGAGATAGTGATAAGAACTGTCTTTTTTAACTGTCCTTTCTATTTCTGTTTGGACTCCATAAGAGGATTAGCTGCAACAAATAGCAATAGAGAGCAACCACTGCAAACCCAATTACAAGCTCATAATAGTCACTATATATATATATATATATATATATATATATAAATCTCGTTTAATATTAAATACAAACTGGGTTAAATTACTTTGTTAATAATAATTAAAGCTTGCTGAAACTAAAATAAAATAAAATTCTATGTATTTATTGTAGTTTCATTTATTATAGCTGCTAAAACCTTATATGGCATCTTTACCATTTAGATTTGAAATGCCTTTGCTTTCTGTGCTCATCACATTCTCTCTTTTGGTGGATGAATGGTCACAACCCTTTCTCAGAGTTGTAAATAGTTCCCATATCTGTAGTGATAATCAGCATTTGTTTTGATTCTTTCATTAGGTTCAGAACGGTGTCTCCAACATTACAGCACCTCTGTCTGCCTGCAGTACCTTTGAAGTAGGTGCCAATGCCAAACATTTAAAACAACGTAGACCAATCTACAGCTCTTTACAATTGGGTGAGAAACCAAGTTGCCATGGGAAACCAGCTGACTGAGATTGCCCCAAACACACCGTTCCTGCCTAACTTCCAGTCCCTCCACATTGTGGTCATCGGACTGGACTCTGCCGGCAAAACCTCGCTTCTCTACAGACTGAAGCTTAAGGAATTTGTCGAAACTATCCCGACCAAGGGATTTAACACTGAGAAGATAAAGTTACCGGTCGGAAATGGCCGTGCAATGACTTTCCAAGTGTGGGACGTAGGCGGTCACGAAAAGCTTCGGCCGTTGTGGAAATCCTACACGCGGCGCACGGACGGCATGGTGTTTGTCGTGGACTCAGCAGAGGCAGAACGCATGGAGGAGGCTAAGGTGGAATTGCACAAGATCACACGCACGTCAGAGAACCAGGGAGTGCCAGTGTTAGTATTGGCTAATAAACAGGACCTTCCAGTTGCGCTGGGTGTTTCTGACGTGGCAAAGATTTTGGCTGTACATGAACTCAGCGCCTCCACCCTACACCACGTAGAGGGATGCAGTGCAGTCGATGGACAGGGGCTACAGATGGGTTTGGAAAAACTCTATGAAATGATCCTTAAAAGAAAGAAAACAGTGAGGAACAGCAAAAAGAAAAGATGAGCAAAACAAGACAGTTATTTTTTGCGAAGCTCCTCAGTGGACCCTGTATTATCGTAGGATTTTGCAGTAAATCCATGAATGAAGGAAATGCTCCAGATGGCCCAGCGGTCAGGAGAAAACAGTTTTGACCTTTATGTGTCACACAGTATTGAACTGCTTTCTTCCATGCCTAATAATTGCTCTGCAGCTCCCCTTTGTAATTAAGGAATATGTGATATCATTAAGGCTGCAGTATCAACAGAATTCCAGCATACGTCCTTGCCTTTTCTTTCTAGTTTCTTCAAGCAAGAAATACTAAATCATAGCTTGGCAATATACTGTATTGATTTTTCTGATTTTTCCCACAGAGTCACAGTTTTTTCTATGAATCTAAATCAGTAGCAAAACTCAAGAGCGTGTAGATTTTAATTTGAGAACTTGCAAAATAAATATTTGTTCTTGGCGATGTGGCTCCGCTGCATGACGTCATTAAATCTCTCTTGAGTTTACAAGTGCACAATTTTGTTTTGCAATGGGTATAATGCAGTAGTCAAAAAACAAAGATTTGACAGATTTGCGAGGTTGTGTATATACTGCGAATCTGGATTGAAGTGTAAATATGTATATGTATAACACAAGTTTATGAACATTCAACGTCAGATTTTTATTTTGTAAGTTGTCACATCAGGACTGTGAGTGAAAATTTTAGTGCGCAGCAAGTAAACATGTTTATTTGACAAGTTCTCAAATTAAAATCTACAAGCTCTCAAGTTTGCTACTGATTTACCTTCATAGTTTTCTCTCATACCTTAAATTGTTCGACAGTGCCGATATAATAAAAGGCCATATGTGTTCACAATGTAGAGTTTGTGAAACTGACTGAAAGTCTTAAGCGAATCACTTAAAGATTCACTATTCACACTTGTAAGATCTAAGTTTTAGTTGGAACGCCTTTTTGTTTTTACACGATGTAAATATATTTTGTAATGCTGTAGAATTAATAAATTATAGATGTCTTTGACACAATTAGTTTTTCAGAAAACATATATTTATCTTGGGTTGTCTGCTGAAATGAATAATACATGATCGATGTTTGAAGGAGAGTCTAAGCAAATCGATATAAATATTACGGTACATTAGTACTGGACAGACGCGTTAACTCTTGACGGAAGGCTTGTCTGAAGCGTGGCCGCTACACATGCTCCGGTCTTCCATAAACGTAATTGGCTGGCTTTGCCTAGGTTATTTGCATAAGGCGATCTGATTGGCTGACGCACGTGTTGCCGCTTGAAAAGTTGAGAAATGTTCAACTTCTGCCGCGAGCAACGGCAGTGACGTGGCGCCGACAGATCCAAAATTCAATTCGGCAACGCTTGACGTCACCCATTAAAAGTGAATGGGAAGCATTAACGCTTACTCCCCGTGTGAATGTACCGTTAGTCTGTACTTGCTCTTAGGTGCTGTTAAACTAAAAAAAGCTTTAGGTAATCAGTTCTATTAAAACAATCTGAGCTAGACTTTATGGGGCGGTTTCCCGGACAGAGATTAGACTAGTCCTAGACTAAAATAAATGTAAAAGCTGTCCAAACTGAAAACAGCTTGCACTGACATATCATAAAATACATCAGTGCCCTTTGTTTTGCCTCTAAATGCACACAAGTAATGTATTTAGTAAGGCATGTTTGTTAAAACAAATTATATTTCCTAATTAATCTAAGGCCTCGTCCTGGTTTAAGCTAATCCCTGTCTGGGAAACCACCCCTAAAAGTATTATACAGTATATACATCTTATTCTACTACTCATAATAGAGTGTAGGCCAACCAGGAAATTTGCGGGACATTGGTTTTTCCCATAGACTTTGGGATTATCACAAAAAAAAGCTCTATGTTTAACAAAATTTAAAGACACTTACACGTTTTGCAAGGTCATCTGCAATTTTATGATTTTTGAAGTATAAATGTGTTTACTAATATAAAAATATAAATATAAAAAGCTGTGTTCACCTCTGAAGACTAACTTGTTGGACAGATTACTTGGACAAATGGCGGTTTCCCAAACAGGGTTCAGATCAATCCAGGACTAGGCCTTAGTTATTTTAGAACATTATTCAAGTTTTTACAAACAAACCTGACAAAAATGATATTGGTGTGCATCTTCAGACAAAACAACGGGACTAATATATGTTAAAATATGTCAGTACAAGGTGTTTCGAAATGAAAGTAGCTCAAAAATGCATTTTAGTCTGGTACTAGGATAAGCCCTGTCCAGGAAACCGCCCCAAGCTGTCATAAACTTTTGTTAAACACAGAGCTTATTTGCTTTAACCCAAAAGTCTATGGGAAACATAAATGCAAGGGAACCAGTGTCCCGCTAACTTCCAGGTTGGCCAACAAAAATACATCATCCCTGGGACACTCTATAGGTAATCAAGTCCCTGTTACGTAACAAAAATCAGCCCATAGTAAACTATTAATAGAACAGGCCCTCATGATGATGTCATTGGTGTTGTGGGTAAAGCATCCCACATGAAATGCACTGATGCTGCAAGAACATTGTTTGATGTAACCTTGGTGCTGAAACTGAACCCGTACATGGGCACAAACAATAACATGCGTTCTAGCATGTAGACACAATGTGCAAATTGAACAAAACAACTAAGGCCTTTAGTGTGTGCGAATACACATACAAAGAAAATGGACAATGCTGATATGTTTCACTAAACTGATAAAATAACACAGCAGTGTTACATGTGTTTTGCAGTGTTTTAGTCTTAATGTGTGCAATCTTCAGATAGGGTTTATAACACTGATTTCCCAACCACCCTTTTTGGTGCACAGATACACAAATCTATTCACTTTGCTCTTCACTTCACAGTGAAGCAGCTGCTTTGCTCTGAATGGATTCATTGGTACTCTTGGTTTAGTGTAAGTGAAATTGAATGTGAAACATGAAACAGGGTTTATTTATGAGGAGGGTGGAGAAGAGATAAGGCCATATGAGTCCTGGGCCTGTAAAAGGAATATACTAGTCATATAATGATAATTTACTATTTAAAATAATTAGTTTATCCAAAGTGACTTACAGTGCATCACAACTTTTATCAGCATGTGTGTTCAATGAGACAATGCTTTACAAACTGAGCTACAGGAATTGGCAGTCTAAATTAAAATGATTCCTTATGGAATAAAGATAATATATAATGTCTATTTCAATAAATTCATGTATTTGTACATGTTTGCAAAATGTACAAATGTAGAGCTTGTGGACAAACAGCTTTAATCTATCCATATCCACTATGCATCTGCTGTGTTGAAACAGGACACCAAGTTAAATCTTATAGATTTTATCGATCATTGTGGTTTACACCCTGACATGCTTGTCAAGGTTTCTGATCCATGACCTCTGGCTGTCAATACACTACAAGTATGGGTGGAACTCCAAGACAAAGACAAATGTTGTGACAGACAAGCTTTTCATGGTATTTCACCTAACTGGTTTTCTCAGTTATCTTAAGAATGCAGGACGTGAGGAAAGTCGTCCTGCTGAGCGAGTTAATTAAGTAGCACCGTCTTCTATAGCTGCAAACAAACAGGAATCCCGGCTGTAGTCTTTAGGGGTGTAATCACAATTATGCTTGTGTAAATATTTCACTATAATGAAGTGGATTAAAGTCTCGCACATTTGTTCATAGAAATTAATTAAGGTAAGAAGATTTCCATTTAAAAACCAAGGCATCTAGTCTCAGATTAAAAAAAAAGAATGAAGGGTTATGACATAACGGCCTGTTCCAAAATTATCTAAATTGTTCATGTCCCCTCAGGTCAGCCATGCATGAAGTCATTATCGATAAGGCCTGTGGAGAAATTCCATGCTGACGAATTCAGCCTCACCCAGACTATTAAAGAAATAGTTCACAAAAATAAAAATAAACATTTACTCACCGATATGTTCCAGACCGCATTACTTTTTAAAAAAAAGCTTTACCATGTAATTAAAAAAAAGAGCTCCAAAATGAGAAAAAAGCAACCAAACCACTGCGATTGGTATTTAATTGATCGAACCCGTCTAATGCAAAGAAAATGTGAATAGCAACTGGATAGATTTTTCATCTGTTCCTTTCTGAAAGCTATTGTATGGCTTCAGAATGCTTGGGATAATTGTATAGCCTATTATGATGGGTTCTTTTTGAAGCTTTAATTGCCATTTAATTGCTCAGGTCCAAGCTAGTACTAATTGGTGGCATTCATATTCTAAGGGCGCATGTACACCCAGGCGTTTACCCCGGCAGTAAGCGTATGTTTTCAGTTGTTTCCAATGGAAGCACTGCGCTTTTAAAAAATGCCACCAGCTAGCGAGGGCCCAAAGCGTTCTTTCCATGCTGGGCGCCCAGAGTTGGACTTTGAGTGAAACGCTCAGCTCGTCTATGTCAATTGTCACGCCGCCGTCCCATCACAGTGGAGGAAGGGCAGGACAAATATCACAACAACCAACCGGCACATCGTTCAACGACTGATAAACAAAGCTGATGTATCAGAGCAACCAAAAAAATGCTAACAAGTGCCCACAGCCTGCCAGGCTATTCAAATGTGTATAAAACCATAGACTGTATAAAAAGATGGACGCCGCGATGCCGCTTCCTTCCATTGTTATAAACTGAAATGTAAAATGTTCGACCATGAGCGCTGACATGTTATGCAAAAACTTCAGTTTGGAGCCAGGGCATGCGCAGAAGGAATTGACCGTGGAGCCCGGGGAGGGAATATTTCACCCGAACGCTTGTGCGCCCAATTTAACCACGCCCCTTGAACATCTAATTTGACTGGCTTGCTAAAAGAAGGTAAGTTAAAGCAGCACCAAAGAGTTTTTTTACCTTAAAATAACGTTTCCAAAAAAGTTTCAGTCGTTCATCCACTCGAAACAGGGTGAACGGCACTTTCACATTCGCTTTGCAGCCCTCTATCGGCCAAAACCGCACTAAAGAAGTTTCCAACCGTCGTTTTGCGGTCCTGTAGTTTGAGTGAAAACTACAAAAACTTCCTTTACGGCAGACCTACAATCCAATCAGAGCCAACTTTGCTGCAGTAGGCTAAATTATTTACGACAGTGGTAATGGACAATTCCGCTTCCAACCTGTAGGGGGAGCAAAGAGCAAAAACTCTTTAGTGTTGCTTTAAATACAACTCATTTTGTCGGTGTGAAATAGTTTGTTATATCTTCAATCTTCCCTTGGCAAAGCTCAGAGAGTCCGCTCAAAGAAGCTGTCAATCACAAATGTCAATCATAACGACACGCCCTGTTCCTATAGCATCAAATTACTAGCTAAAATGAAACTTACCACAAAATAAACAATTGAACATTTATTAACGTGACCAAAACCCTCTTTCGGAAATTTTATTGGAAGTGTCATTTATTTTTTATTTTGACCACGTCTCGTTCGTTTGCATGGAGAGGGTGGGGTTTATGACTTGTATTGCAGCCAGCAACCAGGGGGCGATCAAAGAGCCAGCAGCTTTACTTTTCAAGATGTATGAGGGTGGCGCACCCAGTATAAACACTTTGGTGTATACGCTGCCTAAGGGGGTCAAACCAATACAAAACAAATTTCTTCCACTCATGTGCAATTCTTGCTTGTCAAGTCTTTCTCTACAATTGAGCTTTATCAAGTGAGTCTTGAGTAAAACATCTCTTTAAAATGAATACTCGCACATTGCTGTTGAGTCTCTAACCCAGATAGCAGACGACTCCAACCCGAATCCGCACTGGATCCGCTGACTCTGGCACGAATCCGGCCCGAAGTCGTCTACTGTCTGGGAAGTGCGTGTTTGAAACTGATGTTACAACTGATGCGAATCGCAACTTTGCGATTCTCCTTGTCACATCATGCAATATCCATCGCTGTTAATCAGTGCATCCACAACTTTAGATAGTGGTCTTTTTAACCAATTTAATACATCCATCTCTACACCATGACTGTTTGAAACAAAAGACCATAAGGGAAGCAGCACACCTCTTACTCTTAATGAGCTCAGTGATGATTGGTCAAATAAAGCAATTGATCGAAACATTGATTATTTGTTTAATTAAGCACAAAACCACATATTACATTTAAAATATATTATTATTCATATTTAAATCCTTCAGTATTCTCTACATTTGGCATTTTTATAGTATTTGTTGAAATCACACATTGGCACACAGCTCCCAACCCCCTCTTGGGCCCGTGAGAGCCATAATTTACTTTCATTGCATAAAAAACAAATTGGTAGGCTTAGGGCACATCTGAAATAAAAATCTGCTTAATCTCCCTTCGGATGGCCTTTTATAAACAACCCTTAAATCAAAATCCCATAGAAATATCTGTGTTTTGTTTAAATGTATCCTTTGTCTGACATCCTAAGTGTCTGCCTGCCGGTAAAATGATCCGGCTGTGTGTTGTTGACAGGAGCCCAAATAAAGCGGGGGGAGCCTTTGGGATTATAAAGGTATTAGAGGGAAATCACAATATAGCAGGTGCACGGGCTTCCCTACAGTATTTTCCCTTCTGTACTCTCCTTTATGCTCACTTACTGTAATCTAAGATGAAAATCTCTGTAAATGAAATTTACACATGAAAGAACCGCAACATTTACAGCTGACATCTTTATTTGCAGCTCTGGAAGGGCTTTCGTTTTGATTCTGCTCAAGATGACAGGACAAAAACATTAAAAGCATCCTGGCTGTAATTTCACACATCCAAAGACAGCGAAGATGCTGGGGGAGTCCCTTCAGTAAAACAGGCAGCCAATCAAATTGCCCAGACGTTCTTATTTGTCACCTCAGCAACAGAGAGCCTGTAACCATGGGTGACCTCTGAGAGTCACTCAGGACCTTTTAATTGCCTTTGTGCCTGGCTTTGTATTTCATCCAGGGTTGACAGAGAGATATAAGACATACATGTGGGTATTGATGCCTGCTATGCCTCTTAAGCTCTCAAAAACCATTGCAGGCTGTATTGCTAAATCTAATACTGTCCTGAAGATACAGCTGTTAAACCTGATGGGACTAGATGAGGTTTGGCAAAACGACCGGCCCCTCGCACCGGGGGATGCAACTGTGTTTATCGTTTAACCGTTGTTGTTAGGAGGCGGGGATCTCTCTAGCCGGCACTATTTTCCACAGGCTCATAAAGCTGCCATTGGGGCTGAGATGAGAAAGCGTCCTGTGGAGAGGTATCGCCGAGAACAGAAAACAGCAAGCACTGGGTCCCAGGGCCAGATAGCGTGGGTCATAAATCTACACCCTAGCTCAAAAGGTTTACTGGGAAGCCCACTGCACTGCAGTTTCGGTCTTTGAGGGCCAATAGTGCTTGTGTTAGCGAACACACAGGCCATACATTCTTAATACAAGATTTTGTGAGCACAACTGAAACAACAGTAAAATCCACAAGAAGATAGTAAAGGAGCAAATGTCTCCAGGACACTTTAAATATACAAATTTAGTTTTTATTTAACACTTTTGGGTCATTTTAAAGCTTGATTACTATGGGAGGATAGTGACCACCTTATTGGTCAGCATCCACTCCTATAGTATCCAGAAATCCCAAACAACACTTAAAAAAAAAATCAGCATTCAGGTTCTGTAGAACAGCGAAAGACATTAATAACATAAGGGTGCATAATAATAAAATGTTTCTTTTTTGGGTGAACTTTACTATTATATTCTTAAAAAACACTTTTTGTAAATTTCAGTCAATATCTTTGTTGTACTCATAAATTGAATGGTCTTTTTTCGAACCTGGTTCTTTGTTCTCACCTTTGTTAGTGTGAATTATTAGGAGGCCCCTGTTGAATTATTGGTTTACGTAAAAACCAAAATCATTGTGTGAAAGGTTTCCCATAAATCAGCAGTGGGGCTCTGTGAGAAAATACAAACTTTATTTACTTCGTGGGTGTCCCTTTAAGATTGTACAGCTTTGATTTTACACTGGAAAAAATACTTGGCTGCCTTAAATTTTTTTGTTAAATCAACTCAGATTTACAAGTCATGTCAACAGAGATGAGTTGTCACAATTTATAAAATATAGTTGAGAAAAGTCAACTTAATTTTATAAGTTGTAACAACTCACCTGTAGTTATAACAACTCATCTCTAGTCAAGATAAATAATGGAAAGTTAAAATGACTTGTAAATCCGAGTTGATTCAACAAAAAATTTTAAGGCAGCAAAGTAATTTTTACAGTGTAGAAGTTTATTATTGTATTTTAACAGTAAGTTATCATGTCTACATTACTTTAACACTGTAACTTTTGTAATCCTAAATCCTGAAAAGGAACATGTTTGTTTATACCAGTATATGGCTTAGAGATGTCCTCCGGC
This sequence comes from Misgurnus anguillicaudatus, assembly GCF_027580225.2. Taxonomy (NCBI): domain Eukaryota; kingdom Metazoa; phylum Chordata; class Actinopteri; order Cypriniformes; family Cobitidae; genus Misgurnus; species Misgurnus anguillicaudatus. The sequence continues at coordinate 22,612,887 of NC_073340.2, forward strand.
AAGTTCAGGCAGGAACATCGCTTTCATGTTTTTATCAACAATATATATTTTTTACTTTTTTTCTCTGTGGGTTCTTGTGATCCCGTACCAGGATTACCCCAGTATCCCATTTAAAGCTGGACTGTCGAGGATTAATGCCGCACACAGAGATGGGCATAAATACATGGAAATGTATTTCAAATACAAATACAAAATACTGTGTCGAAAAATGTATTTAAATACAAATACAAAATACTGTGAGGAAAAATGTATTTAAATACAAATACAGTATTTTGTATTTTGAAAATACACAAAATACACGTGAAATTGGCGATTCAGTGCGAGTATCCCTATTAGGCTGAAATCTATCTGGGTCTATTTCTGAATGCCAAAAAGTATTTAGATGTGTGCAACTGCTTAGAAACTTTCGTTTTATTTTACGTACCTCTTGCTTTCCCCTGCCCTGTAGGAAATAAAAAACTAGAAAAAAAAACTTGGTATAAGACTGACATGACACCTTCATAATCATAACATGACGTGTCATGAACATGAAGAAGATTTTATGCACATTTATGACAACTGCCATTAAGTGTCATTTACTCAATTATGTAGTTTTTGATGCAAAGATGACATTGTTTGAGGTGTCTTTGTTATGACAACTTGACACATAAACCAATACAACACAACTTGTTATAAATCATAAACAATAATTATCAAACTTAAGAAACTACTTAGCTTTGTGGGTAAACATTACATTAAACTGTGATTTAAATGTCATTAAGTGTTAATACTATGTCAAATATTATTAATACTCGGTCAAATAAACATTATGAACTGAAGAATATTCATGATGCTCTTATAAAACTATTTAACAGAGTATTAACACTTAATTACATTTTAATGACAAATTCATTTTGTATCACTGGTAAAAAGTGGTCAGTTATGTTGTCTTGGTTAGTGTCAAGTTGTCATGACAAGTTATGATGTATGGGTTAATGTCAAGTTGTCATAACAAAGACATCTCAAACAATGTCATCTTTGCAATAAAAATGACATAATTGAACAAATGACACTTAATGGCAGTTGTCATAAACGTCCATAAAATCTTCTTCATATTCATGATACGTGTCATGTCATGATTATGAATGTGTCATGTCAGCCTTATATAAAGTGATGTTTTATAAAAACTTTTTCAAAACTTTTTCATGTGTCATCGACCCACAACCTAAACAGTTTATATGTGAAGAAATCCACGTATTTACTTCTCACGAAACGAGTGTTTGACAAATTATTCGGCAAACTACTTTCTCTCATCGCTGCTTTTTGATGGTTTTGAGAACAATTACTCACAAGTCGCCCTTTTTCATTTCACAGAATTATACAACGGAGAGCACGTCAAGCATAAAAGTCTTGCAGGTTTACTGAGGAGCCTGCAGGTTCACGCCATAGAGTAGAGCCATGCGAATTGCAAAAATGTAAACAAGGCTTCAACTGCCCAAAGCTAAAAAGAAATCAGCAACTGTGTGCTGATTCCACCACTTGCCGCGTCACGTGTGAAAGGGCCTTTAAAGGAAAACACCAGTTTTTCAATATTTTACTATGTTCTTACCTCAACTTAGATGAATGAATACATGCCTATCTTTTTTCAATATGTGCACTTCATCTTTGCACAGCGTGTCATGAATGTGTTAGCATTTAGCCTAGTCCCATTTATTCCTTAGGATCTAAACAGGGAAGAATTTAGAAGCAACCAAACACTTCCATGTTTTCCCCATTCAAAGACTGTTAAATGAGTAGTTACATGAGTAAGTATGGTGGCAAAAAAATTTTAAGTGATTTTTAAGTGAATAATGACTATATTGTAGGGTGGAAGAGCACTAAGTTTGCAGCACTTCAACCTTTGGCGCAGTAACATCATCACTCCTGTTAAGATGTTACTGTGCGCTGAGGTCGAAATGCTGCAAACTAAGTTCTCTTCCTCCATGCATTGAAAATAGATAGTTATGTATTAATTTGTCTAAGTTGATGTAAGAACATTGTGAAATATAAAAAATAGTGGTTTTCCTTTAAGTCAAAAGTGTAGGCCTATTTGTCAGCGTTTCACACTCTCTCAGTCGTGCATTAAACTGCCTGCCAACGTGCAAGTGTGAATTTGAATTTCCTTTCGCGACAGTTATAATAACAGAAATCACATCACACCCAATAACGCAATCGCCCTTGATTTTTTCCCACTCCAACATTTTAATTATTGCCCACTAAAAGCTGCACAGATATATTTGCTTACGTGAACTCTGGTGAACTAGTTGATGCATGAAAACAGCACACTGACTGGTTGACTGGCTCAAAGTATTTTGAGTATTTTAAAAATACAAAAATACTCATCTTAAATGTATTTAAATACAAATTACATTTCATTTTTTTCAAAGGCTTTAAAATACAAAATACAAAATACTATTTTGTATTTCAAATACGTATTTTAAATACATGTATTTGAAATACTGCCCATCCCTGGCCGCACACATAATGATCCACTACTAAACTCAACAGCTGATTTATGTATTCCTATGTTGTGGTTGCTAAGAGCAAAGGGTAATCCTGTAATTGATTCAACATTGATCTGCCTTTCTCTCTTTCTGTCTGTCTCTCGTATTTGAGTTTGAAACAAAGAAGGTTGCATTCAACAAGAAATCTCAGACAGATTTTATAAAACTCCAGTGTGAGATAATTTCTGCATAACCATTTATAAGCCAGTTTCGTTGCGCATTCCAATTAATATCAATGCAACTGCAGTTAATTTGTTTTGATTAAAACCTTCATAACTTAAAAAATACAGCTAAGTAGCGCCATAAAACAAAATAATAACATGATAACATAATAATAAACATGTTTTGACAAAAATGTCAAAAATGTATTTATCTCGTTTTGCAACTAAACTCTTCATGTATAGTCTGCTTTTCTACTAAAATATTTTAAACAGTAGCTCAAGGTCATCGAGTTTTCCTACCAGTTCTGTATATCCATTAAGCTAATGCAGCTAGGTGACTTCATTTAACAACAACACATAATAACAGGAACTCTGGCTCAGCACAATGTTTAATGTGTAAATCAAGTTGTCTCATTATAGCGTGGCTTGTCCAAATCCCACAGCACTAATAAATGTAGCTCACTTAAATTGTGTTTAATTTAAAAATGCCTCCAGGATAAGGTGGCATATAACTTAAAGGAATCGTTCACCCAAATATGAACATTTATAATTTACTCACCATCATTCCATCTCAGATGTACAATATTTGACTTTAATTCAGTCAAAAACACATTTTTTTTAAATATTAAAATATTGTTATGTTATTGTCATATATGGTGATTCTCATGAAATCCAGACTTAGAAGGTGTCCAGCATCAGATTTTTTTTTAAAAGCCCTTGAAGCCATATAAGGTTAGTGTCTGAACTTACTATAACCATTATTTTTAGAGTATTTAAAAAAAAATGCCTATAGAATTATTAACATTTTTACATTATCATTATCAAAAATTATCATTACCGCAACATGATATTACATTAAATATATGCATTTACAAACTCATGTTTCGGTAATGAGAACAAAAAAGTTGTTCTCAAACTGCTTACCTGGTAGCCATTTTGATTGTCACAGTCAATTATGTCCCTTCCAACTTTTTTTTTAATGTTAGTTCCTTGGGGGCTTAAACAATGATTGAAAATTGATGCGGAGGATGAGAATTTTTTTCTTGGACACATTTATATTCCTTATTATTGTCTCTACATCTACCAATGATCACCAAATACCACATGTTTCTTTACTGTAAATGTTTATAGTATACCCTTACAAAAAAGAAGTTTATTCAAGTGTGCTTAAAGTATACTTCTTTTAAACTTAAAATAAGAAAGTATACTTTCAGTTTACTTTTTATGTACTTTTCTAAAATGTACTTTAGGTCTTTCTCAGAAATATACTTAAATTGTAATAAAGTATACTTGACCTATACTGACAGAAATGTCTAAGTATATTTGGCCTATACTTGTTTACTGACATATACTTATATAGTATAAAGTAATGAATGAATGAATAGCCCTGGTGAAAAATAAATATACTTTATTGTATTTCAACTATATTTAACTTTGCAATAGTACATTTCAAATATACTTAGAAAGAAATGTACTACTTTGAATATATTGAAAGTATGCTTACAACATATTTGCTTACAATCAAACTTTTAACATATTTCAAAATAATTATAATTTAGTATATTTTCTAAAAGTATACTTGGAGATAAAGTTCTGTGCAATTTTTAAAGTATAATAATTTGAACTTATTTTAAAGTTTACTTTAGGTATACTTTATCTGTTAAAGTTCTCATTATAATAATGCACTAACAGCATATTTATTAAATACATTATTTAGCATCCTTTAGAAACAGTATATTTTAAGTAAATTTTGAAAGTATATGTAGTGTACAAATGTATATTATCTTTATGGAGAATCTTTAGTGTTAATAAACTAGGTTATTAATTTACTGCTGCAGGTACACTTGCAAGTATTCTTTTACTATACTTTTAGTTAACTAGTACTCACACTGAAAGTGAACATGCAATTGTTCTGTCAGTGCACTCCTACCAAACTAGTAAGTCACTAATTGTGTGCTGCAGGTATACTTGCAAGTATTCTCCTACTATACTCTTAGTTAACTAGTAGTGTACCAGTCACTCTTGAAGTGTACATGCAAGTGTTCTGTTAGTGTACTCTTAGTAAACTAGTAAGTTACTAATTGTGTGCTGCAGGTATACTTGCAAGTATTCGTTTACTATACTTTTAGTTAAATAGTAGTGTACTAGTCATACTGAAAGTGTACATGCAAGTGTTCTGTTAGTGTACTCTTAGTAAACTAGTAAGTTACTAATTGTGTGCTGCAGGTATACTTGCAAGTATGCGTTTACTATACTTTTAGTTAAATAGTAGTGTACTAGTCATACTGAAAGTGTACATGCAAGTGTTCTGTTAGTGTACTCTTAGTAAACTAGTTAGTTACTAATTGTGTGCTGCAGGTATACTTGCAAGTATTCTTTTACTATACTACTTTACTACTTTAAGTGAACTTAACATCATACTATAAATATATATACATTGCACTTAAAGTACAATATGTTCCTGTGTATTAATTTTTATACTTGACATATACCTTTTAATTGTACTTTCAATTTGAAGCTAAATCTTTCGTATGCTATCAGTGAGCTAATGAAACAAAAATAATAAATAAAAAAAATGTCAAATATTGGATCATTTTGGATCTTCGGGACTGCACTGCATCACATACAGGAATGCTACTGTAATGGAAATCATAACATGGGCTCCAGAAAACATTGTCAGTGGACACAATCCACTGTGCCATTCGCCGTTGCCAGCTAAAACGCTATAGGTCAAAAAAGAAGCCATATCTATACATGATCCAGAAGCACAGGCATTTTCCCTGGGCAAGGGTCATTTAAAATGGACTTTGGCAAAGTGGAAAACTGTTCTGTGGTCCAACGAATCAAAATCTGAAGTTCTTTTTGGGAAACGGGGACGCCATTTCATCCGGACTAAAGAGGACAATGACAACCCAAGTTGTTATTAGCGCTCAGTTCAGAAGTCTGCATGTCTGATGGTTTGGGGTCGCATGAGTGCGTGTGGCATGGGCAGCTTACACATCTGGAAAGGCACCATCAATGCTGAAAGGTTTATCCAAGTTCTATAACCACATATGCTGCCATTCAGACGTTGTCTCTTTTGGGGAAGACCTTGCATTTTCCAACATGACAATGCCAGACCACATACTGCATCAATTACAACATCAAGACTGCGTAGAAGAAGTATCTGAGTACTGAAATGGCCAGCCTGCAGTCCAGATCTTTCACCCATAGAAAATATTTGGTGCATCATAAAGAGGAAGATGCGACAAAGAAGACCTAAGACAGTTGAGCAACTAGAAGCCTGTATTAGACAAGAATGGGACACCATTCCTATTCCTAAACCTTGGTCCTCCTCCAGCTGTTCCTTATATGTACATTTAACTTTTCCGGCCTCTTATTGCTACCTGTCCCAACTTTTTTGGAATGTGTAGCTCTCATAAAATCCAAATTGAGCCAATATTTGGCATGACATTTCAAAATGTCTCACTTTCAACATTTGATATGTTATCTATATTTTATTGTGAATAAAATATAAGTTTATGAGATTTATACATTATTCCATTACTTTTTTATTCAAAATTTCTACAGTGTCCCAACTTTTTCTGATTTGAGGTTGTATATGTATCTATATATATGGCTGAATCCCCTGAAAATTAACTTTCGTTCTGGACTCCATTTCCCATAATCCCTCATACCTGGACTGATTACTCTGCCACCTGAAGCTCATTGGACAGCCTATATAAACTCTCTGGAAACATTCAGTTAGCGCAAAGTCTTGATTTGTACTGGCTGTCATTGCTGAGCGGTTTGCCTGTCTGACATTGCTGTTGTTTGACCTTGCCTGTTGGAATATGAGTGTTTAATTAAAACCTGCAGATGGATCCTCAGTGTCAAAGTGCTTTGTTACACAAGCGGCACACAATAAGTAACCCACCAGTCCACCAAGAGCACACCAACAGACAACCTGCATGCACACTTCCAGTATATGACCAGCAAACCACCAGTTAACCAAAAACAAATCAAAAGAACACTTGGAAGCACACCTGCAGCACAAAACCAGTAACCCACCAGTTCACCAAGAGCACACCAACAGAACACCTGCATGCACACTTGAAGTATATGACTAGTAAACTACTAGTTAACTAAAAATAAATTAAAAGAACACTTGGAAGTATACCTGCAGCACAAAATTAGTAACCTACTAGTTTACTAAGAGTACACTAACAGAACATTTGCATGTACACTTGAAGTATAAGTCTAGAAAACTACTAGTATACTAATGAGTTCACTTGCAGTACAAATGAAGAACTAATTGTGCACTAGTTGTACACTTAAAGTTGACTACTCTTACACTTATAGTACACTTAGAAGTATACTTTTATATACTAAAAGTGGGCCAATTTAGTCCCAAGCGGTATTCAAGCAGTACACTTACAAGTATACTACTAGAACATAAATGTTAGTACACTTACTACATAAAGTATACTTAAAACTATACTCCAACATTTCTTAAGTATACTTAATAAAATGAACTTGAAGTATACTTCTTTTTCGTAAGGGTAACATGCAATGAAGGTTTTTATTTTTAGATTTTTTAATTATAAATTTTCCATGTCGAAGAACCCAAATCCAGTCATGGACACGTTGCGGTAATGAAAATTTTCCCCTTAAAGGAACAGTATGTAGGATTGTGGCCTAAACTGGTATTGCAATCACAAAACTTGTGGCAAAAACTGGTACTGTAATCATACAACTGGTGGCCAATACACAAAATGAAAACATAAACATCAGTTGAGGGCTGCAACTCCACTTTTTAAATGACAATATCCTGGCCAGACCGTTGTTGTCAGTGATATAAGTATTTGAAATGAAAATGATTTCTTAATGTCTAGTGACATATCAGGGCCATTTTATGATTAATTGATATACATTTCTTACATACTGTTCCTTTAAATGTGGAAAAAATGACAAAATTGGTTTGTATGATATCATTTGAAATCATGTGCAAAGTAGTACATGAAGAGATGTTTGTAACTGTATGCTTCTTATTTTGATACTCTTACTTTGCATTTAATTTTTTTTATCAAAATGTTTCATGACACATCATAAGTCTCAATTCGTGAGAATCACCCATATGGGGTCAACATGGTAAAGCTCCATAAAGCACATACATCCATATATTTTTTTAAATAAATAAATAAATAAATAAAAAAGTTTAGATATGGTGACACATCGAAAACATTGAATATCATTGGTTCTCTCATACCTTGTGATATTTAATGATATTACCTGAAACAGGTAAATTTTTAATGTGTTTGGGGTGTTCGTTTACAGAACGACTGTGTTCTCGGGTTGTTGACGCTTTATAGTCCAGTGTCACTTATAATAAAACACCTCATCGTCCGTCTAAAGCAGGGGTAGGCAACATCGGTCCTGGAGTGCCGATGTCATGCAGAGTTTAGCTCCAGCTCTGAACAACTAATCAAGGTTAATAGTCACCTGTACAGGTAGTCGAGATTTGATCAGGATTATAGCTAAAATCTGCAGGACATCGGCACTCCAGGATCGACGTTGCCTACACCTGGTCTAAAGAATACTACTCGATGCTTTTGCCGTCTTGATTGTTTGTATTTATCGCTCTGTAGAAGAATGCGTGTGTGTGCGTAGGCGTGCAGTGTTTCTTTACAAAGTAACATCGCCCTCTTCTGACCTGGCACAGGTAATACAACGTTTTCAGTCATTTTGTGGATCCACGTAATTGTGGATCTTTTTAATAGCGTTGCCGTGTGTACATGAATTTAATTTTTAAAAGACAAAACCATTTCAATTTTGTACTACATCGCTGTTGTATAAACATAGCCTCACTTTCACATTTTGCATTTTGGTTGCTGTTTAGGCACCTCACATTTCAGCAGCAAATCAAAATCTCTTAAGCACTCCATCGGCACCCTGCCTACCCACACACAGGGCTCTTCTCTTACCACCTACGGTTTGTTTTCTAGTAAAGCAGTTTTGAGTGTGGGTGGGTGATCTCTCACTCTTCTGTGCTGCCTCTGGCAGAACACATGCTGATGTTGATGCCTTTGTTATAGAGCAGGACACCCCATGTGCTCAAGCGTTCCATCCCGTAACCCTTTTAAAGATCGGCCTGGCCTTGCAGGCGTACAGTACAAGCTGCTGGCTTCACCGGTGTTGCTCAACCAGCCATAGAGAACAGTGAGTGGGGTCATAATGTGTGAGAAACACGTGTGAAGTGGATCCCACGTGAGTGTGGGAGTGCATGTGGTGAGCTGACTTTGTTGGTAACAAAAGAGGTAATTTTTACTAGTACAGTATACTTTCATTTATATTTGGCAAGGCTTGCCTTGCCTTGCCTATATTTGGTCCCCAGTGCTTCTATCAACCTAGAAAATGTGAAAAAGAACAACCCAGTAACTTAGTTTTAGTAAACCATTCTTTGCAAGCATGTGAAAAAATAGGTCATTGAAATTTCCCCTTGTGTTGTTGAAAATCTTATTATAATAAGAGAGAGAGAGAGAGAGAGAGAGAGAGAGACAGAGAGAGAGAGAGAAATAATAGAGAGTAAATAATGGACAGCAATTTCAACAAACCACCATTATGGTGATCAGTGTTTGCAGTTCATAAGCTCATTTGCATTTTAAAGGACACACCCCAAACCGGCACATTTTTGCTCACACATACAAAGTGGCAATTTTAACATGCTATAATAAATTATCTATATGGTATTTTGAGCTAAAACCTCACATACGTACTCTGGGTCAACCCAGTCTCACGGCAAGTCGTGTTATAGTAACGAAAATTTTGATTCATTTATTCGTGTTTGATGACACGAATTTCTGCAGTTTTTCATGTCTCTGGAGACGAATGTCTTTTTCGTCCTTCCCAGCACGAATTTCTATCAATGGCTGTTCGTGTCTGTGGCACGACTGTGTTTATCGTGTCATTTTATATTTTGTTTTCTCATCGTTGTTTTCTATTTTTTGACCATTGTCGCTTGGGGTTTGGGTTAGAATCACTTTCTGCGACTTCCTAACCCAAACCCCAGCTCTAACCCTAACCCCAAGCGACAATGATTTAAAAATAGGAAACAACGACGAGAAAACAAAATATAAAATGACACGATAAAGAAAGTCGTGCCACAGACACAAACAGCCATTGATAGAAATTCGTGCTGGGAAGGACGAAAAAGACATTCGTCTCCAGAGACACGAAAAACAGCAGAAATTCGTGTCATCAAACACGAATAAATTAATCAAAATTTTTCGTTACTATAACACGACTTCCCGTGAGACTGTGTTGTCTGGGTACACCTAAGATTTATTTTCCATCTTAAAAGTCTTGTGAAATGTCCCCTTTAAGCACCTTGACATTAGCTTTGGGTTACCAATGGGTTCAATCCCAAGAATCACACATACTAATAAAATGTATAGCTTGACAGCACTGTAAGTCGATCTGAATTAAAGTGTCCGCCAAATGTATAAATGTAAGTAAATGTATCTTGTTGACTTTTCATGGTACTCACACCCTCTACTATGGCAAACAATTGGCCTTTTTAAGAAAGCAAGAAAGCATGCCTGACAGGGATAATACTTCTCATGCTGACATGAGACATGGTTCAGGTAGCTCTTAAATCACACACTGTGTGTTGGTCAGCTTTGAGCCCAGGGCTTAAAGCCAAGCAGGGTTCCTCGCATGATTGTTGAGAGGAACCCATGCAAAGCAGATCGGGTATTCACTTCACGGCCCTTAAATGGACATCTCAATAAGGACGCTTTTGTTAATGTCTCTCGCAACCCAGCTTTCGAGACAATTATTCTCTGGATTCATTCATGGTTGATTTTTTCTTAACCTATTCTTCCAAAGCAGCCATTAGATGGAGTTCAGAAAGGTGAATGGGCATCATTATATTCCACGCAGTGGTTATGGTTTTCAAAAATGCATGCATTCGCCAAGATTCCTGCCCAAGTGAATATCCTCAGCTTACATATGATCTATCATTTAAACATTTCTTTTAAACAAATTACAGGGGATGTACAAAAAACAGACAGCCAGATAATGGAAAATCCTGTCGATTCGTTTTCCATTCCCTCATGCTTTACTGTTGATGTCCAACGGTAGAAAAAGAGCAGCAGACTGCGTTGATCCTGCTTGCTACCATGTTTGGGGACAAATGCACATCATCTTCTTGGAATCAGAGCTTAACACAATATTTGGGCAACAACTAATCGTGGCGTCTGCCTAAACATCACTGACGTTTGTTTTGAGATCAGATTCAGCTAAAGCCAGTGAAGATGGAGACTTTTAAAGTGCTTGAGACATAATGAGTGACAGAAGCTCTGCTTTTTTGACAGTAATATACAAAACAACAAGCCTATAAAAAGATTGCTCCTTTACTCCAACTCACTGTTATCTTTTCCAGTACACATACTGTAGAAAAGAATGAATGCTGGTATTTGACTATCCTGGTTCTTGAGAAGAGAGGGAGGTTTGAGCTATTCCAGACAATCTTACTGTAAATCATGTGAAAAGAGAAGCCTGTATTGATCCAAAGCACTGATAAAACACAGAGGAGAACAGGGGACACAACAAGTGAATTACATGAAATCTACACCCGCAGAATTCCACAGAAAAATCAGGAGATTTCCACCAAATCGGAAGGCCACAAACCTCTACATCTCCCTACACGTGGCCAGTCTGTACATGCAAGTTCTAAAACAGTATCCAAAATGATATCTTGTTGAATTTTGAAAGTTGTCATGAAACGGAAGTAGCAATTGCCTTATTTCACCCCTCGTGGTGACGTATATCCAAGTGAAACTGCTTTTGAAATGAAAAAATGGTAGGGCTGGACTTGAGTTCATCCATTAAGAACTGATTGGATGGTTTGAAGTCGGGTCATGTTGCTATTTGCTAATTATTGCGATTTTTTCCCAGATCCCGCCCACCTGTCATACCATATGACCGGAAGTAAAGAGAGATTAGGGCTGCGTCCGAAAACTCTAAATTGCTGCCTTCTGCAGCAGCTTTCCAAGACAGGAAGGCATCAAGGCATATCCAAATTCAATGTTAGGTTTACTTTCTGTCTCCTGAGATACCTCCATTGTCCTGTCCCACAATTCTATGCGTGGGCGTACAATGAGAATGCGATTGGTCGGGACTGGTCGAGTTAAAAAAAATATAATGGCGGCCAAGGAAGCGACTGGAGCACAAATTTAGTGCAAATAAATATATATTTTTACTTTTTACACCTTTCTCTAGTGAGAAATTAGTATAGTAGTTTTCAAATATGTTATTAGTTATCACAAAGGCGCTATCTGTTTATATTTCAAACACGCTACCATTGAAGTGTGTTCAAAAGCCTTTCTCTGAGCTGCCTTCATGCCTCTGAAGTCATTGCCTCATGAGGCAGCGAGGCAACAAGTCAATGCCTTGAGTTTTCGGACGCAGCCTGTGTGTGTTCGACTTCATGCGGCGCCGCAAGAACTGACAGCTGGATGACATCGAAGTACCACAAGAGCGAGACGAAATTAGACTTTGTATGATTTCTCTAATCGTTCTCAAGCCTAATAGGTGTGTTCGGGATCATGCGGCCCTGTGCAGACCGATCAGTTTGCCGCTTGCAGTTAAGGGAGGAGTTGAAGACGGAGCCACCACCTGCTCTGCTTCCTTTTTTATTGCAAATGAAGTGAATTAGATGAAGTGAATTTGTTTAAAACAAACCTTTTAATAAAAAGTTACAATCAGAAACACTTTATATCAAATATTTTAATTGCTGCTTATACTGTATGCCTCAAAATAACGGGAAACCTAAGCCTACATTATTAAAATACCAATTGAGTTTGGTCTTTCACGTCTAAATTTTTTTTATTATTTTATATGGCACAATATTACATATTCAGGTATATTAACGAGTATTTTACCTGTTATAAAAATAGAATTTATAATGTTTATTAGTGTAACTGAAGGTTGGATTTAACATGAAATGCATGTGATTGTTGTCATCCAGATTGATCTTACGGAAAGTCGTGTTATAGTCACGAAAAATTTGATTAATTTATTGGTGTCTTGAGCATGAATGTATTTTTCGTGTCACTCGCACAAATTTCTATAAATAGTTTTTTTCACTTTCATTTACATTTTTAGACATCCTAACCCAAACCCCAACACCAGGCGAGAATAGTTTTAAAAGCGTATGAAAAACATGTTGAAACCAATACATAAAAGTACATCCTAACCCAAACCTAACCCCAAGTGACAATGATTTAAGAATAGGAAAAAAAGAGAAAACAATACATAAAAAGACACGAAAAAGAAAGCTTTGCCATGGACACGAATAAATTAAAAAACATTATTGTGACTATAACAAGACTTTCAGTGAGATCATGTTGCAGTCATCAGTGAAGCTATGTCGTTACTATTGTTTCGAGAAGAAAAGAGATTCGCATATTTAATTCAAAATTTTGAGGGCACATTATTTTTTTTAAATAATGAAGCTCACAGACAAGTAATTGGTAAAAAATACCACAATTTTCTAAAACAAATTACATTTTTTTATTTCAATTTCATTGCGACTTTTTGCTGCAGACTTTTTGCTCCCATCCGCTAGATACTTGCATAATCTATGTGTAATCAGAGTTTACTGTTCAGGGAGTGTCTTGCGTTTATTTTGCGAATGTGAGCGCTTTTTTATCATAAACGGTTTTGGCGCGTGTGCAGCAGGCACTTATTTTGGCAAGACACGTGATGCACATGGTTCACATGATGCAACAAACACATATTTTGAAAAAAACCTTAGATGGGTTTTTACAGACACAAATTAATCAGAAGTAGATGATGTTGTCTTGCACTGAGACGCTCAGATTTGAGCACAATCTTCAAGACTCTCACGTCCTGCTCATAATACAACACTGCAATATGTGGGTCAGAATTAATGTATGCAGCACCTAAGCTGGTTGGTGCATTACAGGATTCAGAGAGAAACCAGATCTGACTATAAAAGCACGATCGAGACTTCAAAACAGCACATCTGTTTGAGATGGTCCACACAGACGGACGGTCAAACACAAAGTCCCAGTGATGCTGACTGAGTGAGTTGCGCCCAGCGGCTTGGAATTCAGTGGCAGCGGTAGAGGAAAATGAAGCTGTCAGCGAGGTGACTATAAAGGACAATGGGGACTTTAAGAGTTATAGATGTAAATAGCACAGATGTACAGAGAGGAGGAGAACTGTGAGCAATGTACAAAGCGGCAGCAAGCTTGCAGATCTGAACCCCAGGCAGGTTCACGCACTTTACTGCATTGCAGAGGCGAAAAGGGTGGGGGGGTTTTGAACACACACACAAACACACACACACACAAGTACATACGCAAAAGTGTTCAAAACTCTCAAAAAGGCACTTTGCCTCAGAATAAGCACTCTCATTTCATTTCAGAGTTTCTGATCTTAAATAATTTATTGTAGACTCAGGGTTGATTTCTGAAGTTTAGAGCTCATCTATACATTGACATGCTCTCATTTACATGCAAATGTATGCATTTAAACCTATCCACATGCTCTCTTCTACACGCACACGCATAAATGCATATGCTCAGGTAACATAATGACATTGCTGTGGATGGCTAACCTCTACTGCCCACCTGTCTCTATAACTAAAACCTGACCCTGATTTGTCCTCTGGAGTAAAGTGTGGGGCTTATCACTATTAGAAACCCTGCCAGGGCATATTTTGGCACCAGAACTTTAAATGTTCTCACTTGATCCTCCAGTGCAAGGTTAAGCGATTACATGCCGGTGGGAGGAGATACACCCTAAATAGATAATGCTAATCTCCCAAAAGATATTACCCCCTTATTCCCCCAGAGATTCAAGGAGACATGCTGCACTGGATATGTAATGGGAATACTGCACATGTATAATGTTGTTTTTCCATCGGCTGCTGGTTTGTATCCAAGTGTAATGTGAGGGCGGCCTGCCATTAGAGGAGGAGGTGTTGTACGGTGTGAGGGAAACATTCATTAACATAAATGCCAAATATCAGGGTTCCCACACTTTAGTTAACTTCAAATTCAAGGACCTTTCAAGGACTTTCCAGGTCCAATACCCTCAAATTCAAGGACTAAATGTGGGGACACATTTCAAGTGAGAGCAAGGTTACTTCGTGTTACCTTTTAAGATACATTGTTACAGTTTCCTTTGGGGGAACTTGTGCTGCGTCACCGTGGTGACACTTTGGGAATGCCTTCAGGCGTCTGAATGTGCATATCAAATTCAACCAATGGTGAGGCTTAACGACAAAGATAGGTAGACGTGGGAGCCAGGAAGTATATCGCTATCTGAAATATTGCCAAAGACGACGTTACAAGGATGCAGGAAGTATGGCAAGTGAGACGCAGCGTCTCGTTCCCTTCTCAGGGAACAACAGTTACATACGTAACCCGAGACGTTTTCATGTGTCATACACAACTATGCAAAAAAGCATTTTGGTATGAATCAACATTTGCATACAGAAGATATAAGCATTTAAAGCAAACAGTTTAGCACGTGTGCTTAAAAAGTCTAGCATTTTTATGATATTATCCTACACTACACAGAGAATTTTTTTTCCCCAGAAAACTTGCATACAATAGATTCAAGCACTTTCAATGACCTGTATCTATGTATGTATTTCAAAAACTTCCCAGGGCCTTGAATCCCCCCCCAGATTCACAAACTTTCAAGGATTTCAAGGACCCGCGGGAACCCTGCAATTATGTATATAATATTTTTACACATTTAATAGTGTTAACAGTCATTAAACAGCACATATTATATAATACAAAATTTCAAAACTAGGGTATAAGCAGAAGTATAAGTGCTCTCTCTCTCTCTCTCTCTCTCTTTCACACACACACGCACGGGCACACACGCACACACAGACACACACAAACACTTTACGCTACCTAATGATCTCATTTTCTACTCATAACCCTAAATATAACTTTTAAAGAACCCTTTAGGCAATTTCCTTATGAGAACCGCATCTTTGTTGACTGCCCCAATAACCACATGCATTTGCACACCTGTCCAACACATAAATACACGCCACACATAAGTACCTAAGAGCTTGTGTAACCCTATAAGCATGCATGTGCGCGTAAAGAGTTTTCGGAGAAGTGACTGTGCTGACACAGCCTCCAGCTGACAGCTCACTTCTACCCAGGATCAAGTGCAACCGAGTGCACAGTCATTCGAGTACAAAAATGTCGCATGTGCTTCTCATAAGTAGGTCTCAATCTGCCAGTAACAGTTGCACTATGAGGTAGATTCAGAGAGAAGAAGCGATAGTAGAAGAGGAGGATCAGGAGGCCTTCAGGAAAACAATCCAGCGATAGCTAAATATAGATCTGAGCTTTTAGGCACACTATGGCCTGCACACACTGAGCCATGCAGACACACATCTGCACATGTGGAGATGAGAGGCCTTTCGAGTAGACTGAGGTCTGCTAGAATAAGCATTGCTCACTTAATATGGAAAAGCATGTGGTCTTCATCATTCAGAGTAATGCATAATGCATGCTGATCGTTTTACTGTGGCTAATGTAAAATACTTATGTGACCTGGTCTGTGAAAACCTGGCTAAAGTCATTTACTGTTTTCTACATAAAGTTATACGTAACAGTTTTTGTGAAAAAAATAACCTTGATATCTTTAATACTGAGATATTGATTGAAAATTAAAGATTGAAATTAAAGTGAAACTTTCTCGTAATTAGATGAGAGTCACGTCTAGGACAACTCGGACTCGGAGGTATTGTACACCGGAAGTGAAAATTAAATACCGCAAGCTTAGTCAGATAGCGTCTACTTCAAAATGCAAAATATACGTTAGCAACCAATGTTAATCGTTGGTGATTTGGGACAAATATGATGTTATTTAATGTTAAACTATGTGAGTGGCGCCCTGTGGTGCGACAGGGATTTGAGCAACTTTCTGAGTTGTAGCTGGGCACCGCGGACAGGCACCACCTGTATGCATATACTCATAGAAACGACAGATCCAACAGACATCGTAGAACACGACTCTGAAGTTTCCATCGGCGCATCAACCGGCTGTGGATGAGGAGGCTGAGAGGCGGAGGACGAATCCCCCGCCCGGTTCAGCACAGTGATGCGGAGATCATCCTTCGAGAGCTTCACAGCCGCACCGTGGCGGCGATCAGAGCTCGTCGGACGTGGGTTGCGTTTTTCCCGGAGGAAAGACAACCGTCTCCGCAAATCCACAAGGGACATGTTCTCGCAGTGAGAACACTTACCCCCAGCGAACGCTGCCTCAGCGTGCTCGATGCCCAAGCACGAAAGACAACGCTCGTGACCGTCCTTCGGACCCATATACTTCCCGCATCCAAGATCGCACGGACGAAAAGCCATCCTGAAAAGGACGCTAATCTCCGGATATACGAGAGAGTGGCTGCCTTTAACAAGGCACAAAGCTCTCTCGTATCACTCTTTTAGGGAAATGCACTCAAATGCTCAGTTGATGATGCGCACAGGGAAAGGCAACGCACACACTAAACTCAAAACAAAAAAGATGCAGAGCCTGTGGAATACTGCGAAGCGTCCGCTGTGGTACTGCCAGTCCAACCAACTTCCGCAATCGATCCCAACAGAGTGAAGTAGCTTCTCAGTAGCAGATACTGCCGGCTTTCGAAGCGATAAAAAGCTGATTTCCCTATTTGCACGTGCGCCTTATATACGCACCTGGCGGGGCGGCGCCAGCATTATGCAAATATCTCAATGCCAAGTTCATTGGCGTTTTAGTAGTATTCGAAGCAGATTGGTCTCTCTAAGCGAGCTCCCAATTCGTCGGTCACGACGTGACGTCGTAGTGACCAACTGAAAGGGAACAATGTGTTTGATTTTTTAGAACGGCGCGCCGCTGTGCAGCACTGAGCTGCGCGTCTGGTGTGCGACCCCCTTTATATTGCAAGTGCACTTTATATACAGTATGTTTAATCCTTTGCTTAGTGACACAATATTAAGTATGTGCTTTACATGTAAAAACTTACAGATGGTCATGTGACATACTCAAGGCCTTTGTGGGATGATCAGAGTACGATCATATAGAAATTATTTTGAACTATGGTTTATTTGCCATGTTACTACAAATGCTCATAAACTACAGTATAATGAAATCAATTCTTTGTGTGCAGGACTGTCCATTCACACCAGACGCGAAAGAGGCGGCAAGGGCGAGTGATTTACATAAGTTGAAAAATCTGCGTTAACCAATCAGGAGCTTGCTCTAGCAGTGACGTGATTAAAGGAAGTAAGCGGAGGCAGAAAAACAAAATAACAATGGAGGACAATCATAATCGCTATACGAGATATCTTCGTACTTTTACAGGAATTAAAAGGATCTTGTTTGGAAGAAAGTGAGTGAGCAGGTCAACCAACCTGGTAAGTTTACTCAATTTGAGCTATATAAGCCCCTCCCATGACGCAAATTTACTTGTGAATGTCTCAAATGACTAGAATTTCTCGTGTGAAGCAAGTAAACTGTTCAAGCATCCAACTACGTGCGAATAGCGCATCTTGCCGCCTCTTCAAACCCCATTATAGGTGCAGTGTGTACATTTTAGCGGCATCAAGTGGTGAGATTGCAAATTGCAACCAATGGCTCAGTTCACTGCTCTTTCCTCGCTTTCGAAATGGATAGAGAAGCTACGGTAGCCGCCACCGGCAAAACATGTCATCGATGAAGACAATTTAGTAAAAAAAGTTTGTCCGTTAAAGGCGGAGTCCACGATGTTTGAAAAAATGCTTTGGAAAAGGAGACGGGCCGACTACCAAAACACACTTATAGCCAATCAGCAGTAAGGAGCGTGTCTACTAACCGACATCCTTGCTGGGTTGCGTATGTGTGGGGCGGGTCAATTCAACAGAAGGTCCAGATTCTATTTGGGTAGGGGTGTGTTTGTTTAGGTGATTTCAAATATCAACATTGGCTTTCAAACATCGTGGACTCCGCCTTTAAGGGCTTCTGTAGAAACATGGTGGCACAAAATGGCGACTTCCACGTAAGGGGACCCTCGGTGTATGTAGATAAAAACGTCCTATTCTAAGGTAATACATAATTCAATAATTAGGTAAAACATAAATAAGGTAAACATAATGGTTCATTATTAAAAGGTCTTTATTCACCCCTGATAATATGGTTTTGTATATTATTTAGTATTTCTGTCAAGAGATCCTTTTAAAAATTACACACTGCAAATTTAACACAGCACACTTTGGTTCCAGAAAATTTCCATAAAATGGGCAGAGATGCTTCTATGTGAACACAAAAAGTGTCCTGGAAATGTTCTGGGATCGCTCAAAGAGGACCTAGTAATATTGCCGTAACGTACACAGTAAGCATTTTGTGTGAACGGGATGCAGAACCAATGCCGTACGAGGCGTGCCGTAATAAGAATGCGCGTGTCATCGCAACCAGAAGTTATGGTCTTTTACAAAGGGAAAGGGATTTAAATGCAGATCAACATTCACAACGAGAAATGTCGACAAACTGGACTGAAGCAGAGATCAAGGAGCTTGTCACTATCCGCAATAAAGCTTTTTCACCAGCATGACAGAACAGCGCATCACGCTACTAATGATCCTGTTGTAAACTAAAACCTACAGTATAATTATTAAACTTCCGATGCTATAAAAAACTACGTCATGTGTCTTTACGGGATCTTTACGGTATGTGTGTGAATGCACGCACAGATTCCAGAATATCATTGGAAGTATGAATGAACCAAAAATCTAACGATCCCGGACAAATTTTCAGTGTATTTTTCGTAATCTTTGTATGAGGCTAGCCTACGTGTCACGTTCGGCTGCTCAGATGGACTTCACGTGTATGCCAAGTTTTGGTTTTGGACAGGCTTAACACACTGACCGCTGTTTCATGAAGGATGAAATTATACGAAACACCACCTTACTCTAGATCCATTTTGGGTAACATTTTCACAAGGCTTGGCTTTTCCAAAATAACACACTGCATTTGCCATGGCTATGGATAGAAGTGAACTTGCGCTGAACTCCTGTGAATGAAAGCAAATAAATCCAGAGTAATAAGTTTATGGGACATGGATTAGGTTGCTTTTTTGTTGTAACCACCAGGTAATCTTTCTATTCAGACAGACTGAGACGTTTGGATAAGGTAATATGGTTTGGGCCCTTTGGCTAACCTAATAAAGTCTATAACCTCTTTTGAAGGCCCTATATCACAACAACCTAGGTGTGACATCCTGTGTTCTTTTGAAAGGGTGTTGCCGTCTGACTAAGGCTCTTTTGTACCTTTAATTGGAAGAAACTGAAATTAGATCCCGATCTTGTCTCTAAAACTAGTGAGTCGTGTTATCCTAAAATGTCAGTCAATGTGTAATTACTGTGCACAAGTATGTAGATAATAGTAGCCTTATATAAACTACTATGGTTACAAAGATTAATGTCTGTGTGGCAATGCTGACTAATGATTTGTACCAACTACGCCACCCGGGGGCTATTTCCGGGATTGCCCTCAATTTAACAGCACACAGGTTCGTCACGACTGGGTCAGGTATCAGACAAGAGTTGAGTCAATCAGAAAAGCTTTATTTAAAATGAATTCAATTTTATTCACGTTATCAAATAGTAAAAGTAGCAAATAAGAAAGACAAACAACACTTCAGGGTGGGAGAAGGCCTGACGTTCTTTGAGCAGAAAGCACACAGCACTCACACGTGCACACACGCACCACAGCACACCACAGCACGGCACACCTCACTGTGAACACAGCACTGCAACCAAATAAGGAGCCCACCACCTTAAAGGAACAATCTGCTGATACGGCCAACCCACACCTGAAGAGAAGCAACAAAAAAACAAATAAGTAACCTTTAAAAGACACAATAAAAAAAAGGACATCACCTCTAACAATCTGGGTTTTTGTCATGCAATTAACTGCCCAAAAGTTATTACTGTAGGCGCCGCGTCCGGTCACCCCAGCTACCAAACAGGCAATAGGCAGGAAGCCTGTAAACTGGTTACAGAGGCAATGAAAACTACAGAGAAAGAAAACACCTCACAGGTCACCAAAATTAGAAAGTACTTAACTTGATTAATACAAAGAAAACAAACAAGCGGTAGCTTAAGACTGAAAACAATAAAGTAATAAACCAAAATAATTCTAAATAATAATAAATATCATTATAGATAATCAAAAAAAAACAATAATCAAAGTAAGTAAAGAATAATGCTAATAAGAATAAATGACAACAGAAATAATAGAGATAATACAAAAATAAACTAATAAATCACAACCAAAGGAATTCAGAGTAGAATAATGCTAGTGACAGTCAGATAATGACTACTCTGTCACACGCCGATTTTAAATCAGTTACTCACGCTACAATTGGATAAGCACCACGCCCCAAATCCAGACCACGGTCCAGCTGATCCTGCGAAATACTGCAATGCTGCAACAATAAACTATTAGCATATGAGCAGCGCAATGTTAATCAGCTGGTATAACCCAGCAACGCCGCAAACAGCGCAAACCAGCAGCAGCACAGAGCGCCACCCGTCAGAAATGTAAATTAGAATGCCCAGCTGACCCAAGCGAAGCAGACACTGCAGAGCGAAGCAGGCAAAGCAGAGCGATGCAGGCAAAGCAGAGCACAGATGACGTAGCGCGAAATCCCTTCAGTAGAGTTAGTACAGCCCAGATGATGACGTAGCGCAAAGCGGCTGCAGTTGAAAGCAGAAGGTAAAGCCAGCAGTGTAAGCGATGCACGTAGCGCAAGAAAGCCACGCAGCCAGCAGCAAGCCCACTACAGCAACCCACTGTAACGTCCCTTGCACATTGACCCACACCTTAAATAGGAAAATAACGCACTTTACTCAATCAATCAATCATTACAGCCTTTATAACATTAGGAGTAAAGTCACCACATACCTGTATTGGAACTCACGAAGCACAGATGGAGACGTGTAATGTAAACGTCTCCATTCACGCAGCGATTGACGGGTTTCCCGAAAAGCTCCTCAGTCCACCCTTAAGTCAATGAATTTCATAAAGCCCAGTGCAATACACCATAAACATTGCAAATCATTCACTGAAAGCAGCCCTTACCTTACTACCACTTGTACACAAAAACCCGGAAGTACGGCGGCTCGCTCGCTGATGGAACAAACGCACCCGCATAACGTGAACTGAAACGCTTTTATAGGCAGATACATGGTCATCAACAACACACGCATCAGCTGGCCAGATGACGTCAGGGGATAGAAAACCGTACTGCTACATTCTACCCCCCCATTCGTCATCGTCGTCCCGACGATGAAACAACCAAGACTCTAATTCCAAGGCCTAAACCACGCCATAACGGCATTAGTCCCACAGGCTGGAGCATCTGGAGCGCTTACACTTCCAGCTCCTACCGTTCGTGGCAAATGGTGCACATTAGAATGTTGCCCTGCCCCTACTCGTCCTGTCCGACGTGGAACTACACCTGGTGGGTTAGAAGTTTCCCGAGAGGGGGAAGCCACTACAGGTATCAACTCAACATTGGCTACTTCTGTAGGTGCTGGAGGATCGTTGGCCTGCACTATTCCAGCTGGTTCTGGCCTTGCCGTATTTCCGCTCTGAGCTAACGGTACAACCTCAGAAACCACATATGCCAAGTCCCCATCTTCAGGCTCTATCTCAGTCTCCAAGTGCACAGGTGAATCAACTGAACTTTCAGAAAGGTCATCTGATACCACCTCCCCTTGGGCTCGAAGTTTCAATGCCGACCGATGAACCCGTCGGACTTGAGTCAGATTGTTTACTGGAGCTACTGTATACACAGAACCACCAGGTGGAGGGGCTTTAACCACCTGATATACTGTGGAGCTCCAAAGGTCATGAATCTTATGCCTACCTCGAACCCCAAAGTCTCTCAAATAGACAAACTGGCCCTCCCCTAACGGCAGCTCTTTTACCCGTTGATCATGCCCTGCTTTACGCCGGCTTGCTGCAGCCTGCAGCCGCGCTTGGGCGCCATCAACCGCCACCTGCAACTGTGCCTGATGCTCCTCAATCCACTTGTGGACTCTACCTGGCACCGGCTCTTGTACTTGCCCGAGCAAAAAGTCTATGGGCAACCTTGGTTCTTGCCCAAACATCAAAGAGAAGGGCGACTCACCAGTAGCCTGGTGGGGAGTGGTGTTATAGCAGAACACCACCTGTGCCAGGCAAGATGCCCAATCTCTCTTACGGTCAGTGGGCAAGGTCCGCAGCAAATTGTGTAAAGTCCGATTGAACCTCTCACACTGGCCGTTACCAGCCGGATGGTATGGTGTGCTGCGCGACCTTCCCACCTCATACAGGCTACACAACTGTTGAATCAAAGTGGACTCAAAATTGCGGCCCTGGTCGGAATGAATCCGCCCAGGAACCCCAAACTTGAAGAACCACTCCTCCACCAAGACCCTAGCCACAGTGCTCGCCTGCTGATCCCAGGTGGGAATTGCCACTGTAAACTTACTGAACACGTCAGTCATCACAAGCACATTTTCTTGTCCAGCCTGGGATGGCTCCAACACCGTAAAATCAATAGCTACAATCTCGTTTGGACGAGAGGCCAGTAAATGCCCCATGTAGCTTCGAGGGATTGGTGCAACATCTTTAGCTTGTTGACACCGCTCGCACTCCTGAACCCACTGTGCCACGTCCGCGGACATGCCCGGCCAGTAACAGCGTTGCCGTACCAGTTCTAAGGTACGTTCGACACCTTGGTGTCCATGCTGCTGGTGTAAAGAAGTTAACACCTCTGGCTGTAAAGCAATCGGCACAACAACCTGAAGCACTGACTCCCCGCCATCTGGCCGGAAAGCTCTTCGATATAATAGGCCCTCTTGCTCTACCAACCGGTCCCATTGTCGGAGAAGCGTGATTACTGGCTTAGCCAAAGTCCGTCGCTCCTGCGGGCCTGGGCGCTGCCCTTGCCGCCAAAATCGCAAGGCTTCC
This sequence comes from Misgurnus anguillicaudatus, assembly GCF_027580225.2. NCBI lineage: Eukaryota > Metazoa > Chordata > Actinopteri > Cypriniformes > Cobitidae > Misgurnus > Misgurnus anguillicaudatus. Next base: position 22,636,588 of record NC_073340.2, read on the forward strand.
CCTACCACTGAGTCTGTCTGCTGTAAGGTGCTGATATCAAGCACTGAGCGACTAGGCCAAGCCTGCATTGCATGCACAGTGGTAACTTCCCCTGGCGTTACCCTTACTGCTCGCCTCAGCAGCTCGGGTACCACAGCACCTAACTGCCCACTATCATCAGCCCCCAGCTGCACAGTAGTTAATCGTGACAGCGCATCGGCATTCTGGTTGGTTCTACCCGCTCTGTACTGAATCACAAAATCAAAGGCGGCTAACTCAGCAGCCCACCTTTGCTCGGTAGCACCCAACTTAGCAGTAGCAAGATGACTTAACGGATTGTTATCAGTACGTACAACACACTTATGCCCCAACAGGTACTCACGAAACTTCTCAGCCATGGCCCACTTAAGGGCCAAGAATTCAAGCCTCATGGAACTATAAGTGGCCGTATTCCGTTCCGCAGGTCGAAGACCACGGCTAGCATACGCGATGGGTCTAACCTTCCCTTCGACTTCCTGTGACAGCACAGCTCCAAGCCCTGCATAACTGGCATCGACTTCCAATATGAAAGGACGCGTAAAATCCGCATATGCCAACACTGGCGCCGTGGTAAGCTTTCGCTTTAAAGTTTGAAAGGAGTCCTCACATTGGGGAGACCATACCGCTGCCAACTCTAGACTGCGCTTACCTACTTTACCTCGTGTTAACTCTGCCACTATTTGATGTAACGGGCTGCCAATTTTGCGAATCCCTCAACAAAATGCCTATAGTAGCTAGCACACCACAGGAAGGTCCTCAGCTCGGCCACTGTCCCAGGACAAGGCCACTGAACTACAGCCTCAACCTTACCTGGGTCTGTTGCCACTCCGGAGGAAGAAATTACATGCCCCAAGTATGTTACCTTCTCCTGAAAGAATGCACATTTTTCCAGCTTTACCTTCAGGCCTTCGGCCCTCAAGCCACCCAACAACATCCTTAACCTCTCTAGATGCTGTTGTATGGACGATGAAAACACAATGATATCGTCTAGATACAGCAAAACAGACTGGTGCCGCTGGTCACCGAAGAGCCGCTCCATCAGGCGCTGGAACGTACTTGGGGCATTACACAACCCAAATGGCATACGATTCCATTCAAACAAACCGAATGGCGTGCAAAAGGCAGTTTTGGGACGGTCGGATTCAGAGACGGGAACTTGGTTATACCCACTGGCTAGATCGAAAGTAGAAAACCAGTGGGCACCAGTCAATGAATCCAACGTCTCCTCAATCCGAGGTAACGGAAACGCATCCTTGCGCGTTTTAGAATTAAGCTGACGGTAGTCTACGCACATGCGTAAACTACCGTCCTTCTTCTTAACTAACACAATCGGGGAGGCGTATGGGCTGCAGCTCTCCCGGATAATCTGTGTATCTAGCAACTGACTAATGTGAGTCTTAACCACTTCGTACTCTGATGGTGGGATACGTCGGTACCTCTGCCGAACTGGAGTGTCATCGGTCAGGGGGATCTCGTGGGAAAGCAGGTTGGTACAACCCAGGTCTCCTTCATGTGTCGAAAACACACTTTGATACTCCCGAAGGAGAGCCCTAACCTGATTTTGTTCCTCAACTGACAGTCCTCCAAACTCAAGTGACGCTATCTGCCCCAACATATCTGATGCATCACAAGAGGCCACCTGAGCGGTCATGGTTGAGACCTCCGTCACCCCATTTGGCAACCCCACGAAATATACTTCCCTCAACGTACCTATAACTGTAGTGGGATACAGTACTACATCAACGGTACCGACATTTACGACCGGGACCGAAACAGTACCCCCGCTCACCTGTACTAATGAGGGTGAAGCCAACAGTCCTGCAGGCAAACCAGTCTCAGTAGGCTCAAACAACACGGTCTTACCTGCAAGCAAGGAGGAACAGGTAGCTGTGACAAATGTCAAGGTGCCGCCTGAAATGCGACATACCTTGTGCCCCCTTACTTTTACATTATTCCCGCGATCAGCGGCACGAACAGCTTGTTGACAATTCTGAAATACCTGAATCATGTTCACATCCTCAGCCAAACTTGGCAACTCAAATAACGTGGATCCATGACGACCGAACAGTTCCCGGTAGCAGCGGCTAAGAACATTCATGCCTAGAATACCAGGCACGTCCGGGCCACTGCCCGGAGGATCACGGACCACCAATACTCCACAATTAGGAATTGTACTACCGCACAGCTCGATATCTAATTCAAGATACCCAATATACGGAATTTCCAATCCATTTGCTGCTCGGAGCTGCAGCCAGTGACATGATTGCAGACGACCCTGGCCCCATGGCTCAAACATCAACCGGAAACATGTTTCCGTGATGGTCGACACCATGGAACCAGTGTCAACCAAACAGGGCACTGAAACCCCCCCAATATTTACAACAAGGCGTGGACATGAGGACACTAGTCGGGAACCCGTCTCATTACCATGAACAATACGAGAGCCACGCGCACTCCCTACCGAGCTGTGGCTCAGCAGCTCGGTAGGAACTAGTTTTCCGGACGGTTAGGGCCAGGCAAGGACCTTGGTTCACCGGCCGAAGGAGCAACAACCGGGCCTGGCGGAGCACGAGGCGGACGACGCTCCCCATCACACTCCCGTGCAAAATGACCCGGTTGTTGACACCGTCGACAGATTAATTGAGTTGGACGAGGTGCACGACCATGGGAAAAGGTAGTTTGATTCCGGGCGATAGTCTGGGTAAGCAAATCTAACTGCTGTTGCTGCCTATGCAGCATTTCTCGTAGCTCACTTAACTCAGATGTACGATTTCTCTGGGCCCAACCCATCTCTGGACTTCCCCGGACCTCATACTGGATTCCACTCACCAGGGGGACTGACTGACTTCTACCCCTAACACCCCCTGGTAATCCCTCTCTTTCCCAACGGATCGCTTCTCCTCGAACCTCTAGCAACGTTACAGTGGGCTGACGTCGTATCAATTGTTTTAATTCTCTACGAAGTGCATTATCTGACACGCATTCGACAAATTGATCCCTTACAATTACATCACCATTTAAAACTTCACATGGCGACTGGTTTTTTACTTTTTCAAAAAGACCTAACAACGCCAAGGAGAACTCCAACAATGTTTCTCCCTCGCGCTGTCGCCGAGAGAAAAATGCTTCCTGCAGTGCAATGTACGACTCTGCACAACCATACACTTCACGCAAAGCTGCAATAATTTTGTCTGGATCACTTTTATCTGCACTAGAACGGTATTTAATCTCGTTTCGGGCCTCTCCTTCAAGGTGATCATAAAGGAAAAAGGCTTGCTCTTCTGATGTCATATTACGAACTCTCATACACGCTCGGGCCTCCTCAAGCCACTCATCAAGATTGACACCAGATCTGCCATTACAATTTGGGCAGCGTCGGTCTCTCGGAATAAATACAAAACGTTCGACTGTACTGGCACCCACATCAGCCGACCGCGGTGTAGATGGGCGTGCTGCACTACCAGATGGTGCTGCACTACCAGATGGTGCGACAGGATCGGGCCGCTCAACCGCCGCACGCTCCTGTCGCAGCTTCTCATTATCAAGTTGTAATTGGGCAACTAAGTCCCGCATCTCCTGTAATTCGTTTTCCATGGCGTGTTACAAAAGTACTCACCCAATCACTGCTCTGTCACCAGCGTGCTGAAAAAGAAAGGGAAAAGGAAAAACTCTCCTCAAAGTCTGAATCTGATAACCAGTCGAATTTCCTGCCGACTACGCCAAATGTGGCAATGCTGACTAATGATTTGTACCAACTACGCCACCCGGGGGCTATTTCCGGGATTGCCCTCAATTTAACAGCACACAGGTTCGTCACGACTGGGTCAGGTATCAGACAAGAGTTGAGTCAATCAGAAAAGCTTTATTTAAAATGAATTCAAATTTTATTCACGTTATCAAATAGTAAAAGTAGCAAATAAGAAAGACAAACAACACTTCAGGGTGGGAGAAGGCCTGACGTTCTTTGAGCAGAAAGCACACAGCACTCACACGTGCACACACGCACCACAGCACACTACAGCACGGCACACCTCACTGTGAACACAGCACTGCAACCAAATAAGGAGCCCACCACCTTAAAGGAACAATCTGCTGATACGGCCAACCCACACCTGAAGAGAAGCAACAAAAAAACAAATAAGTAACCTTTAAAAGACACAATAAAAAAAAGGACATCACCTCTAACAATCTGGGTTTTTGTCATGCAATTAACTGCCCAAAAGTTATTACTGTAGGCGCCGCGTCCGGTCACCCCAGCTACCAAACAGGCAATAGGCAGGAAGCCTGTAAACTGGTTACAGAGGCAATGAAAACTACAGAGAAAGAAAACACCTCACAGGTCACCAAAATTAGAAAGTACTTAACTTGATTAATACAAAGAAAACAAACAAGCGGTAGCTTAAGACTGAAAACAATAAAGTAATAAACCAAAATAATTCTAAATAATAATAAATATCATTATAGATAATCAAAAAAAAACAATAATCAAAGTAAGTAAAGAATAATGCTAATAAGAATAAATGACAACAGAAATAATAGAGATAATACAAAAATAAACTAATAAATCACAACCAAAGGAATTCAGAGTAGAATAATGCTAGTGACAGTCAGATAATGACTACTCTGTCACACGCCGATTTTAAATCAGTTACTCACGCTACAATTGGATAAGCACCACGCCCCAAATCCAGACCACGGTCCAGCTGATCCTGCGAAATACTGCAATGCTGCAACAGTAAACTATTAGCACATGAGCAGCGCAATGTTAATCAGCTGGTATAACCCAGCAACGCCGCAAACAGCGCAAACCAGCAGCAGCACAGAGCGCCACCCGTCAGAAATGTAAATTAGAATGCCCAGCTGACCCAAGCGAAGCAGACAATGCAGAGCGAAGCAGGCAAAGCAGCGCGATGCAGGCAAAGCAGAGCACAGATGACGTAGCGCGAAATCCCTTCAGTAGAGTTAGTACAGCCCAGATGATGACGTAGCGCAAAGCGGCTGCAGTTGAAAGCAGAAGGTAAAGCCAGCAGTGTAAGCGATGCACGTAGCGCAAGAAAGCCACGCAGCCAGCAGCAAGCCCACTACAGCAACCCACTGTAACGTCCCTTGCACATTGACCCACACCTTAAATAGGAAAATAACGCACTTTACTCAATCAATCAATCATTACAGACTTTATAACATTAGGAGTAAAGTCACCACATACCTGTATTGGAACTCACGAAACACAGATGGAGACGTGTAATGTAAACGCCTCCATTCACGCAGCGATTGACGGGTTTCCCGAAAAGCTCCTCAGTCCACCCTTAAGTCAATGAATTTCATAAAGCCCAGTGCAATACACCATAAACATTGCAAATCATTCACTGAAAGCAGCCCTTACCTTACAACCCGGAAGTACGGCGGCTCGCTCGCTGATGGAACAAACGCACCCGCATAACGTGAACTGAAACGCTTTTATAGGCAGATACATGGTCATCAACAACACACGCATCAGCTGGCCAGATGACGTCAGGGGATAGAAAACCGTACTGCTACATCTGCATACTGTGACAAAACAGTCATCATTTTGACTCAAAAATGTCCATTGAGAGAAAAAAACAAGCTCAGCCTTTACATAACAGAGCTGTGAAAAAAGAGGCATCAAGGCCTGTGTTCAGGGACGGTTACATACTGAACTCATGATTGGTAAACAGTAGTCGACTGAGCACTGATAAGGACCATTCCATGGCACGGGGGGGGATTACAGGAAGAACGCAGTCATAACATCTACAGAATGTTTCTTTGTAGTTTGCTAAAGAAAAACAAAGCTATTCATGGTCAACAGGCAGTCCATTGTATTCATTCTAATTTGGTTAAGCATGTTTGTTAGTTTTAATTACTAAGGCACACAACAAAAGACCACTTTGTGGATATCTCAACCTTATTCAATAGGATAACTTTTTCAAGACATTTAGGCAAACATTTGTTTCTCGTGGCTGCTGCTGCTATAAATTACAAAGAAACAGGGTGCCCGTTAAAAGAACACTATAAAGCGGCTCCTTAAAAATACATTGTGATAGTGGTTTTGTTGTAAACTAGAGTTGATTTCTGACTCAAATAAATATGTTAAACTGCATTACACATGCCCACCAAGAGTTCTGAATAATACAGCAATAATTGCCTGAGCTATAGTAGTAGGTAAGGAATAATTGATGACGGGCCGTTGAATTAATGTGGCACGACGTGAAGCGGAATAATTCAAAGGACCAGAGTCAATTATTCCTCTTATACCATGGTTTCCACAAACATTACTCTGGTGTCTATTTTTAAAGGTCACGTTTTTCCTGATCCCATTTTTCAAACTTTAGTTGGTTTGGTAGGTTGCTGTTAGTGCATAAGTAATATTGGCAAAATTATAAAGCTCAAAATTCAATGCCAAGCGATATATTTTCTTTAATAGAATTAGCTTTTTAACCTACAGTGAACGGCTGGTTTGGACTACAGCCCTCTACTTCCTGGTTAAATGATGTCAATATCGGAGCTTTGACTAAAGGGGATCGCACACCAACAAAATCGAACACATAGTTTTCTATGAGTATACGCACACCGGCGCCACCAGGTGACGCCTGTCCGCGCCACCCAGCTGTGACTCAGGAAGTTGCTTAAATCCCTGTCGCGCCACACAGCGCCACTCACAGAGTTTCACATTAAATAACATCATATTTGTCCCGACGACTAACAGTGGCTGCTAACGTATAGTTTGCATTTTGAAGTAGACGCTATCTGACGAAGCTTGCGCTATTTAATGTGCATTTCCGTTTTGCGATACCTCCGAGTTGTCCTAGACGCGACTCGACCCGGCGCGACGCTGAGCTGCGCGGCCGGTGTGCGATCCCCTTAAGCTCCGCCCACAGGAATATGTCACTCGCCAGCTTAGCTCAAACAGCTCTGCTAAGCTAAGCTGCTGTCGAATCACAACAAGCTACACAATCAAATCTCGTTACGTATTTCTGAAGGAGGAACAAGGAATTTTAGGACAACATGATCTCACAAATTTCCGTGGTATAGTCACGGAATATTTTGCTAATTTATCCGTGTCATTGTCACGGATCTTCTAATTTTTCCGTGTCCGTACCACGGACTTTCTTGTCCGTGTCAGTTTCACTTATTGGTTACTCAATTGTTTTTTCTATTTTTAAACCATTGTCGCTTGGGTTTGGGGTTAGATTTGGGGTTTGGGGATGTCTTTAACTATTGGTTTATACTTTTTTATGATTTTTAAACAATTGTCGCCTGACGTTAGGGTTAGAGTTGGGTTTGGGTTAGGAATAGGATGTCATTTTATGTAACAGAAAGTCGTTTTAACCCCAAACCCAAGCGACAATGGTATGAGAAAATAAGAAAAACAATTGAGAAAAAAAGTCTGTGGTACGGACACAGAAAAATGCGGAGATACGTGACAATGACACGGATAAATGAGCAAAATATTCCGACTATAACACGGAAATTTGTGAGATGAGGTTAGCGCTACGGAGATAAGTACATTTTGTGAAAAATCCTGTGTTTTTTACACACAAAACATAAACACATGTTATATTGTGCACCGTAAACACAATCAAGGCTTCGAAAACACGAAAAAAACAGGACCTTTAAGACATTTAAAAGGTCGGGTGTGCGGACCTTGGAACATTTTTCAGCCAATCAGGATAAAGCATTTAACAGCCCCGTGGTATAATAATGCTAATAATGTATTGTCTGCTGTGCAAAAACTCCAAAAACTTACAAAACATCTTGTGTAACATTAAATTTAAAGCAACACTATGTCGTTTTTTTACCTTTAAATAATGTCTCTAAAATTATTTCAGTGATAGAACAACTTTTAACTGGACAATTTGTACTATTGCTGCAACCTGAGCAGCCTCCTAGCTGCTACAAGCACACTCTGAAAGTGGTGGTGGAGGGTAGGAAACACAGCCCCGCCCCTCCCCCTGCCTGAAGAAGAGTGTCTGATACCAGGCACTGTTGCGCTTTTCAACCACTTGGGGGAGCTGTAAGTCATTTTTACATGGAAACTACATAGTGTTGCTTTAATTAATTTTATTTCAATCAACCACATACATCCTAAATTAAAGGTGCAGTGTGTAAATTTTAGCAGCATCTAGTGTTGAGGTTGCGAATTGCAACCAACGGCTTAGTCCACTGCTCACCCCTCGCTTTTGAAACACATAGAGAAGCTACTGTAGCTGCAACCAGACAAATATGTCATCGTCAGAGACAACTTAGTAAAAATATTGTCGCTAAAAGGTCTTGTTCTAAGGTAATAAACACATAACGGTTCATTATGAAAGGTCTTTATACACCCCTGATAATATAGTTTTTTATATTATTTTGCATTTCTGTCAAGAGATCCTTCTAAAAATTACACACTGCACCTTTAAACATCTATATATTAAAATACCACATGTAAAGGATGAATGTGATCTAGTGAGGGAAGTGTTTAAAGTTTCTGTGTCTCCTATGTCCTTTAATTTAAAATTTGAAGACTTCCCGCTGCTTAGTTATGCATCAGTGGAGAAGAAGAGGGTACACAAGATCAGAGTGGTTCACAGGCAGTTCACATTAGCACACATTAATTTTACAAGGACTACATCATATACGTATCGTATAAGTATTGGCATGCACACATTTTTATTATTTTATATTTTAGTTATATTTATACAGTATTATGTTTTTTTTTTTTTTTGATAATGTGTGATAAAAGCAACTATGACGAAATACAATTTTAAAAGTCCTTTCAAGAAATGATTTACTGTATATGCTGCCTCACACAAGAGCTTTTTCTATATACACCACTGTCTCAAAACAAACATTATGATCCTCTGTCTGATGCAGAGGATTAAACAGAAAGGCTGAATAGAGAAGTTGCAGAGCGGATGACCTCATCTCAATGACAAACATGGTGTGTCACGACCTCATTTCTCAAATGTAACAGTTGATTCATACAGTCGCTGTACAGCCATTCACAATAAGAAGGTGGACATGTCTCTGAAACTCTTTTGAACATTTCTGCAAAGTCAAGCTTTTTAGATGCTGTCAACTTTTGAGTCGACTTCAGGTGCTTGGGCAAACATATGGTTTATGCACGAGTTCCTTTAGTGCAGTTGTGTTTCAGGATGTTATACAGTTTTGAAGGTCGTCATACAAATAGCAGTATACTTATAAATATAAGGATTTCACAGTGGTATAAACAAAAATTAAATGTCACCTTTTGCAGGTAATATTTAGCAAATTATTATTTGCTATGAAAACAACACACTAGTCATTGCTGTGGTGACATCAACTGTGGGTAAGTGCTCTTATTTAAAAAAGTTTAATTAAAAGTTCAGAGATGAGTGCCACCTGCTGGTTGAGAAATGATATTGATCACTGCAGTAAGATTTTCTGCATTATTCATGTTTTTAGGTCTAAAACCAGCTGGGAAAAATCTATTTTTGTGGATGATGTTTAACTTTCTTAGTCACTGATATAGGGCAGACAGTTTTATGTGTGCATAAGCTGTATAACTCCATTGCTTTAGCTAATAAGAATGCAAATTGTATAGGCAAACCCCCTATGGATCTCCAGAGGAGTCTCTTCAGGAAAACTATAGATGCTGATTTGGTATTTGGGCAAGTTGCTCCCTTGGGTAACATGCATTATGTCTCTCTGACAAAAATGTAGGTCTACAACATAACCAAACCAAAACCAAAGCAAACTGAGATATCTTTTACTGACTGTTAAAACAAATTTTACTGCTGTTAATTTTCCTTAGAAATGTGCAATTTTATTTAATTGTCTCCTTATTTTAATAAAGACATAATATCACATTAGTTTATCGCTTTTTACCTCTATAACCTGCTGTCCATAATTTCATTAAAGTATGCATTAAACTATATATATATATATATATATATATATATATATATATATATATATATATATATATATATTTCTTAAAAACTGAAATAGACACAGCTCTTTTAGATCTAGGATTTTTAGATACTCATTTTTTAAGCAGCCTCTTAATTCTCTGGTTCAGTAACATGAAAATCATTATGGCAATAGTTTCATCGATTACTCTAGACAAAACAAAATATGTACACAATATTCATAAAACCTATTTGCCACAATATTTGACAGGCAAGCATGAAAAACATTACACTTAAATATGCAGAGAAGAGAAATTCATCTGAACAAATTACACAGATTCATAAACAATTGTTAAATAAAAATTTGATTTTGTTATTTTGCAGTTTTGCCAGTGCTTAAGAGATAATGTGAAAAAAATGATACTCTGGTATTGTGACATGCTGTCAGGGTCTCAGGTGTTTTTTTCATGTGGATTAATTGAATGGAGCTACAGAACCCCAGGTTGTCAATAAAAAGACAATTGAACTGATGCAGCCCATCCTCCTGGTCCATCTAATCCCATATGGTATCTCAAATGTGTTCATTAAGAAAACAGCATTATCTTGCCGTTATGTGATTTTAAACACAATTCCACACAAATGCACTTACTGTACTGGGAGATGCAAACATAAACATAACAAATTGTAACGGATATCTTTATAAAAAGCCTGCATTGCTATGGCAACAGACGATGGTTGTGTTTTTCTGCCTTTCTGTTGTAAATATTGTCATAGTATAATTTACAAAGGCAGATGCGCGATGAGTAGACCAGACATTTAGATATTATAAGAGTTTGCTAGCAGTAATCTTGGTGCAACTTTAAATTGTTCAGATTCAGAAATGATCACAAATTGATTATATATAACTGTAGACCAGAGAACTTGACACACCAGAGGTCAGATGTTTTTGGACATAAGGTCAGCTCTAATCGCTCTCATTTCATTGATCAGCTCATCAATTGGACTTTGGGACATCCTGAGTCCTTTACTGAACAAGACAGCTTGAGCATTTAAAGTCTTTTATACACCATTTAATTAAAGCAACACTATGTAGTTTTTTTACCTTTAAATAATGTCTCTAAAATTATTTCAGTGATAGAACAATTTTTAACTGGACAAATTGTACTGTTGCTGCAACCTGAGCAACCTCCTAGCTGCTACAAGCACACTCTAAAACTGGCGGTGGAGGGTAGGGCACACAGCCCCGCCCCTCCCCCTGCCTGCAGAAGAGTGTCTGATACAAGGCACTGTTGCGCTTTTCAACCACATGGGGGAGCTGTAAGTCATTTTTACATGGAAAATACATAGTGTTGCTTTAAATCTTTCAGTTGCAAGTTATTATTTTATAACAAAGCACCTTTTAGTTTTTGTTAAACCACATTTGATTACAGTTTTTAAAAACTGCTGAGAAAATGCATCTATCACATCATAAAAATACTATTACATTCTTAAAATAAAGACTTTTCACAGCAATGTCAAGGTTCTTCAAGAACAATTTTTCTTATTTTTGAATCATACTAAGAACTATTTTCCACCACAAAGAACTTTTTGTGAAACAGAATGGTTCTTCAGATTCAGATATAAATGTTCTTTAGCCAAAAATGGTTCTTCCTGGTTGTTCCTGCTGCAGTCAGATATTTTAATGAACACTGTTGACTCTCAAATTGTTGAACTGACTATTCTTTGCCTTGTATTTTTGAACTGTGAAACTGAATTTATTATTCTTTTATTATTATTATTCTGAATCGAATTATGTCTTACTGGTTTCTTAATCATGTTTTAATAGTCTCTAAATGTAGAATTATTTATTTATCTGTGTGTAAGTTGTGTGTTGTGTTTGTTGGTTGTATAAGTTGGTGGCAAACCAGTTTCCCTTTCGGGATTAATAAAGTTTTCTCTCTCTCTCTCTCTCTCTCTCTCTCTCTCTCTCTTCTATGGCAGTGGTTCTCAAACTTTTCACCAGGGTACATCCCTTTACGGCCCTCCCAAAAAAACTTAGAATTTGAATTAAACGTGGACATCCAATTTTTTTGTTTGCACCATAATACTTAATTTTGTGTAACTGGAACCTGTTTACAAACATGGACAAATACACTGCTTCATGTTCAAAGAAAAATATGTGTTATTATATTTATTGGTTCTTCCTAACCCCAAAATAGCTGGAAGAAATCTAAAAACAAACAAACCAAATCTCGGGTCTTAGGAGGTTAATATATTTTACAAAATTACATAAACTGGGGCCCCCTGGCACCCAGTTTGGGAACCACTGTTCTTATTGCATGGTAAAGCACCTTTATTTTTAAGAGTGTATGTCTCCCTCTTGTGGGAAAACAGGTAATAACAAATGTGGGTTTAGGACATTCTGCATGTCTCACCCATATGCATAATTACACATACAAAATGCTTCATTATTTTCAACCCAGTGTTGGGTCAAATCAAACATTTTCTGTGTTAATTTACCCCAACGGCTGGGCTTGTCCATTTTTGACCCAACGCTGGGTTGAAAATAACCCAAGAGTGTAGTCATTTTAATTCTGATGATAATACAAAAGAAAGTTGACTGTTTTTAAAAGTTGACACTTTTAAATCTAGATATAAACACATCTATTACAACTGTTTTATTATTTGAATATATATTTTTTTTATTAAAATTATATTTATTTTCTTTAATTGTTATTTGAATTGTTTTTTATTGTGATTTTAAATGTCTCTTATTTTTCTTAGATTGTTTTCTCATTTCTAAAGCACTTTGAATTACCCCTGTGTATGAAATGTGCTCAACAAATAAACCTGCCTAAAGAGTTCATATGTATATTTACCAAATGTATGCATCTGTATTATACATAGGAACTTTGCAAAGGGTACTGCATCAATGTACCATGATTTCTTATTTTCTAATGTAGACATTCCTGTCTTGCCAACATATTGGGCAATCAGCACTAATAAACATGCCATGCAAATTAGAGGTGTCAATTTGACATCAACAAATAGTTAAGATTTTGACCACCGTGTACACTGTCAGAAAAAAAAGGTACAAAACTTTTTCTGTCACTGGGGCTGTACCCTATATAAGTTTCTGTTTGGTACCTTTACAGGAATAAAAAACAGAATACAATTTTGGGTAGATTACCGTACCTTAAGGACCTACATTGTTAGAAAAAAGTCAAAATATGTACCCTAGTTGTCAGTGGGGCAGCCGCAGCACCCTTTAAAAAGGTAATTGTATGGACCATTAGGTACAGATTTGTAAACAATTAGTACCAATATGCACCTTTGAGATACTAATATGTATTTTTAAAGTATACTAATAAGCTCTCTTTGGTCCCAGTATGTAAAATGAAATCCTTAGGTACAAAGCTGTACTTTTTGAAAGGGTACAGCCCCAGTGACAGAAAAGGTACAGTTTTTTACCTTTATTTCTGACAGTATATGAATATGCATATTTTTAATTATATTTTGTAATTATTTCCTTGTGGTTGTGAAAAGGCCCAACAAAGGTATCATCTGACATGTTTTTTTCTGGTCCCTTTATCTCAGGTCAATATCATTGACATTAAATCGATGTTGATTTGATGTCAGAAAATAAGACGTCAAAATGATGTGAAATTTATGTCCAAAACAATGTCTAAACAAGTATATTTATTACTCATTGTAAATCAGGGGTGGGGAACCCTCCTGGAGGGCCACTGTCCTGCAGAGTTTAGTTCCAACCCTAATCAAACACACCTACATTTCATTTCCAAGTAATCCGTAAGCCTTTGATTGGATTTTTCAGGTGTGTTTGATTAGGGTTGAAACTAAACTCTGCAGGACAATGACCCTCCAGGACTCAGGGTTCCCCACCCCTGTTGTAAATCAATGCGACTCATTTTCAACATCTTGAAAGTTGTAGGCCTAGGTCTATGTATTTTGCATGTGTGTTTTTATTTATTTAAATCCTAGCATGTTTACATTTAGTTCACCATCAAAATGACATCAGCAGAGGTCAAAATCTTGACATCAAATTGACATCGACACTTTGACGTCAAAATGACTTTCATCTTTTCCGTGACGTAATTTTGACATCAATGTTTGATTTCATATTGATGTTAAATTGACATCAAATGCCCACTGGGTTCTTACAAAATTGGGTTCTTCACAATGATTACATTGGTAAACATTTTTTGCTTCCCCAAGGAACGTTTTGGTTTAAACGTCTGATTTACTTATATCCATTTAATTACTGAATAAATAAAATTCAGCAGTTTCAAAACAAATATATGATTTACACCTGCAAAACAAAACTAAAAAGGAACGTATTAGGTACAACTTCTTGTTTAAACAAACCACAAAGCAAACATGAAACAAAGCAAAACATGAACTGTAGGGAACTGGTGCTAAATCATCCTTTTGAAAAGGGAGAAATGAGATTTAGTGTGGTATATTTAAGAGATCTAAAACAGAAAAACTGTGAAACCTCATTGAACATTTCCCTTAACTGCATGAAGAGGATCAAATGCAGGCATGGGAAAAGACAGTCATGCATCTTTTACAGCCAGATTTACTATATGCTGCATGCATGCTTAAAAACAAAGATCTCCATTTTAACCAGTTAATTCACAGTATACAGAAAAGGGTATTATTACGAATATCTATTATTTTGTTGAAAGTTGCTTAAAGCACATTCATATTTTATCATTATAATAATCACACATTTATTACACATGTGCTTGTATACCTGTATGAATGGATGTTTTGCCAATTTTGTTTAGAAAACAGTAAAGCCAATAAACTAGCCTACTTGGAAAGCATTATGTGTGTTACTGTTTTTAAAAGCCACTTGTTGGGATTTAAAGGAAAAGGGGTTGGTTGAATGGCTTCCAGTAAGCCTGTCTGTCACAACATCAATTAACACACATATTTTGGGGTTGATGCTTAGAGTAAACTATATAGCTTGATAAGAAGTCACATGATCAATGGGCGTTAAAAATCGGGTCACTTTTATAAATAAGCGTAATGCGCGCAGTTTTACGCACGTCAAGACACAAGAATCGAAATGAGAAAGGATTCAACGAGCGTGTGTCGTCCCCTTTAACGCGCTCTCGTTCACTTGTGTATCAATCTGTGCGCTGTTGCCAACTCGGGCGCTTCGTGTCGCCATCCTCCGCCAGTTCCGTTACGAGCTTATCATCACCGGAGCATCAGACCAGACTGCCGTCGGGCGACTCCGGGCGTGTCCGTCTGCCGTGAGCGAACAAGCGCGTGCGTGAGTGTCAAGAAAGCGCGCGAATAAAACCGTTAGGGAACGGAAATAAAATGCTTGGAAATCGAAAAGCGTCGCAGCTTTATCGCTAGATATAGTTGTTTATCGGACAAAAGCATGAAGAAGCATCACAGCCCCGCAAAGGGACCGCCGGAAGTCGCCGTACCAGACAGCGAGGCGACCATAGTACAACTCAACAAGCTGTTGTCCAACGGTAGCGGTTTCTACAGCCTGCCATCACATCACTTCAACGAGGTGTTTCCCAGGATTTACATCGGCAATGCGTGAGTGAAATCATCTAAACTTGTATATCTCTGTCATGGCAAATCAGATGCGAGGCACTGACAGGTTTCAGCAACACTGATGCGTTGATTCGCGATGTGGCACGTGCCGTTTATTTATTCTGGAAACCCGCACCGTCTCCATCTGTAAATAAAACCGCTCTGTCTCTGTTGTACAACATAAACGAGACCGTGTCACGATTTACAATCACAATCCACAGAAAATATACAGATATAAGTGTAATGTTGGTGAAATGTTTGATATTCGTATTAAATCGTAAGACGGTTTGTTTTTCTGGACGACTGTCCTCTATCGGTACCATCTCGCTATCTCTCTGAGATCACTGGTTACAAAATCACCAGCTCGACCCCCATCACGTATGCCTTTCTGTTACATTTACAGTTATAGGCGCAGCTTTCCTTAAAACGACGATAACTGCACTATAAAACATCGAAGTAATCATCATGAATACTTCTAAAATATTTGCTTCTGTTGGATGGCATTGTATTTCAATGTAAAGCTTAGTTGGTAAATCAATGCATTTAGCAGCCCCTTGTGGGTTCAAAACCGAGATAACATTCATACTGATAAAATTGTATGTAGCCTTAGCCTATGTATAAAAATTGTATGTAACTGTTTGCTTTGCATAAATGCATCTGATAAATGCACAAATGTAATTTCTATAATTTATTGATAGAATAAAATATTTGCCAAGCCAATAAATGATAACCTTAAGTTTGACGATTTCAAGTTTATTTTGACCGGTATTTGTTTCCACTTGGGCGATTAACACAAGCACCATCTCTCCCTTGCAGAACTTAAAAATTCTGTCAACAGCTTATTTAGTGGATAATGCACATTATATATGTTTTTTATAATAATAAATAATAAGTAAATACAAATAAGTGTTTACACACATAATAATTTGCCATCTAGTCTCATGGAAACTGACCTTCAGATTGATGGCAGAAGGTCTGACTCTGGACTCAACAAAGTTGGACTGGCCAAGAACCACCTAATAGGCTGTCCAACTGACATGTAAACAACCAATCACAGTTTTTGTTTATTTCCAGGCTGGCTGTTAAAAAACACAAAACGTCAAATCCTCCTAAAGTATTTCCAGTTTTGTGTGCGCTATTATGCATCATATGTTCAGCATGACGTCTGAGACTATCTGTGACCTGTGCTTTAAGCTAGGGCCACAATAAAAGATTTAAAAATTTTAAGAGAGACCACAAACATGGTGACAATTTTTTTTACGATTTAACAGTTTTGTTCCCATAGATGGTTTCAGCAGCAACAAAAACAGCTTTTTTGGACTAAACGCAACTTCAGGTAGACTTACACATTGAATAACAATAGAATCCTTTTATAGTAGTTTATTTCTGATAACAAGGGAAATAAATGAAAAATAAAGTTGTTGATATATCATAACTTAACGCGTATCAACTATTATACTGAGCTAATTTTACTCTGTAAAATTAATGTATACAATGTTAGATACAGGTCCTTAAATTCTTACCTGGCTGCCAAACCTCTCCGCACAGTTGTGATCCATGCTCTCCATCTTCCATCATCTTTACAAAACCATAAAATTTTTTCGACAATGTATTCTTTTCAAAGATCAATTTAGCCACTAGCCAGACCGATAAATAAACATAAGCCGTTTCTCAATGTCAAGGATACTTCCTTGGCAGGACTAGTCCTTACAAGTCACTTCCTTCAGAGGCTAGGCGAGGCTCCTTTTGAAGCATTCGGAGAACACTTTAAATGGAACAGGCTAGCAAGTGCACGTCATTATGTCATTGCGTGATTGAAAGGTGTGCTTTCGTTGCTGCGCGCATAGGATTGTGGGTGATTTCAGCGCATGAAGAGCGCGAAGGATACAAATTTGCATCCTTTCCTGTATATGGGATATTTGTCGAACGAAGGACTCAGTCCTTGGCTGAAATTATGAGGATCCTCGACATTGGAACAGTCCTTCGACGGACGTCGATGACGTAGCATCCTCGAAATTCTAGCTTCCGAGGATCCTTCCTTGACATTGAGAAACGGCTACAGACTGGAAGTTCACTTCGGTTCAGTCGCATAAAGGCCACAAAGCGAGGGCATCCGTTGCCTTGCGACGTCAGAGTGTGCGCCGTTATCCACTGTGTTTGACGTCAAGATTGTGCGCCGCTGACTGCTTTGTTGATGATTCTGTGCAATGGCGGACGTATCTTGCTAATAATAACTGTGTTAACAGGGCTTCTAACATGTATACAGTTATCTCACTATATTGCGGAACACGATTTGGGTTATATCCCCGCCTGCTGGTGTGGCATGCTCTTGACAGTGCTTAATAGTGTGCTTTTGCTTTATCGTGTGGATGGATATTTAATTCAGTGTTTCCCACAGGATTTTGAGAGACTGTGGTGGTGATGACGTCACCTGCTAATTAGCATATATGTGACGTCATCATGTCGTGTTTGCGTTTGATCTAGTGTTGGCACCTGAAATATGTTTCACTTCTACTCTTTGATCTTTATCTGTATTTGATCTGTATTATATATCAAATTATATTTTAAGCCGAATTAAGCTGTTTTAAATAGTGAAATAAAAATGTAAATGGGAACCAGGAAAATTCTATTTGTGGGGGCCAGTGTTGATTCTGTGGTGGGCCACCACAAATAAATCAATGTATGGGAAACACTGTAATTTAAACCGAGCATGTGTGGACGGGATTTTTTTTTAGGGAAAACTCCGGTTATAAATATACCCGTGTCCGTGTGGACTAGGCCCAAATCTGCAGGATGGTATGAGCAGGGTTGGAGATAGGGCTGTGCAAAAAAAATCGCCTACGATTCTCATGCGTGTTTCATCAGTAAAGCCGGTTCGGTGATTAGAAGTAAATCGCCATCAGCTGCTTTCAGATGGCGCGGCATTTACTATACAGAGCTGTTGTTCACCGAGAAGCTAGGCAAAATGCGATTATCGGAGTCGATTTTGAACCCTATTTTGCCTAGCTTCTCTGTGAACCACGGCTCTGGACGACAGGTATAAAGAATGGCATTAATACAGTGTACTGCTTTTTACATCTCTGATGTCCATCTCACTTTGGACTGTGCCATGACTGTGATTGTTATGGTTTCCTCTTTCATCAGCTCGCTTTCTTGTATAATTTCATTCCACATGACAATCTACAGCATGCATACACGTTTCCCCCACATGCATGTGTGTTTTTATATATACATAATTATTATATACAATACACACACATATATGATGTAAACAAAAACTTTTATTCTGCGAACGATTAGTTGCGATTAGTTGTTATGCAGCTCTAGAATGTGGCAACCTTTACCCCGGATTTCCACCGACTGCGGAACGGCTGCGGATCCATAACGTGGCAGAGCCGATCTGCAGCCGCTCCACAGTTGGTGGAAATCCAGGGTTAGTTTTTGACAGGCTCAGACAGATTCTATGTACTTTATGTGCATTTTTTGAGGGGAAAACCTGCATAAATGTGCTAAATGGATTTAAATAGGCTGATAGTACTACACACTCATTGTTTTGCTATAACTTTCATACAGTTAAATGAAATTTTCCAAAAAACAGAAGAATGGGGCTTTACTACGAAGTTCTGTCCATGCAGATTCCATGTGGCCCAGGTTATTGCTATCAGTTAAAATGTTCGACCACTTATAACTGATAGTAAGATTTGTGCTGATTTTCACTCACATATAAACACAGCTTTTGCTTGGATATAAACTTTTCTGTTTATGAGGGAATGGTCCTCTGTTATGTTTTTAAAAAATCATCTCATAAGCAATATGTTGGATATATTTTGAACAAGCACATTATCTCTTTGTTACAGCAAATCAATTTGAGCATAAACCACAGTCTAATGTGTCCGGTTTAGTCTGTGATTCTGCAAGCAGAATGAATTTAAATATGGTCATTTGGAGATATTGACAAAACATTTTGACTGGGCTGTTAATTTAGACCGTTTACGCCCTGTCTTGCCTGAGTTTCCAGGTTGTTGTTTATCTTATAAAAGGATTAATATTATTAAAAGCTAATGTTTGGGAAAGATGGTATTGCTAGCATTGCAATGTTATTTTATGTTTAAAGCCAATAATGCTGAGCAAGTTATTATAACTAAATGCATAATACTATTCAATGTAGACATAAATGGTCTTACTTGGAAGAGCATTGCAGTAGAAGCATAAAGGTTGTGAGTTTGATACACCGTCAGTTAAATATACACTAAGTCGCTTTGGATTAATGTGTCTGCCAAATACATAAAAATAAATCTGAGTGCATGCCAAGCCTTTGGGTTTTTATTCAAATGGTGTTATAATTTATATCAATGTAAGTGATGATAATAAATAGTATATTTTAATTAAAATGTGCTCTTTTGTGCCATTTTCGGCCGAAAGACTGATCACCGAAACAATACGGCCGAAATGTTGTGATGACGCAAACAGAAACCACGACCTGCACGCGCTTGTCTGAAGCAACATGTCTGCGGTGTGGACGTATATCAGTATCCCTGTGTCTCAATTCGTTCCCTAGCTCCTGAGGTTGTGATTTGCTGCAACCCCTTAGATGTTTGATAGAACTGAATGCTCTATCCTCCGTGTCATTAGCAGACATGCCCCTTACTGCTGATTGGCTACAAGTATGTTTTGGTATCCGTCCTGACTCTCTTTTCCAAAGCGTTTTTCAAAAATAGCTTTGGTAATAAGTAGAAATGCACCGATGTATAATCGGTATCAGCAGATTTAAAGGACAAGTTCGGTATTTTAAACTTAAAGCCCTATTTTCAGATTGTTTATGATGAAATAGAACAGTTTTGACTGAAATTTGGACATATGATGTTTGATAGAACCGAACCAAAAATCGCTGCAAAATATGCTTTCCAACAGGTGTTTTAGCATTCGTGGTAAACTTGTGGACCTATTTTTCCAAACGCCTCACACCCGTATATTCTTCCGTTGAGAGCTTGAATAATAGACACTTTTATTCAAATGGTGTTATAATTTATATCAATGTAAGTGATGATAATAAATAGTATATTTTAATTAAAATGTGTTTTTTAGTTAATCATAAAGCATGTAGAGATGAAATTGTACTAATACTCCAGTGTACAATGACAGCATCCTTATGGTACAAGAAATCTTCAGAGCTGTTTGGACCATTTAATGAACACTTAGATGCAGTATGGGGTAATGGACCACTTTCTTTATAGCACACCCCTCTTTGTAAGACTTACATTAATAATGCATGTGAAGGGACTGCAGAGAAGAGAGTGCAGGACAGGTGAACAAGATGCAAAGTAAACACTTTTCTTTCTCTCTCTCTTCCTCTGTATCGCACTCGCCCTATTTTATACGCACATGTCATGCACACCCATACACAAACACAGGGAGAAATATGACTACAATCTGCAATAGCTCCATATAGACAGAATCTCGCTGGTGGGGGTGAATTATGGGTCTTGGGTGGCGCATCAAAGTCCATCACTTTATCACCAATGAAGAGCCTGCGCTGCTGGCTGAAACAGAGACTAATGAGCCACTACATCCTCCAGTTATACACCAAGGGTTGCAAACATGATCTTTATTTGGCTTGTATTGAGGTTTTTTTTTGTCTTCTGATGTTGTTATAGTTAGGTATAGTCAATGTATTAGATGTATTCAACATTTTAAATGTATTAGACCTTTAACTTTATTACACAGACATTTGATACAGTAAATTATACACCCATGGGCCTTTCTGCAGTGTAGTGTATAGTTGCATGTATAGAGAGTGAATAAGAGAGATATACAGTAATAAAGCTGGATTTTTAGCAGATGAAAGAGTTCCAGATGTTCAAGCAAAATAGAGACTACATGACAGAGCACTGTGCTCATCTTCCTCTCTGTGGACTTAAAAAAACTATTTTGGGCACTATGCTGGACGTCGTCTATGGCTCTCTGTATGCCTCTGGGTTGCAGCCAAGATCTCCTTGGTGTGTTTATTCTGGTTTGGAACGCTGTTGTTCCCAGGGGTCCTCTAACATAGGCAGACATTTCTGCCAGCTAAAACCGGCTTCGCAATTTACTCCAATCAATCAAAAACTAGGCACAGCAGATGGAATCAATAGTTGAGGGTGGGGTTTGGCAGGGCCATGGGTTTATTGAAACTTGGGCTGCAAGATACAAGGAAATTATTGAATTATCTTAAATGTGCATAGCAATGTTTTACAGTAACTGAATGATTTTAGTACTTCAAAAACTTCAAAAAAGTTTTAGTTTGGTGCAGATGGCACATGTGACAGAGAAAGTGATGCTTTCTTTTGCCAAAAAGAATGTATAACATGTACAGTACTGTGCAAACGTTTTTGTCCACCATGCTTCCATTAGATTTTTTGTTTTTGCAATTCTATAGTAAAGTGATCATATATAATTATTTCTCAGTCTCTTTATACAACCAGAAAATACAGGGAAAGTGTATGTAGTATTAAAAACAGTATATAAGTATTTAGGGTAAACTCCCCTTTGACTTGAGTAATAGCAGGCAGCTGCAGGATCTCTTAAACCTAAATGAAATTAAATCCTAATTTCTAATTCTAATCGAATGACTTCAGAACTTCAGTCTCCTCAAAAAAGCTCAAGATGTGTTTCGTGCCAAGAGAGGTCACACTAATTGAAGATGCCTGAAGAAGACATTTAGTTCTGAAAATGGTTTTGTTTTTAATTTTGTGTACATATTTCCTCTATTTTTATCTTAAAAAAGTCTGAAAAATAAATATGGATGGACATTAGAACTTTGCTAAAACAACAAAGATGGTGATGGTGGCCTAATACATTTGCACAGTACAGTATATTGGTCATTTAAATGTCAATTTTAAATTTCCGTATAATTTTTATTATATTTTAAATTATTGCATCGCATATCGTATCGCATTATTCAGCAAGTTATTGCATTTTCTTTAAAGCTGGAGTGCACGATCTCTAAAAAAGCCAATATTGACATTTGAAATCACCTAAACAAACACGCCGCTACACCAATAGAATCTGGACCTTCTTTTGATAGATCAGCCTCACACATACGCAACCCAGGCAACGATGTCGTAAATGAGTGAAAGCAATGTGAAATACTACGGTAATCCAGGTTGAATGTGTTTTGATAGCACTGCGTGTTTTAACTAGGGATGCACCGAATATTCGGCCACCGAAAATTTTCTGAAAATGCTCTTTTGTGCCAATTTTAGCCGAAAGACTGATCACCGAAACAATACGGCCGAAATGTTGTGATGACGTAAACAGAAACCACAACCTGCATGTGCTTGTCTGAAGCAACATGTCTGCGGTGTGGACGTATTTCAACATCCCTGTGTCTCAATTCGTTTCCTAGCTCCTGAGATCGTGATTTGCTGCAACCCTTAGATGTTTGATAGAACTGAATGCTCTATCCTCCGTGTCATTAGCAGACATGCCCCTTACTGCTGATTGGCTACAAGTGTGTTTTGGTATCCGTCCTGACTCTCTTTTCCAAAGCGTTTTTCAAAAATAGCTTTGGTAATAAGTAGAAATGCACCGATGTATAATCGGTATCAGCAGATTTAAAGGACAAGTTCGGTATTTTACACTTTAAAGCCCTATTTTCAGATTGTTTATGATGAAATAGAACAGTTTTGACTGAAATTTGGACATATGATGTTTGATAGAACCGAACCAAAAATCGCTGCAAAATATGCTTTCCAACAGGTGTTTTAGCATTCATGGTAAACTTGTGGACCTATTTTTCCAAACGCCTCACACCCGTATATTCTTCCGCTTGAATAATAAACACTCCAGCCAGTTGGTGGCGATAATCCACCTTTGCCAATTGCAAGAATACAAACAACGTTCCCGGCGCGGAGTAATACCGTACCTCACAGCACATCTAATACAAGTCAATGGAGTTGGACAAAAACTACGATAAAACCTGTTGGAAAGTATCTTTTGCAGCGATTTTTGTGTGAGCATATCAGTGAACACCCCTGACCACTCGGTGAGTTTCACGTCTTTGTAAACGAATGTTTAATGCATTTTAGGAAGGATTGTTCCAGTGCACCTAAACCCATTCTAGAGGTTGGTTGGTGATAGAACAAACACCCGAAAATTCTCAGGACAGCATCATATGTCCAAATTTCAGTCAAAACCATTCTATTTCATCATAAACAATCTGAAAACAGGGCTTTAAGTGTAAAATACCGAACTTGTCCTTTAAGCAATTGTTTTTTTAACAGCCGATGATCAAAGCAGATTAAATCTTGGGGCAATCAAAAGGGGCAGAAGAACGCATCATACCGTGTGGTAATTCTGTGACAAATTACAACACAATTACTTCACTTCTGGTATTTCATGACAGTTATCGGTATCAGCAGATGCTTTAGTAATCAAATCATTTTAATAAAAGACATTTTGTTTCAGTGCTTCCCTAGTTATAACACATCAAAAATGGGTTAGTCTGGTCCAGGTGAGTCTCACATCTACATTGTTTCTCCTTCCCAGGTTTGTGGCCCAGAATGTGATGCGCCTGCAGCGGTTGGGTGTGACACACATACTAAACGTCGCAGAGGGAAACTCTTTTATGCACGTCAACACCAACGCAGAGTTTTATGCAGGAACTGGAATCACATACCACGGCATACAGGCCAATGACACGGAGCAATTCAACATCAGCGCGTTCTTCGAGGAAGCAGCAGACTTCATTGATAAGGCTCTGGCACATGGAAAAGGTCAGATGTTCTTCCTCATTTTATTTGCATAAATGGTTTGGGCTATGTCTGAATTCATTTGAGCTTTAAAGTTCATATTTAAAGTCGGTGCAAAGAATTGTTTCTAAACATATTATAAATGTTAGAAATGTGTTGCTGAAACATGATACACAGACTGTGAACTCATCACGATGCTAGACGCGAAAGTCCCACAATGCACCTTTAATATATTCAGCAAGTGTTTATTATAAAGACCATTTCCAGTTTATATTAAACCGGAAACATTTTTCTAACAGGATATCCAAAAAGCTTGTTCATTGCATTTGAAACAACACAGGTCCTTTATAATTCATGTATTCAAGTATTAGACCGGCACAGTGACTCCATGCAGAGAATAAAAACTATGCCAGTGCATTGTAATCTGCATGTTTATAACTTGACCTTTCTCTAACAAGCCAAGCTACTTAGTGCAGAAAACCCTTTCTCTTATGCCAACATTTTTGCATTCATCACATCGTTGTTAATGCTGAGATGGCATAAAAAAGTCAGTGCTTAAAAAATGAAAGGAAAGATTTATTGCAGTTTTTGCAGATCAGCTCTTGCACTATATAGCACAGCCAGTTATTTGTATCCAGGGATGTTTATTTTTCTCAAAGTGGAGCCTCACATATTTATACCTAGACATCTCACACCAGCCCTGCTTTTAATTGGTACATTTAAAGCCATCTTTTATGGCATGGATTTTATGCCATCTCTTAACACACAGGAGCAATTATAAAGCATCTTAATTGCAAGTCATCTTGGCAGCAGGAGCCCAGTAAGCAGTAAATCAGGGTCGACGGAGGACACTAATCTTTTCACTGAGAGCTTAAACTGAAACAAAACCTCTAGAATATATGCTGCCACTTTGCAACCCACCAGAGCTCAGCTGTAACATTTGCGACAGCCGCGTTTGCTTGATGTCATCCGGCGAACTTGCGGGCAGAATCACAATGAGCAGGGAGAGAGCTAAAGGTCTAAGCCTCCCGCTGCTTCTGAGTCACACTGAATCTGTTTTAAAGATAGACTCACAGAAGAGTTTTGTGAATCTTTGACACATAAACAAAACACAGACCCAAGACAGGGTTTAGAGGGTGTGGCAATGCAGATATTGTTATTAGGGGTGCACCAATATATATCTGCTGATGATGTTTGCTATGCTCCTCAATGAATTACGGTGAAATGCCGCTACATCCAAAAGCCAGAGGGCGCTCTCATGCAGAAACTCAATGTGCGCTGCAGACGAAAAATCATACGCGCAGCTCCAGGAAATGTCTTAAGGATATATTTATATTGCCGTTTATCAAACCTTTTCAGGTTTTTTCATGATAATAAAGAATATGTATAATGATTATGTTTGACGAGTGTTGCTTTCTCAAATGCATGTTTTAAATGACTCAAACACAAAAAGTGATTTCAGATCGATAAGGACTTAGTGATCAAAAGCTGTAGTACATGAAATACAGGGCTTTGAACCAGGTTTTTCCCCAATTGGTTCGTTTCGAACAGAAACAGTATTTTAACGTTTCCGGTTTTTGGTTCAACCCTAAAATTGACGTTCCTGAACTGATTAGAACAAAAAATAAAGTTCCCGAACCGGTTAATAACGTTCCATGTCAGCTGTGGGACATACAAATAAGTAGGCTGATCATTATGATATTAAACTTAAATTATTAGAGACTTAAGAAAAATTATGTAGACTATCTTGTCATTAAACATTAAAAAAGACTACACTATGTAAACTGTAATTCTGACATGGCAACATTTGTTTCAGCATTATACATGAATTAAGACAAGGACAATTTCTGCCATGTCGTTTGTTGGCAAACAACTTAAATGTTTTTACTGGAAAAACAATACTGTGGTATTTCGAGATCATTTTATTTGTATGTGTCCTGTCAAGTACAGAAAGACTGTTCGCTTGCTTTTTGAAACGCGTCTCTCCGTGTATGCACTTTTGAGTGCACTTAAACACGCACACACAGACGGAGGACGAGTTCCAAACGGCGCTTCCACATAAAGTGAAAATTATGTTGTTTTTCAGTGCTTTATTCGCCAAATGTATTTTAATGGACTACAGTAGCGCAACTCTCTCTTAAGTTTATACATCAAGACTTCTGATCTTTGAAGGGCATAGGGATAATCACGTTTGATTGGAGTTGGACCGGACACATTCAACCGCATGCGTACAGAAAATTGCTCACTTTAGCGCCTTTTTGCAGTGTTAACATTGTGTTACAAGTGTTAAAGGAACATTTCACCAATAGAAACATTAATCTTTATTGAAAGTGTGTCATATTTGTAGTCAAAATGTAACATACATTTTGAATTTGGTGTCTATTTGACAGAGAAAAGGGGTGTTTGTAGTCACACTCCCTCCACAAAGATATTGGACTTCCTTCTTTCAATGATGCAAAATGATGATTTTTACATCATTGAAAGAAGGAAGTGCAACACTGAAATCTGTATTTCTCCTGTCTCAGCGGCACATGAGAAAATTATGCATGACCATTCAAAAACATGACTGTGGTTTTAACTATACAAAGCTTTATGCAAATGGGTGAAGTGTCCCTTTAAAGGCGCCATAAGGGAATCTGTGTGATGTTACTTTGTGTTGATGTTTGAACTGTTTTCAAACAAACGGAGCGTAGATAACTCCTCCCCCCTCCCCTCCCTCCCCCTCCCTTCCGTGCTTTCATGAACGCGCCCAACCCCCACCCCCAATGCCTTCTTGTTGTTTATTGGCTGTAACACTTTATCGTTTCTGGTGGTAGGTTTGGCCACTTTGTTTTTATTGCAGTTTTGTGGAAATCATGTTTTTTTTACAGTGTGATCAGCGGACAGGTAGCAAGCAGATAGTGAGGAGATGTTTGCTGTATGTAACAAAAAATGTTTTATGTTCTAAAACGCGTGAATTCGCTTAGAGCACCTTTAACATTTGCAAGCCTTCAAAACACATGCAAATGATCAACTTTCACCCTATTTGAATTTGTGTATTAATCCGTGAATCACATGCGAGCCGAACCGTGGGTCGTGTACGGATCAACTGTGATCCGTTACACCACTAATTAGTATTTAAAAAAGCATCTTGAGATACTTGGTAGCCTACAATATTTACCTCTTATGATTGAGCATTAGAGACTTGGGCTTGAGTAGGCTACTTGCTGGTGGCAAGCTTTTCATTTCTCCAACTTCACCGAGTCATATTGCATAGAAATCTTGTCAAAGAGCGGAAAAAAGAACGGTATTAACCGGTTACCATTATTTAAATAAACAATAAACGATTCTGTTCCGGAACATATATTTTTTGAAAGGTTCTAGTTTCGTTTCTGTTCTTGCAAAACATCAAAAGTTTCTGGTTTTCGTTTTGTGAACCGGTTCAAAGCCTTGATGATATAGCTGTGAATAATATTGTCTGTGCGATTCAGTATAGTTATCAGCCACATATTATTAGTGTATATCGGCATTTATCGGTGCACCCCATACTTGTTGAAAAATAAAATGAAAAAAGTAACATTTGCAAATTGAAGCTGATCTAAGATAATTTTTGTGGTGTATGTGAACTACTGCATTAAGCCACCAAAACAAGTGCATAAGTGCGTTTATACACAGAGACTGGTTAAAGGCGGAGTCCACATGGATTAAAGTTCTCCGTCGTAGCGACGGATTTCCGTCGATTGCAGCGAGTCTACGACGGATTTCCGTCAGTTGCAAAATTATTAAAATATCTTTTCATAAAGACGCTGTGTATTCACCTTGTTAAGTGGAATGTGATAAAAGCCTGGAGTGGAGCCAAATCACGTTCCTCTCTCCACTGTAAGCGTTCTAATCACTACACACCAGATCCACTCCGGGTTTTCTGGCTGTATCTCACGTTAAACTGAGGTAACTTTATTTCTGCTAGCATGGACATACTTGTAATGCAGAAAGGACCCGATGTTTTGGACATCGATAAAGATGTATAAGACCAATGGAGATTAACTTGGCTTAGCGAAATGAGGAAGATTGGCAAGCTTTCAGTTCGTGGGCTAAGAAATTCAAACAGCAGATCCGTTGCAGATCCGTTCCGGAGCCTATTGCTATCAGGGAGGTAATTTACGTGTCTTTGCACAGTAAGCCTAGGGTCCTGTATTTTTGGGGTAATTGATTTGTCTCGTACGTGATCGTTTTTACTGCTACGCTGATCTAACCACTTGCTGATACAACGAGTTTGTTAAACTCATGGGTAAACTTCACGTGGCGCAAAGAATGACATCAAAATCCCGTGAGAGCGAACCGAGAAATGCTCTCGCAGTACTTTGATGTCACCCACCTGTCAGTTCTTGCAGTTGCATGTGCGCGTGGTCAGGAAATCTTGACGTTTGTACATGTATCCGCATTTAAAAGCAAGTGATTTTAAATTGAAACAATAACAACAGTCTTAAATGTGCGCGCTGTTTCTGTATGAGGGGAATAAGCAAGTCGCGCATTCGCTTTTCTTTGAGCTTGTGAGTATTTGGCCGCTTTATTGGCCTTAAATACAACATGCGTCAAAAATCCCCTCTTTGCAAGTATCCTCAAACACGACCATTTAGGATTTAGGAGAAAGTAAACAGCAGAAAAAAGGGTAAGTAACTTTTTTTGCTTATATCTGTCACTAATGTTAATCAAACAATTAATCTTTCACTGACTAAATCAATTTATACCTTTACTAAGATACATTATTGTTTATTATCCTTATTTCATCACTGACTGTTTATCCTTAGTGAGCTTGAATTTTGTTCTTGTGTAATATACGCACGTTGCGCACAATGCGTTGTTTTAAGTGCATAACATTGCGAAAATAGCACCTCAGCCCTGCCTCTATTGTAAAATAATAATTTGTTGATAAAGGGTACAGTCATTTAATGTAACTGTCACTATGATTACAGGCGTTCTGTGTGAATTGTACACGAGTTTTATTCGAGTGGCTCGTTCAGGGTTTATATTCATACATACTGTATTAGAGCTGTGACTGTAAGCTGTTGTGTGAGCAGAAGAGACCCTGGATTATTCGTTTATGTGTACTGAATAATATGATATAAACATTTCTGTACCACTTTTAAAAAAGTTGTATTTGTTCACATTATTAAATGCATTATATAACATGAACAGACTATGAAAAATATAGAGTATATAAGCATTTATTAATTCATGTTTATGTCATTAAAGTAATTGATGTTAGTTCATGCATAAAACTAATGTTAACAGTTCCAACCTTGATTTAAAAAAAATGTATAAGTGAATGCCAAAATTAATAAGATTTACAATTAATAAATAATTAAGATTCATTAAAGGTTGTGATATTCATATTTATTTTTATATAGTGAGTTATTTAGCGGTTTCACCTTAATCTGAAATGCCCTGCAAACTACATCTTACAGAATCAATTTTTTTAGTTTGTCACAAGTAGATTAACATGACGGGATAACGTTTTTAACTGTTAGTGCAGGAGTCACAAGTGTTTTGTTTTAGACAGATATTAAAGATACAATTTGTATTTATGTGCCGAAAGATGGCGCCAGATCAAACAAAAACAATGATGTTGTTTACTGACGCTCTGAAGCAGCGTGGAATTATGGGATTTGTAGTCTTTAACTTTAGCCATCAGTCAGACGAGAACGAGAAATCACGTTGATGGATAAGGTAATCAAGTCTTATAAATGTTGCGTTTGATGACATCGTTTATTTCATTATGTAAGTTTATATGTGATGTTCAAAACGAAATTGTTAGTCATATTGATATTACAGTATTAGTCCAAATTCGATGGTAAACACAGCTCAGAATTAAGTTTTCAACTTACAATGATTTTTTACATAATGTATTGACAGTACAAATCTTATTGTGAAGTGTCTTAAAATGACCATTTATATTGCTGTACAATACCTTTTGATGTGCATATCGTCCGCGGGAAGACGCGCTGATTACAGTCTACACACTAATGTTGTGATCAATATAATAGCATACGTTTTTTGAAGGGTTACGAATCAAAACAACTCACTCATCGCGTAAAACACAAGCAGGATCAGAATCTCACAATACCTTTGATGTTCATATCGTCCGCGGGAAGACGCGCTGATTACAATCTACACACTAATGTTGTGATCAATATAATAGCATACATTTTTTGAAGGGTTACGAATCAAAACAACTCACCCATCGCGTAAAACACAAGCAGGATCAGAATCTCGGTCTAGTTAAATGTTGTCGTGAAGCTCTCTCTATCCAGATAATGCAACACCAAATTGATCCTCCCTCGTTTTGTTCCACACTCTTCTTGGGTCGTTTGGTTGGCCCGTATGCTTACAGGAGCTGACACAACCAGCGGCAGACGGTAAAGAGTTATCCATATGTCCATAAGCACGCGCATAGTTCCGCATTTGTCCACAACACTGGCTGCGTCCGAAAACTCAAGGCAGTGAGGACTGTGAGGACTTGTGGCCTCGCTGCCTCATGAGGACATGACTTCGGACTCGGAGGCCTGAAGGCCGCTCAGAGAAAGGCTTTCCGACGCACTTCAAAGGCAGCGTGTTTGAAATAAAAACAGAGAGCGCCTTTGTGATAACTAATCACATATTTGAAAACTACAATACTAATTTCTCGATAGAAATGCAATTAAAATGCTTAAAAAGTGAAAATATACGTTTATTTTCACTAAATTTGTGCTCCAGCCGCTTCCTTTGCCGCCATTTTATTTTTTCGAGCTAGACCAGTGTTCTCATGTGGGTTACGTCAGTAAAGGCGGTGACAAAGGGTCACATGGATATTAACGTCATTGACAGGAGACTGCACTGCCCCGTGTCAATGTTTTGAATGGAAATTTTCTCACGATTTACAAGTAGTAGAAAACATTACAGATATTGATAGTAATCAGCTGGACAAAATATATAACACTGGCCTAGTGGTTTTTGGAGATTTTACTGCAAATATCTTACAAATTGCACCTTTAAAGGTAATGGTTCAATTAAAGGACTGTGTTAAAAGTAAAGCTGTAAATTAACAAACTATTAATAAACCTATCATATGTTGTAATTAAGTGTTAACACTGTTTATTCACAAAAAAACATACTCGCACCGCTGCTGCATTTCATAGTGACAGTTGGCAACCCTATAAATGCCACAGTAGACTTCAATATGGCATTAATGGCAAAAAAACATCTCCCCTTAGAATGCTATTGGTGTCGCCTATTTACAAGGAATATGACGTGGCCTGAAAAAAATTTCAGTCAGAAGAATTTTTTTCACTTTAATCCATGAGTCCATGATGTTTGAAAAACGCTTTGGAAAAGGAGACGGGCCGACTACCAAAACACACTTATAGCCAATCAGCAGTAAGGAGCGTGTCTACTAACCGTCATCGTTGCCTGGGTTGCGTATGTGTAGCGCGGGTCTATCAACAGAAGGTCCAGATTCTATTGGGGTAGGGGCGTGTTTGTTTAGGTGATTTCAAATATCAACATTGGCTTTCAAACATCGTGGACTCCGCCTTTAATGGAAGATGCGGTGAGTGGCAGACCTCCACTGTTTCCCACGTATGTGCAGCTACTAAATAATTCAATAATGTCATAATTTCACACATTCTCAGTTCACCTGGTAGTGGCAGGTATATAAGGCTTTGGATACATTTTTTGTCACAGCCCCTATAAAAACTCCACCTATATAGAGAAAAAGCAAGTGGATCGGCTTTCAGATGCTCTGCAGCATCTGCCAAGTAATCAAAGCGGAGGTTGCAAGGTGAATTCCTCCAGGAGAGTGGGCAGGTCAATAATAAATGTGCACGTGTGTGTTTGCATGTTTGGTTGTCGTTCATCATCTACCGCAGAGGTCAAACTCACATTTGCATCCTCAAAGATGAGCTCTTATATCAGAAAGTCCCACCATCTGAGGTTGTGTTGTAAACCCTGACACTTTCTTTTACGTCTCTTTTAGGAAAGGTGTACGTTCACTGCCGCGAAGGATACAGCCGGTCCCCCACTATCGTACTCGCTTACCTCATGCTCCGTCACAAGATGGACGTACGAGTCGCCACGGCTACAGTTAGGCACAAGAGAGAGATTGGCCCTAATGATGGATTCCTACGCCAGCTATGCCAACTCAATGAAAAGCTGGCACAGGAGGGCAAGTTGAAGACTAAATGAAGGGAATTTGTGTTTTCTAGATGTACACATGCAGTCGCACATGGTCTAAAAAGTGTGCAGCCGTCTAAGTATATTAACGGAATGTATGCATACATTTGATTTGATCAAACAGAGCATATGCATGGAGGTATACAGTGATTTCAAACACACACTCCTACAGACACGTATAGTTCACACACACAAAGTGTTGTTAGTTTCCAAAATAATTACTCCTGCCTACAGCTGGCTGGTAAATGGGAAATCTACTGGTGTATCTAGATTATTAAGACTGTAGAAGGAACAAGGGCAGTGTTTTTTTATGACATCACAATTCTCATTTCCCATATTAGTGGCGATCTCTCATCAGGACCACCTTGAAGCCTAAAGCATTCCAGTATAGCCAACTGTTTGTATATCACACAAATTCAACTTTTGGAGCAAAACAGCCCAGCAGTCACTGGTAAAGATTGTAGAGTAGAGCACAATCACTCTGCAGGCCATTCCTATTTGTATGTAGAAGAAAATGATATTTAGGTAAAAAGCATGAAAATGTACCTTTTACAACCCATTTACAGAAACTTACAGCCAGATTTGTGATGGCTTAAAGCATTTTAAATCAGGAGTTAAAACAACCATTGACTCACCAAATGACATTCCACGTTGTACCAAGAAGTAGCATACAATCAACAAGATATAATTACAAGAAGCCATTAACATGATTCAACGAACACGGTTCAATGCACTGACAATGCATCAGCCCATTAGATCTGTTTTCTCTGGAATCACTTGCCACTTATTCACTGCCAGTCTCATGCCGCACATTACATCCACCGTGAGATTATATTAGCCAGCCTTGACCAGAGAGACATGTACAGTACAGCAGATAAAAAGCCACTGCTACAGTACAGTATGTCACCTGTCTAATGATGTGCCCTTATGCAAGGTTTGCGATCTACAGTCTTAGTGCCCCAGCTCAGAGGTCACATGGTTCAGTGCAAAATTGATGTTTGTCTATTTGAAGTTGGTGTAAATTGGCATGTTGAAGAATTAGAAAAGGTTTAGCGCATTACCAGGACTTAGCATGTCATTTAAAACCACATTGAATTTCCTGATGTTAATGCTGTGCTTAAAGTCTATATTTAGTGGACACTTAAGCCCGGACTATAATCAGTTTTTTACGGGTACCGGTACGCGAATGTATGTGCACGGTCGAATGCACAGCCTTGCAAAGTATAGTTTATTTGAAACGTACTTGTTCACAGGCGTTCGACGACTGCACATTGCGACAAAATGCAATGCATACTCCTGGGCAACATACTACATTCTCCTGTAGGCGCACGCACGATTTTACCCGAAAAAATGTTGTGGTTGAAGTATAGTCAATTTTTTACGTACAAGCGAGAGTCTGGGTAAAGTGCACGTGACGCAATTTTCGTCATCAGAAGATTGCTCTCATAAATTACGTACAACGCTGGATTTTTGACACATACATTATACTCATTCTGCGCATGCACCTACAGTAGAAGTTTGTAGTAGGCTTGCCGCGATGGTCGGTGAAACGGTGATAACCGGTGCTTCAGCCTCTCACCGGTTAGATCACTTGCCCATCGCGACACCGTCTTTCACCGTCGTTTTGATATTTTCGTGTAATTAAATCATTTAGTTTCGTTAGAGAGAGCAAACACTTACAACTGAATGTGTCTGCAGACTGAATTTAGCGGAGCTGAACGCGCGTCACGTCACAGAGCAGCAGGTGTCAGATTTAATTTATTCCTGTCAGAGTGTGCGAGGCAAGCTGACTGACCAGACGAAGGCAGAAGCCGCGTGGTTACTCGTTTTTGTTATAATATACATATATGATGTTTAATATAACCGAGATCGTTTTGTTCTTGTGTTTTTCATCAAGAAAAATAATAAACCCATCATTGATCATTCAAGCAGCGCTTTATGGAGAAGTAGCCGGTTGCTCTGCTTGGGACTGGCGGGTTCTGTGCGAATTACCTGGGCACATTAACTTCAGCACTTAAATAAACCAGCTGTTGCACTCGCATTGCACGCAAATTCATACGCGATTTAACGCAGCGTACGCAAGAACTGCATTTAAACAGTTGCGTAATTCAAAAGTGAAAGTAAAATGTGCACGTCTGCATGCGCATTTATAAGCCCCTCCCACCCGGTGAAACCGCGATCACCGGGTTTGGGACGCGCCGATTAACCGGTGAGAAAATTCTGTCACCGCGGCAACATTGTAGCTCAAAATAAGTATTACATTTTGTCACAATCCGCATGCATCAAATGTCTGTGTACATGTACATGTCAATTCAATTGAATTCAATTTTATTTATATAGCGCTTTGCACAATTGTTTAATTGTTTCGAAGCAGCTTTACATTAATAGCTGCAGGAGAAAACACAGAAAAATCGTAAACATAAGCAGCAACAGTGGTTAAGATTAATCGTACTAGCGAGCGCAGTAATAATGTAACGTATAGAAGAGGGTGCTAAGTTAAGCCAATGTCAGCTGAACCCCTAGGAGTTGAAAAATAACTCTAGGCTATCCCTCCAGAAAAACGCGATTATGCAATCGCATGATTCGATGCATAATCAGCCAAAGTCCGCATATTTATGCGGGGGCCGCATTTTTTAACTACGCCGCATAAATTGCAGATTTCTGCTCGCAAAATATGCGGGGCTTGCATGATTTCATAATCCCCGCATTTTCGTAGCAAAAAGTCATATATATCTTAGCAGAAAGTTGAAAAATGTTGCATTTACTTCACCATGCGCAGCCATGTCCACTGTTGTCATGGGAATGTTTGGAAGTGATGTAATTACGCGATGTAAACATCAATGAAAAGCTGCAAACAGTTCACACAGTTTTTGCAAGTTCTCGCAATTTTGGCAAGTTCCCGCAATTTCATTGCATAAAATTGCATAAATATCCCGCATATTCTATCGCATGCCGCAAGATCAAGGATTTTTGCCCGCAACATTCACCAAAAAACTCTGCGTTTTTCTGGAAGGGCTGCCTAGGAGAAAAACCCTCCTGGCTTTTTTAGTAAGGAGGAAAAATCCTAGGAGGGAAAAAGAAACCTTGAGGAAGAGCCAGACATAGCTGATTCTATAGAGGATATACTATATATTAGATACTATTTTATACAATTTTATGGGAAGTAAAACATTTAAAATTATATTTATATATGAAGAGTTAATCCATTTTTTAACATTTTTGTTAAAACATGTTTATTATTATGTTATCATGTTATTATTTTGTTTTATGGTGCTACTTAGCTGTATTTTTTAAGGTATGAAGGTTTAAATCAAAACAAACCAACTGCAGTTGCATTGAAATTAATTGGAATGCACAACCAAAAAACAAGATTTCTGAACAATTAAAAAAACGGTGGTTATCTCGTTTTGCAACGAAACTCTTCATATATACACACGGATAAGTAGATGGTCGATATCGGCTGGGCATTACGTTGAAGGATGGCCAGTAGATCAATGGTGTGATGACCTTCACGTCAGCAGGAACTGGTCCTGTTTGTCTCATTGTCCTCGGGATCAAGGACGAGACAGGGAGTCAAATGAACTATACTTTGCAAGGCTGTGCGTTCGAGCGTGCATGTGCAAACAGACTATACAATGGGCTTTACAGTACATGAGACTGTAATTGTAATGAATTTTGGTGCACTGTTGATTTTTTCAGTTTTTAATGGGGTCATATCATACTTTGTTGCACTTATGTAAGTCTAGAATTTAGGCAGAAAACTATTTTGCACCACCTTTTTGCTCCTTAAAATTATAGGAGTCATTTTTTGCTGCTGTGCCTTTAAGACTTATGTGGCATTTACACCAACACCCAGAAGATGCGGCAAAAACGTGCTTTTTGCGCATAGTTGGACGCTTGAACATTTTGAGTTTACTCGCTTTATTCGCACGTGAAATTCTAGTCATTTGAGACATTCATGCGGAAATCCGCGTCATGGGAGGGGCTAATCACGTGACTACTAGAGCAAGTTCCTTATTGGTTGACGCGGCACGTTTATCCGGCAAAGATCA
Organism: Misgurnus anguillicaudatus; assembly: GCF_027580225.2. NCBI lineage: Eukaryota > Metazoa > Chordata > Actinopteri > Cypriniformes > Cobitidae > Misgurnus > Misgurnus anguillicaudatus. The sequence continues at coordinate 22,673,026 of NC_073340.2, forward strand.
GATTTTTCAACTCGCGCGTTTCTCGCGCCAATGCTCAATTCTTACCATGTAAATCACTCTCGCTTGCCGCCTTTACCGCTGTTGGTGTGAACACCACATTATAGGTGCAATAGGTGCAGCGGACAAATAGATGTGATTAATTTTAAAATAAAAACTAGATTTTTTGTATGATATGACCCCTTTAAAGGAAGAACAGCATCACCACATTTGGAATAAGTGTATCTAAGTTATCAAATATATTTGATCTTTTAAAAGGGGGCCCTTGGGGCCCCGAGCATTTATTATTGATTGAGCATTTTCCAACATCATAAAATAATATAGTACAACTCTTAGACTAGATTATAACACAGAACATTACTTATGCCTCTTTTTATATTTATATATTCCAGATATATACTTGTATATACGTATTTAGATGTTGACATATATGAATGTATATGAACCGTCCATAATTTGTGTATACAGCATCTGTCAGTAAAAATGTCAGCTATATTGTAGTCAACATTTAATTTATTTTAAAGCGTCATGAAGGCATTTACCTAGATGCTAGTTTTGTTTCATACACCCAATTGTTTTCTACAAGCTTTCTTATTTTTATAAACATTTTTACAGTTTTTTTTACTGTGATGGAGAGTGGCATCATTTGCTATTTTTTATAATTTGCATTGTATTAGAGGATCAAAGTTTGTTTTAATAGCTAACATTGGTTTAAGCTACGTGTCCAGTTAAATCCACAATAACTTTATCTGTTACATATATATATATATATATATATATATATATATATATATATATATTTATATATATATATATTTATATATATATATATATTTATATATATATATATTTATATATATATATTTATATATATATATTTATATATATATATATATATATATATATATATATATATATATATATATATATATATATATATATATATATATATATTTATATATATATATATAGTATAAATTATATCCGACTATAAACATTCCTTTATTATAATCTGGAGACTTAGGCTTTACACAACCTAACTAACTGTAGCTATGAAAACCTGTGTGCCGTCACAAAACAACTGAACCAATGAAGATGGCCTGTGCCAAGCAAACTATGGGAATTTATCAGTCATTATGAGATGTCTGAACTGAAATCTGCCTGTGCTTTGAGTCTGTAGCTGCAACTTTTAACCTCAAAAAGCGACAATTTCACACGAGCAGATTTGGAAGAATATTATATCAAGATGCTTTTGCTAGCCCTATACTGGCTTCAAATGAACACACCCTGAAAATGGATTCGTGGAAGGAGAAACACTGCCATCTGCTGTCGAAAACCATGTGTGGTTTGCACAAACTGTCCTGCTATGTATTGCCTTTTATTTGTATGTATCAGATTGTACGTTACACATAGATGTTATAAACAACAATGTAATCTTACAGGGACAATTTAATGAAAATGGTTGTACTACTATATGGCTTAATGATGTCAATAGTATACAGTATACATTACAATGAATCACAATGCTGCTTGGTCATTTTGTATTTATGTCTCATTATCAAGATGTGATCATTTTAAACTTTTTAAAAGTTTTAATTCGATAATAATAATACAGATGTTAAGAAAACGCTACCTAAGGCTGTAAATGTAAATGCAAACTGTCTAAGGTATAATGCTAAATTGTGCTTGAAGTAGGCTTTGCTTAAACGCTCATAAAGCGCTCATACTGTATAAGAAATGTATTTATTACACACACATATACAAGCACATAGTTGCAATCATATGTACACACACACATACTGCTGACTACATGTAACTCTATATCGTCTGTGTGCTGTCTCTTCCTCCTGTATGATTTGTGTTGTTATACTGTAATGTGATATTGTAAACGATTGACCGTTTGTTTGCTGTAAAGGACATGGAAACTTCAGCGCTAACAAATTTGGCAGGAGGGTTTGGCACAAATGTTCACACTCTCAAATTATCTGTTAACATTTTGTTGATTGAATGATTGATGACGTTATGGAATTGATTTATTCGGATTTGATCAGGAAGGGAATAGGGAATAGAGGTAAAATGAACAAATTCACAGAACACAGGCTGTCTAAACACCACACCTTAAAGCCTTATCCTGCAGATGGATTGTATATTTTTGATTCATGACGCAAAGCAAGGTGAACAGCATCTGAAGAGACTTTGTTGAAGTGCACTTGATTAAATTAGTTATTTTTCTTACATTGGAAAACTGCTTTTCCTTTTATGATGTAAAAATAAATGTCTAAAATTAAAATTCTGTGTATTTCTCTTTATAAATGTATTCGGTTAAGTCAGTGATTCCCAGCAAGCAATTTTGCAGTTAAAGGGATAGTTCATTTTGTCGTCATTTAGTCGCCCTCGTGTTGTCCTCAACCTGTATTATTTTTTCAAATTTTGATAAATTATGTTGATAGACTTCTATCCACCTAAAGCTAATGGTAGTCTATTGCGTAGGACACAAGTGTGCCGTTTTGACTGGCTGTTTTTATGTTTATTATAAAAACCAGGAAGACCGACATAATTTGTGCAGTTAGGGGTTGCCATAATAGCTAATACAAACGCAGTAAATCTCTACAAAACATTTGTTTTAATCATAATCCATGCACAAGAACTGAATGTGTGTGGCGCACATGCACTCATGATCTGTATTTACAAATCCATCCAGTAAAACCTTTTATAGAAACTGCCAGTAAACAATAAATACAATAATTGTTTAAACACAACTAATATGCTGATTTAGCTGATTTATTTATTTTGCTACTATATATTATTACAAAAATGCGATTACAGTACAGAATATATACAACATAATCTGCTTAGTTAATGTTTGACGCATGGTCAAGTGTTGTCAAATATTGACGCCATGGGGTGAGACTGGGTTGGTTTGCGCGTACTTTTGTTATACTGTAAAACCTAAAAGTTAACTCAACTCAAACCATTTAAGTAAACCGGTTGCATTAGACCATTTAAGTTTTGGGGCACATAGGTTTGAGTACTGTGAACTTAAACAAATTAAGTCATATGCAGTTATGCACTTATATTTAAGTTCACACTACTTAAATATAAGTGCATAATTGCACATGACTCAAGTTCACAGTACTCAAATTTATGTGTTTTAAAACTTAAATGATTTGAGTTAAGTTAACTGTTAGGTTTTATATGTTTTAAATGAAAAAGCGAATACTTTAAAAAGTAAGCAAAGTTAGGGGTTTATATATATATATTTAAGAAATGTTTTATCTAAATATTGTTTTTTTATTTATATATAATTTAGAATATATTAAAATATAAATAAATATAGACGGTCTCAGCAGTAACAACATAAACAAGCGCCTGTCGCGGTGCATGTAACTTCTGGTAAACTCCGCTAATAAATAACAAAAAAGTTTATATAACAAGAAAAAAAACAACACATAGATTACATAGGACACCAAAACATGTGTTATTTTCGACAAGGCATTTGTTCAAGAGATCAGGTTAGCAACTAGTCAGACCATTAAAAAAATTAAACCGGAAGTAAAGTTCGGATCCAGACGTCTATCACGTGCGTCCGATGAAACCGTCTATATATACACATGTAAATGTTTCTTAAATACATACATGATTGTGTGTGTATTTATATATACATAATAATTACACACAGCACAAACTCATATGTTATGCAAAAAATGACTTTTATTTTGTATGAGATGAATCTAGATTAATCTATGCCCAGCTCTAAAATAATTTCATAAGCTCATGTCTCCACCTAGTGCGTAAGAAGCAATTTAATAATATTTTCATAAAACGAAAACAATACTCAATACATGTAGTAGTTTAATAGTTTTATGATGGTTTGTTCAAATAACTTACAATGTGTTGAATTAGAAAGATACTGCTGCTGACTGTGTCGGACCGCATGAAGCTCGACGTGTCGCCATAAACAAATCCATTAAAAATTGCCGTTTAAAGAAACCTCACACCAAAGGGACAGATGTGACATTTTAAACCATCCCCTGAAAAGTAAAAAAACAAACAAAGTCTTGGTAAATTCCATATACAAACACTCGACAGACTTTCCCATTGTAAAGATACTGGTATGTCTTTGTGCTTTTATATTTGCACATTAAAGACCTGTCACCTCCGAACAACACGAACCGGAAGTCTCGCACAGGAAGGGAAATACGTCACATCACTTACTTCTGCGTTTGAGAAAAAGGTGGATAGTAGGAAAAACAAATACAATGGAAGTCAATTGGTACTGTAAACTACTCATACAGGTTTAAAACAACATGAGGGTAAGTGATGATAACAAAATGTTCATTCTAGGGTGAACTATCGCTTAAAAAGACATCTAATAGCCATCCAAACACATCCCAGATGTCTAAAACATGGCAAAAATTTGAGCTTTCAGTGAAAGTTAATAGATATCCAACCATAACAAAAAAGCCAAACACCCTGCATCAGCACTTTGCTTACATGATGGACACGATCATAAAGTTATTTTGGCAAAACGACATGTAACCAAATTAAAGTTTATTTTGGCTATATAACTGGGTTATTCATAGTTGGACCATATCTGGTCTGTAGTTAACCTAGACAGTGAAATGATGGCTATTACTTGTTGGGTTCTTAAGAAGGATTTTGTGTGATTAAGTTGTTAGGCCCCTAAAAACATCAAGCTGTGAATTATGTCACTGTTTCTTTTAGTTAACACATTCTGTTCACTTTTTTAAGAAAGCAAAACAAATGTGTTAAGCGTAGTTTAATTAGTTTACAATATGTGGATTACACTTGTACCGGAATATATATACACATGCAATTCATTTCACATGTTTCCCTTTACTCGTTGAAGTAATATATTATTTTCCTGGACTGGTTGAGGTATGAGAGGGACTCATTTCTCATGTACAAGGGTAGTTTGCACAACAATTCATCATTAATTGACAAGAACTCTTGTGCTGCAAGCAGTCCATTTCTGTGGGTCTCTGCGGTCTTTGATTACAGCTGAATGGGGCACATGAAAACACTCCCATACTCGCCGTAATTACATCTGTTAGGTAACAGAGATAAATGGGGTGTAATGTTCAGATTTAAGTGCTCTGGGTGACTTTTTGCCACAGATTTAAACCGAGCCAACAAATGACTTCACTACATCCGAAACTTGATTGAAAGTGCATGATACAGTAGCAATTTAATGTTATCTATTTGTTTTAGATAAAACTTTAAAAGATATATGTATACATATGCACATATACACTACCAAGTCAGCAACACACAAACTCACACAACCTTCTTCTCGAATAAAGACTTTAGTTAGATTATTTACGGTAAGGGTTTATAGTCCGTCTCCAACAGATGGAGACAAAAGCCTCCATAAATCTTTTATCCTCTTGGGTCCTATGCTCCTTGTAGCATGACCCACACACTAACAAAATAGGTTTGTCTGACACATACACACACTCATTTCCAACACCCTGTCACAGATTCACAAAGGACAATTTCTCAGAGATTTGATGCGAATGGCCTTTGAGGTCTTTCAGCATTTGTTCTCACACACCTGGCGCTGGGGATGACCAGTTTGGGCTTCATGTATCCACAAGGATCATTGAAAATGCTCAAACCAATTGGCTTGACTCAAGGGCCGATCTATTTCCATGACCGTGTGCACACTGCAATTACCCGAATCCAGCTGTGGGATCCTGAGAGAATGCTGTCACACTCGCAAACCATGCAGGACCACAGAACCAGACCAGCAGGAGAAATAAAGCACGTCACATGAGAGAAACAACAGCTAAAACTCTAGCATGCTGAGAAGTTCATTGCTTGTTCAATGTTTGGGATTATTAAATATATACTGTAAACACATGACAAATTTAGGGTCACGTAGGCCTACTCATTCTTTATTTTGCCTATATGGGTGATTCTCGCGAAATTAGACTTATGAGGTGTCATGAAACATTTTGATAAAAAAAGTAAATGCAAAGTAAGAGTATCAAAATAAGAAGCATACAGTTACAAACATCTCTTCATGTACTATTTTGCACATGATTTCAAATGACATCATACAAACCAATTTTGTTGTTTTTTCCACATTTAAGGGGAACATTTTCATTACCGCAACGTGTCCATGACTGGATTTGGGTTCTTTGACATGGAAATATTTATAATTAAAAAATCTAAAAAAATAAAAAGCTTCAGTGCATGTTATACTATAAACATTTACAGTAAAGAAATGTGGTATTTGGTAATTATTGGTAAATGTAGAGACAATAATAAGGAATATAAATGTGTCCAAGACCAATTTTCTCATCCTCCGCAACAATTTTTAATCATTGTTTAAGCCCTCAACAAACTAACATTTTCAAAAACAATATTTTTTCTCTCCAGATAAAAATTGAAATTTTGTTGTTCATAGTACCTAAACAACTTTTTAGTTCTCATTACCGAAACGTGTTTGTAAATGCATATATTTAATGTAATATCATTTGCGGTAATGATAATTTTTTTGTAATAATAATCTAAAAATTTAATTTTATAGGAAATATTTTTTAAATCCTCTAAAAATAATGGTTAAAGTAAGTTCAGACCTAATCTTATTTGTGCAAAAAAAGTCTTGGTTTTTTTTATTCTGATGCTGGACACGGATTTCGTGAGAATGGACACTGGATTTCCTGAGAATCACTCATATTTTATCCTCATTTTAAAATATAAGTATACTTATAGTAAAATATAAGAAACATTATGTGACTTTAAATTATGGATTAAATTATCCAAAATAAATCAAAACAATGTAATATTGCCCTTAGCAATTTTCTATAATAATGTACACATTTTTATTTATCTTATAGATTTATTTATCTATTTGACATTCCGTCATTCCATAGACTTCCATCGATTTAAAAGAGCACTAGTTATAAATACTACATTCTAAAATTTTACCAATATTTACCCATTATGGGTCAAAAATAACCCAGCCATTTTTAGAGTGTATAATCTAAACCCCACTCTTATCATAACAGAAAACTTTATAACAATTCAATAAAAAAACACTTTATTTAATATATTTTTATAGCGGTTTTACAAATAAGGACATGCCCAAAAGGAGGTTTAGCTCAGGTTTGTCAGGTTTGCCCATTTTTGGGTACAAATTTGTCCTCAAAATCTAGGTACAGTACACATGCAGACACGTACACACACATAACTCAAAAAAGTCAACAGCTGGGACTCAGCAGGCTCATAAAGATCATAATGCCATCCATACTGGATCCGGGCCGAACTCTGCTGCTGTTTGGGGTAGAGCATTGCCTTATAGCAGCACAAAGGTCATGAGTTCGATCAGGAAACACACATACAGATAAAAATATAGACATTAAATGCACTTTAAGTCACTTTGGATAAATAATTGGCCAAATGCGTGAACTTTGTGATATAGGCCTACCTTTAAATATAAATTGATATATAAATTTAAAAAATATATATTTTATGGGACTGGCTGACAGATGGATTTTAATTACATAAACATTTAAGAATTTAACCTTAACCAAATTAATCAATTTCAGGTATATAATTCACCAGGGAAACTCAAGTTTATTAAAAGCAAATGGAGGAAACATATCAAGTGTTACAGTAATCTATTAAAAATCGCACAATTAACTGCACGTCTCATGAATGATATCTCCCTTTTTCTTTCTCCTCTTCCTAATGACTTTGTTAAATGAAAAGCACATGACGTTTCCCCCTTTTAAACTTTTTTTGGTCCCATTCCCCTGCATGCTCCCATAATGAAAACTTAAGGAAAAAAGGAACATCTGTGCAGCAGCGCTAATTATTGGGAAATATGGGAGAGAACAGGCTTGGAATGGATGGGCTTCAGATCCTCTTCCAAGCACTTGTGCCCGCAGTGGTGTTTCTCGTTTCATCTTCCTGCACTCTGTTGTTGTGTCGATCCTGCGGGGCTTTGCCAAGTGCGTCTGATATTTATTAAAGAACTGTCATGTAAGGAACACCAGAATATAGCTGCCTGGCTCCTACGGCTCAGAGATTACCGATGAGATACTGGTGGGTGTGTTTGATTTTTAAGCGGAGGGAGAAAGGAAGCGGCAGTGTCTGTTATTATTCCCACTAGCTGGATGTATGATTATTTCTTCTAAAAGCCATTGTTTGGTTTTAGCTGAAAAAAATATACATTACGCACATCGAAAGTACAGTGGGGAATCGACTTTAATGATCTCTAACTATACACAGGCACAAAAACCACATGAAAAAAGCTCTGTATTGATGCACAAATAAAGGCAGGAGCGATACGGCAGTGAAATATGAGTTAATGAGAGACAGACTCTGCAGTTGACCCTTAATTGCAAGGTCAAGTATTAATTCACTTGGGTTTGAAGGACATGAAATAGAGCTTGCAATATGGGCGGTATAGAAAGGATAACAGAAGAAAATAGTTATGCTTTTTGATCTTAAATGTTTATGGAAAAATTCACTGAGATTCCAGACAAAATTTCACTTACCACATTCAAAGTTGAAAGCTGAAAACTGCAGAATTTGAGTTTTGCGGTAAGCATTGTATTCACACAATATGTGGATGAATAACTAACTTGGTAAAGTGACAACATAAATCATCTTTTACAGTGACCTCTCAACTTAAACCAAACCAAAATGGAAAAAGCTGTAATAATATATACCGTCATAAAGTAAGCGTTACATAAAGCAGGTCTGCTGTCATTGGCAGCCCATGACAAATCGAAAACATGGAAAAAACAGATGGAAATGAAGTCCATACTACGAGGTGGCTAAAGTCTGCATGGACAAGGCCGGTCTGTTTTCTCAAGCAGTGGGTCTCATTGTGGGTGGGCAGCGGGAATATCTCTCCTGCTTCTCTATCATCAGCTACCTTTACCGTCGGTGGCATGACCCTATTTATTAGTCCTGCTTATAATTAGTCTTTATTGGATTCAATACCAGAGACCAAGATTATTTTCACATGCTTGTTATCTTGTTTTATTGATCACATAAAAAGCAAACTTGTGGAGCTGTTTGAAACGTGCTCTTGAAATAACTTCCTATTTCCCTCCCACTCTTAGAAGCCAAATAAATTCCTGCGTGCTCAGCAGCTCAGACTTTTTATGATGTTCATGGCTAATTAACACACCTTTCGTGAGCATTCTGGGAAATTATGATAAAAGCGCACTGATGTGTTCTTGTAATGGATCACATTACTATAATCAGTTTGGTTAAAGGGGTTTAAAATCTGCTTTACATTTGGTGATTTTAATGTCACTTGTGGTTTCCAGATTCATTGAGACAGATATTTCCACCCTGAAAATTAACACTCAACGAAAGAGTGATTCATATATAATAAAATCTTACAAGCTGATGAAAAAGGAATTGCAGATCCACACATTTTGGGTTTTCATCAAAGCTTACAAAATTCCAAAATGGTACAACATTATCTTGTAAAATCAAGATGTTTTCAATGACTCAGTTTTAATTACATACTGATGGATATTAATTAGGGATAAATTAGGGATTAATTAGGCGTATCAACAATATCTGCAGATAAAAGCAATTTTTCACACTTTTGGATATTGATACAATGATCAGGGCAGATAACATCCTGTCAGTCAAAAGTGGTGGGAAAATGCATTAGAACTAATATTATGTGATTATTTTGAATTGGTTGACAATGACAACAGAATTGCAGTTTGCATTTCATGGTTTGAAAATAAAAAGCAAAAGGTAGACGTCATTCTAAGTAATTGAATATCGGAATCGGCACATTTTGTAATGTGCATCGCTGTTAATTATACTACCTAAAATTAGATATTAATAATATTTTAAATCAGGGTTTTTTTTTACTTTTTTGTCAGTCGAACTCTTTTAACACAAGTACAACATACTAAACATTAATAAGTCCCCCTCTTTTCTTTTCTTAATTAAAAATGCATAAAAAACTTTATTTTGGCTTTATTTCTCCTCTCATTATTCAGTCTCAAATCCCTGGCCAGTTTTAGCAATATTGCTTTAATACAACACAAATGATTAATGTCCCAACTTAATTGAGTCAAATTCACATAGGTTGATTTAAAACACATGATACGCCTAGAAACACCTTAATATTTTTCATTAAAACCAAAAATGATATTGTAATGGATTTAATGAGCATATTTTAATTGTTATTTTTAAGTCATTCCCCGCCAGCCGTTTAGCAGAAAGCTAAAATAATTGCATTTTTGTAAAGGAATTTTGTTAGAGATCAGATTCAGAACGATTATCAAAACATACACAGAGTTTAAAATTAGTAAATAATTTTTTGCTTCAGTTTTTTTATAAATTGGGTTTCCCGCCAGCATTTCTTTCACAAAATGCCTTCCAGGAAAATTTTCAAACAAAACGGGAAAATTTTTTTCATCCTATCTATATTTTTTTCTCTGCTTATAAGCTCTTAAATGTGGGTATTTTTCTTTAAAAAAAATTTTTGCAAAAAGCTGAAATAATATAATTTTTTGCTAAGGAATTTTTTTAGAGATCAGATTCAGAACGATTATCAAAACATACACAGAGTTTAAAATTAGTAAATAATTTTTAGCTTCAGTTTTTTTATAAATTGGGTAAACCAGTGGATAATCGTGGTATTACATATTAACATAAAAATTCATCAGGAACACGTTTTTTTCATGCAAATGTTTTCTCTTAATTGCCGAGATATCCATTTTGTAATGTGCATCACTGTTAATTATACTCTCTAAAATACTTTTAAATACTAATACAACATACTAAACATTAATAAGTCCCCCTATTTTCTTATCTTAATTAAAAACGCATTAAAAAAATTATTTTGGCTTTATATCTACTCTCATTATTCAGTCTCAAATCCCTGGCCAGTTTTAGCAATATTGCTTTAAAGCAACACTATGTAGTTTCCATGTAAAAATGACTTACAGCTCCCCCATGTGGTTGAAAAGCGCAACAGTGCCTGGTATCAGACACTCTTCTGCAGGCAGGGGGAGGGGCGGGGCTGTGTTTCCTACCCTCCATTGCCACTTTCAGAGTGTGCTTGTAGCAGCTAGGAGGCTGCTCAGGTTGCAGCAACAGTACAATTTGTCTAGTTAAAAGTTGTTCTATCACTGAAATAATTTTAGAGACATTATTTAAAGGTAAAAAACTACATGCTTTAATACAACACAAATTATTAATGTACCAACTGAACTCTTTCACCGCCATTGACGAGATATCTCGTCAATTAAGAGAAAACGCTTCCCAGCCAATTACGAGATTTTCCGTCTTTCCCCAATACCGCTATTATCCACCAAGTTCCGCAACTTTTTAAACGCGGAAGTATTGCCCTATGGCAAGCGGCTGCATGTCCGTGTTTGTTTTAAAGATCGCTCTGAATGGGATCTCTATGAAAAGTCCGTCACAAAAATGGAATTATCTCTGCCTTTTGCTCAAAATGTGGTGTTTTTGCAGAAACCTACCCATATTCAAAAGCTGATTACAAAAGGTCTGTTCTTTCATTTGGTATATTGTATGTTTATATATTTAAAGAAGAACATTTTCTGGAAGGCATTAAACTTTGGTGAAAATCATGAAAAACGCTGGCGCTGGCTGGCAACTTTTTAAAAAAAACGCTGGCGGTGAAAGAGTTAAATGAGTCAAATTCACATAGGTTGATTTAAAACACATGATACGCCTAGAAACACCTTAATATTTTTCATTAAAAAATTATATTGTAATGAATTTAATGAGCAAATTTTAATTATGTTATTTTTAACTCATTCCCCGCCAGCCGTTTTTTGAAAAGTTTCCCGCCAGCATTTCTTTCACAAAATGCCTTCCAGGAAAATTTTCAAACAAAACGGGAAAATTTTTTTCATCCTATCTATATTTTTTTCTCTGCTTATAAGCTCTTAAATATGGGTATTTTTCTTCAAAAATAATTTTTTTAGCAAAAAGCTGAAATAATATCATTTTTGTGAAGAAATTTTGTTAGAGATCAGATTCAGAACGATTATCAAATCATACACAGAGTTTAAATTAGTAAGTAATTTTTTTGCTTCAGTTTTTTTATAAATAGGGTAAACCATCTAGTGGATAATCGTGGTATTACATATTAGCATAAAAACTCATCAGGAACACGTTTTTTCATGCAAATGTTTTCTCTTAATTGACGAGATAACTTGTCAATGGCGGGGAAAGAGTTAATTAGGGTCAGAATAACAGTTCTTTATTGCCATAACCTATAGTCACTTAAAGTTGATAGTTCACACAAAAATTAAAATTCTGTCATAATTTACTTACCCTCAATTTGTTACAGACCTGTATACATTTCTTTATTCTTCTGAACTTTCCTAGTATGGAAGTCAATTGTGCTTCTGTTTTCTGCTTGCTTACGAATTTCTTCCTTTGTGTGAAGCAGAACAAATACATTTTTACAGGTTTGAAACAACTTGAGGCTGCGTAAATTTCATTTTGGGGTTAACTACAGGATCACTTCAATTGTTAAATCTTTTACCAGCACAATGAGATATTCATAGATTATGATATCAGCATGTCATATAAACCAATATTTCTTTTAAAAGTGTGTAATTGAAAATGTAAAAAAAAAATATCAAAAAACTTTTTAGCCATGTTAGGACATGCTCTGCTAAATCTTACTTGTGGTAATCATAAACCTGAAAAACTTTAAAAAATACAAAAAAGTGAATCCGTTTTGACTTTTGCAAAATGGCACAATGCTTTAATCGACTCTCTTAAAACTGCTATAATTGCATACAGTGTTCATCTCTTTCCCACAAAACCTATTACTGTAGTTCATACTGTAGCCACGTCAGAGAAAGCTTAACGATCTTCCTTCAGGCTATTTTTTCACTAAAACTTTACACTGCTAGTATGTGAGCACATCTTGTAAGAGCCATAAAGCAGTTTGAAAGGTTGTCCATTTGGAATGAATAATTTGCTGGGCGATTAGTGTAAGTGCTAGAAAAGCACCTGTGGCTGCAGCGTGCTTGTAATGCAATGAGGAACATAGTGGTTAACACATGGACTCAGCGGTCAGCATGGTTTGCAGAGGCGCATAGTGAAACCGCAGCTGAGGTTTCCACAACTCTTAAACTCAAATGAACTCTTTAAAACATGACTTGGACTTGGAAATGCTCATGGTTTGATGCGGATAGTGATGACCATTTGTGGCTTTTTAAACATTTAATATGGTACAATCTGTGTTGATCTTTCAGACTAATGTTGAAAAAAAATGCTAGAAATGACGAAGGACTTGGCAGATTGGCTTGTGAGGTATTACTGTGGGCTTAAAGGTTCATTTTGTGCCAAACATGGATAATGACCTGGAGAGGAGTTGCACTTTGTAAGACACGGATAAAAATATAAGTTTTGCAGGTGTTTTATTTAAAATCATTTCGGTAAGTACGGTATTTCTAAATCAGACATAAGTCCTCAGGACACTAATATATACCTTCCTGACAGGTTATGTTATCTGTCTGGTGACTAACCTCAGGAGTCTCCAATTCGACTCCTGGAAGGCCGCTGTCTCACAGAGTTTAGCTTCAACCATAATCAAACACACATGCCTGTGATTTTCAAGTAATCCCGAAGACCTCATTAGATGCTTTAGGTGTGTTTGGTTTGGGCTGGAGATAAACTTGTCAGGACAGTTGACCTCCACAAACAAGTTTAGAGACTCCTGCTCTTGTTGGAGACCCTTTGCTATGAGTATCCCTAAATATTACAAATTTATAATCTGTGTGTAGGAATACTTTGATTGCACTTTATAATACACAAATAAACTATTTTGATATTAAACTACAAAAATATTTTGTTTCTACAATGCAGGCCACTGTACAACAATGCACCCCTAAGTTTGTGACTGTAGTTGTACAAAAAGGGCTGAGATATTTTTTTGCAGTTTTATTTCTGCTCAACCTAACCAGTCGTATCTGTAAACATTTATTGCTTAGATGCAAGTGACTATATTTGTATAGTCCAAGTGCATTAGAGTCCAGCCCTGTCAGTCCAGATAAGTTAAATGCTTTGTTTATGTGGCTTTGACAAAGTGTTAATTTTTTTTTTTAAATATCTCATGCTGGCAGCCAATGTAAATCTGGAACACATCTGAGTTTTATTTATGCTCAAGCTGCTATCTTGATATAACACGCCTGGAGTCTGTGTTTTTTGTGCATAAAGCCAAGGAGATACAAAACAGCCAGTGAATGACAGGGAATGAACGCAGGCTACAATTAGACTTGGCCTGTGGTGTGCACTGTGCTTTGTCTTTTCTTCAAGATTTTTTCTTGATTTCTCCTTCTTACTGTTTCAAAGCCTCAATAATTTGCAAAATACGTATCAGCCTAATTAAAATATATGACTGTTCCCTAAAAATGCCACGTATACAGACCTAATTTGCTAGCTTATGTTTGGTTTTTAATCCAGAATTAAATATTTTAATGCCGAATCAAATGATTCAAATGACTGAAGAATCATTTGGGCCAGGTGACAGAAATTTATTTGTTTGGTATCCCTCAAGAGGGCAGTGTTTGTACAAACTGTTGTTCTCTGTTATCCAGTCACCCACACCACTGGACATTTTGGATGGCTATGTAATCTAGCACCTGATTCAAATCATCAGCGTATAAACAGAACACTGATCTGAGACATATAGGCAGCACTTAATGCACAGTAAAAAGTGCTTCATGAGAACAGCTAAAGTGAATGAGAAAATAAATAAAAAACACACTGAATTTTACAATCAGCCATAAGAATAATTTAAAATGGAAGGGAATTTAAAGGAAGATTGACACATCCAGCTGTTAATTTTATTAATGCATTGGTATGTGTATAGCTGTAGTAGTCATTTATAGCCAAGGCTATGCAGAATACTTTGCATATGTATGAGCCATTTCACAAAAATACACTTAGTTATTTAAGTCAAGCTTATAATTTTGAATGAAGTTAGTCAACACCTTTCAGTCGAAATTAGATAATGCATTACAAAACCTGTAAATACAAATTTCAATGATAAAACTTAAAGTAGCCAGTCATTCCAAATGACTGGTTTTAATTATAGAAAGTCGAGCTATTATTTGATCCTTAACCATTTTTTATTAAATGTAAATAAATGAGTTTAATTATTTATAATTACTTGACTTTCAAAGTGAAAACAGTAAAAAACAAATTGTTCATATATCTCTCGACTTGACCTTACATTTCTGCGCGTGCCCCCTCCTCCTCATAAGTTTCTGAATGAGCCTAAGCCCCTCCCACTTTGTGTAAGCGCTAAATTGCCTGTTTTTTGCGAAACCTGTGGTACTTTAAAAGGGCAAGGCTCTCACGAGAGGAGGAAACCGGTAAAAGTTTGTCCACTGATCGTCTCGCGCTCTGTTTCAGCATGCAGGTGTCTTTGGCGCTCGTGCATTGCGGCGCGCGGCTGCTGCTGTTGCTGCTGCTGCAGGGATGTTTCACAGCTGCGCACGGATGGAGGGCTTTTAAAAATGATGCTACAGAAATTATACCAGAATATACGGAGGACACACAGCGACCCGAGGAGCGGATACTGTCCGACAATAGCACACTGAACCGGGCAAAGAACGGAGGAAGGAGGTCATCGGCCAACTCACATACTTATGGTATGTTACAAGAAACACATCTTTAATTCATGTCAGTATAACTTGATCACATAAGTCGTAATCAAATACATTACAGATTTTTTATTTTAAAGTCAAAATCTTCCTTTGAAGTATATAAAAAATTTAAATACAAATTTAAAATCTAATATATTTCTTTTTATATTATTTTAATTAAACTAACATTTTATTAATTAACACATAAATAATTAAAATAGAACCTTGTACAAGTATTAGGAATTTTTTAAACTTTGTTTTCTGATATCATTGGATGATCTACAAATAAACACCGAACTAGACTTATTTGTAATTATATGCGTATTTGATGCTGCATGGCGCAATATGATACGTCTTCAAAAACTAAAAATATTTAAACCATTTATATAGGTATATACATCACTGTTAATAACGTTTTGTACATTCAAGTAATCACAATTAGGGTAACACAATAACAGCTTAACGTATTTAAAATGATTTGTTATGAAATACATGCGGTAGTGTCAAATAAACAATTTCAACGCGCACTGCTTATAATATTTAACTGCGTAATGTTTAAAATTTGACTATACACCATCAAACGGTCACGGGGCTAAATAAAATTTGGTACCAGAACGTGTTAAACCCACCTAGTAGCCTATCTTTGGGAATTCACACTGCGTTTATAGTTTAATTTATGCAAGGCACGCACAGCCATCATCCATAAAAAATAAAAACATTATAGTGGTGTTGGCTAAAAATACACGTGTCAGTTTTTAAATAAATGCTCTGAGGTAGTTGTGCACGTTTCAAGATGAATACACGATGATACACCTTTTCACCAGCTTAAGTGATGCACTGACTGATAAACCCTTTTCATTACACAATTTGAAATAATTAGTCAAGGTCTGCCTTGCCATAACCATCTAATTGCAACAGTATGGCTTAAAATGTGAGAAGTTATTCTTAGGGGTAGTTTCTTCAGGATATTGCCATGTAAGTGAATGACTCCCACCTGTGAAAAGCAAAACTTAAATTCAAACCCACAATTGGTGTGATATTTACGAAAAATATATGAACTTGTTTCCAGAGCACACATCAAGACTTTGGTCTAAAGCAAAATGCCAAAAAGTAAACTTTTGTCTAGGACTTGGCTTTGGAAGCATGCTTTGGAAAACTTTTCGTAAAATCTTAATCAGTGGAGAAAACATTAAGAGATCCTTCACAGAAATGGTATTAACACATGACATTAATAACAAAAAGTAAACATTAAGCAAATTGGAAAGTGAACAAGAGATACAAGATAATCTTAAACATCTAATTATGTTAGCGAACGTAAATGATGTTGTGTAGCAGCATAAGGAAACAGTTATCAAGGCACTCGCTCAATGGGGGGTGGGATGAGGTGGGTAAATCACACTCTTATGTGCAGCTCTAAAATGGGTGACGTGTATAGTTTCTCTGGTGGTCAGTGTGGGGTCATGTAGAGATATGTTGATCTTCGCCTGGCCCTCATCCAGCTCCTTCCCACACTCACAACGAGCCCTCATAAAACATCAGATCAGACTTTCGAAGAATCATGGGAGGCAGAACCTGAACTCATCAGGCACATAAATCCTTTGTTCTCCATGAGAAAAGCCAAAGAAGGAAACGGATCTCTCCACTCACTGCTTTATCTCTTATTTGACACAACTGATGAATTGTGTTGTAATTAAGCGAAGAGCTATTGAAATACAAACAACATCTTACAGATAAACTCCATGATCATGCTATTAACTTTAAGAAATCAAAGCTTTTTGCAAAAACGTTAGATCAGATTATTTCTATTTTGTCTTTTAGGGACTTGAAGTATTCCAACCTTAATCCTTCACATATACTGTATACCTCTTTGTCCAAATTAAAACCAGATTTGTGGACATTTAAGCCCATATATCTCCATATATATCCCATATATATCTCCTTTGAAATGTTTAAAATATACATACAATTAACTTGCACTTGCCTCTCTAGAAGTACACACACACACACAAAAAAAATCTTTCATGGCAAATCCACTTTAGGGTACTTTATGCTTGTTTATATAACAGCGAGGAAAACCTTAAAGTATGTTTTGTGTATTGTAGAACAAACATTTCCCTTTTAAATCCTTAGTGTAGCAAGCATGACCATATTGAATCGATAAAAACACGTCCTGGTAGCTGTGTTTTATTTAAGATACATCCCTAAACAATTTTGTAAACATATCGGTTTGAAGTTTTGGTTGGACTGTGTTCTGCATTACGCTAACCGTTCTCTCTTTCCTCTTCTGTGCGGTAGGAGCCTCTGAACTAAGCTGCAGGGAGTTGCGTTCTACGCGCTACATTACCGACGGATCTTGCCGGAGCGTCAAGCCAGTGAAGGAACTGGTATGCTCCGGTCAATGCCTTCCATCCCATCTGATGCCAAATTCAATTCTAAGGGGAAAATGGTGGAGAAGCAATTCATCCGACTACCGTTGCATACCCGCTCACTCCCGCACCCAGCGGATACAGCTCCAGTGTCCGAACGGACCGAACAGGACGTACAAAATCCGAGTAGTCACCTCTTGCAAGTGCAAACGCTACACTCGCCATCACAACCAATCGGACCCCAAAGAGTCGACTTCCCAGAAGCCCCGGCGCAACAAGAAGCACACGCGCCTTCAGCAGGGACGTGGCCGGAGCAAAACGCCTGATATCAACAGCAATTCGTACTAAGGAGGACGTCCTTACTGTGTGTGAACTGAAAAACTCTCTCTTGCTCACATACACACTCACTTACACACACATACGAACACACCTATATACATGCGTACTTCCGAGACGGCAATCCTCAACTGCAAGGGAGGAGAAGAAAACGGACTAAATGAATTACCATTTCCAATGTATTTCAGATGTCTCACTGTTTGTATGTGCTTTTGAGGCTAAATAGTCCCAGTAAGAGAGATGTTTGATTACAGAACACTAGAGGACTAATGGACTTTTGAGTGCTGTTGTGACAGATTAGTTCAGGGAATGTGATAGCCGATCACTTCATGAAATTTTTGAGGAAGGATTATTTCCTTAGGAACAACTCCCCAAGCTCATGCCTAAGCAGTTCATTCCTAGTTTGAAGGTCATTGAAAGTTTAAGCTAACCAAGGTCAAACACCAACAACTATTGACTGATCCAAACATGTCTCTGATTTGAATGTTTAAAAACAATATCTGGCATCCTCTTTTGGGATACGGTGCACTGTATGATTTGACCGTCCGATGTGGTTGAGCCCAAGAGACACGCTGCTGTTGACAGATTGCGGAGGCCCAGAATTCTTAACCTTGCTCATTTAACCAACCCATGAGTCCTCTTGACAGGTTGGGAAGCTGAGCCAGTCATTATGCAAGTTTCATTTCCACAAGAAACTTATCTGAACTGGCAGTACAGCCGTGTTACGGAGAGTTTGAAAAGTTGTGTCAGCCCTCCACGAGTCCCCAGAGGTCAAGAACCGCAATCGGTATTTCTGTGACTTGTCCTAATTGCCAAATAGTTCCATTCCTGTGTTTAGGATTTGAGTCATAAAAAGCCATTTCCTCTAGACATGGTCAGTTCCTGTTTGTTAGAAGACCCGAAAAAGAGGCCCACATGTGCGAGAATCTGTTGCCTTGCGGGCATAGAACTTTGCATCGCCATTCTTCATGGAAACCATTTGGAGATATTCAGCCATCTGCAATCACTAGCAGATATCTAAATTGTTACCTACATCCATTACTAAACTTCTCAGTGAAGATCATCAATCCTGTGTCCTCATCTGCTTTTTGACAGGAACGATGAGACATTGAGGTTACTTGGCTGGATGTTGATATTGCGCCGGATAAAGAAATAAGAGATTGCCAAATTGGACAGTTTTGTCTACAAACACCGCCATTCCACAATCCTGGCTCCGGCCCATTTTGTTGATTTGTGCAAATCGTTCGACTAAAGAAATTTCTGCTCATGACTTCCTCGCCTCTGTTTTCTAAACAGTGCTGACAGGGTTTGCTTATTTTTCAATAGTGTATTTGGAATAGCAACTGGAAGGGATTTTTCTAATGTAAACACAGTTGGCCATAAATAGCAATGTACATACTGTACCTGTGTGGTCTTTTTTTTAGCGGGATCCTCGAAATGAAGGAGTGCTCGACAAATAGATCCACACCCAAAAGACTGTTACAAAGAATGAACTGCATATATTTATTTTTTGAATTTCACTTTTTAAATTATTTATGCAATCTTTTTGTAGAAAATAATAGCCATTATTGTACTATGTATGTAATTATAGTGAATTTCGTAACAAAAAAAGGATAACATGAATAAAGTTAAGCAATGTATATGTGAAAAGAAGTGTGTTTGTTATCATTCTTCTCAGACTGCTTTGACAGATCCTTTCTGCTCTCGTTCAGCGCCCGCACGCTAAGTCTGTCCTTCAATAAGCCCTCTGTAAACAATACTGTGCAATTAGGAAGTAGAGGCTTTGTAGCACTTTGGAATGTCTAAGACACCTTTACAAAAGGCGAGAGGAGGAAATCGGCATAAAAAAATCCCCACGTCAGATGGCAACAGCACAGTCACAACAGAAACGACTCTTTTTTTTGTCAAGTATGGTGAACTCAACCCATAGGCCGGAATTCATTTGTTTGTTTAAGCTTTTGATAATACTCACAGTCTGAGCCAAACATTGTAAAGGAAACATAGATTGGCAGGCTTGTTTTAGTCTTTCTAATCTTGATGCCCTGTGTGTGTGTGTGTGTGTGTGTGTGTGTGTGTGTGTGTCCTGTCTGTTACACGCTTCACTGCTTTGTGTACTTCAACTTCTTATATTTGTCTAACCGGGTCCAGACTTTCCAGTACACAAAACTAAACGCAGTGATTGCATAACGTCATCAAGCAAATTAAACTTTTATTTACAACGTGGTGGAGTTTATGACTACAAGATACATAATCAAACGCAGAAGATGAACAAACCATAATTCTTTATCTATTAGACCTCAATGGCAACATCTACTACGGCAGTCCTGGTATCAATATCAGGTCACATTCATTGCCAATCCACGTGGCATGCTTTTGCTCAAAAAGCTGGAAGGCATAGGCATTCCCAAGTAATTCAAGAACAAGTGTTTAAATGTGCCACACGAGTAGTTCCCAAAAAATGAATGCTGACAAAGCATCTGACCCGAGTTACGAGTCCTGAATGCAGTATTTGGGAGGAACCTGGCACAGATCTTCACAGCCACAGGGGAAGCATGTGTATGCAAGAGAGGTCAACTGAGACTTACTCTCAATGTGTGTTTAACACTTTAGTGCTTGATTCGTAGTCACTCAGACCTTAAAGTCTCCAGAGACAATATGCTTTTGTTGAGGTCTAAAAGTGGCATTCAATTCAATCCACTTGACTGACGATGAACCAGAGAAAAAATGGATTGATAAGAGGCTGTTCTGTCACAACTTACTTAACAGAGTTCTCAAAGGTCTTTGGGATGTTTTCCTAAAATCTTAAAAGAATAATTGGACACAATAAATTATGAATTGTTGTATAAGTGTGTTTTAGGTGTATAATATAGATTAGAAAATAGTTTGTTCTTGCAAGATGACAATGAAAACTCTCAGAAGTTGTTATACTGTCAGAGACATCGTCTCTGAAGGAAATTCAAAAGGAGACATTAGTGAGATAAAAGAAACATCATTAAAGGAAAATCGCTGTCTGTGAAAAACATTTGAGATGATCTTTGTGAGGTTCACAGTGTGTATAATAAGTCTAGAGGTTATACAATGACTCTTCACCTTCCCGTGTCTCTACAGTAAATGCATACGCTAACCTCATTATCACAGTATACAGTGGACTTTAAACACATGAGGATGATCATGTAAATCTGACTGAACCACTGCAATTAATTCAATTCCATTTGGACTGGATACATGCAAACCTATTTTTTCCCCAAATCTAGGCTTAAAAAAACATCAGATGAGGTTAAGTTTTACACTGATTCACATAAGTAGATGACCTCGGGTACTGCCTAAAAACAAAATAAATCACCTTCTAGTGATTATTGATCTGTTGGCTGAGACCGTGCTGTATGTTTTGGCTCAAAAAAGTAAGTTGAATTCTCACAGTTGCTTGAAAAATGCACAGTGGCCAAACGAGTAGAACATCTTTTGAATACGAAATCCCAGAGACCATATGTAAGAAATACAGAAACAGAGGGACCAAGATTCCACAACATATAAGTCGCTCCATAGTATAAGTCACAACAATCAAAAATACGTCATGAAGACAAAAAATATTTGTAAAAGTCGCAGTGGACTATACGTCGCATTTATTTAGAAAATTATTTCACAAAATCCAAGCCGAAGACAATAGCACAAAGAACAGCAGGCTGAATAGGTGTCCGTACGTTAACGTAATACAAACAGTTACTTACACAATACACAATAGCATACTGAACATACCTGGAAGTCTGAATAGGCTAAATCAACCGTACAAGCCAACGTGCATCAAGTTCGCAGGGTCGTCATTCCACATCACTGAATCCATTGAATTACATAAATACAGGAGCAGCATATAGCAGACTCTCGCGGCTGTAGACGGTAATGTTGTCTCTTGGTTCATATATGTCAAATTGATTAATTCATATTGACTTACAAGTCACACCGGACTATAAGTCGCAGGACCAGCCAAACTATGAAAAAAGTGCGACTTAAGGGCCGATCACATTATAACAATAACTATTAAAAAATATAGCCAATCGTTTTATATTAAAGAGAATAGCGAAGTTCACACCACAACTATAACGATAAAGACACATTGAACGATATCGTTGGGATCACTTTCTGAGTGATTTTTCTCACCTGATGAAAGATAAACCATTGACAGTCAATCAAATCTATTTGAAATTCAAGTGTTATGTCCATAACATAAAATTATCTCAGGTATCCAGCGCTGATGGAGTTGCTTTGAAATTCACTACGTAATGCTTTTTTTCCTCCCACACTGATTACGCTAAAAGGTAAGATATTATTACACAAAGTACTAGATTCACTGTTTAGAGTTACGCGAAACGCAGTGTGTTTAATACATCTGCTGGTTATCCGCAGTGTAAATTGAATGCATTTACATATTCAGTGACATTTTTGCAACAATTGCAAAAGTTTTCATTACAAGAAACAACCAATATTAGTTAAAGCCATTAAAGGCAAGTGATTTGCACGAATGCCGTGTGCGTGAGTGAATTAGCATACATTTATCATTATGATGTGTACGCTAATATATTTATCGTTATAGTTATCGTTATAATGTAAACGGCCCTTTATAGTCCAGAAAACACGGTACTCTAGATCTACGCACAGCAAGCATAGCCAAAGAAGAAGGCAAACAGGACTACTAAAACTCACAAGAACAAAGGGTTTAATGAGACTAATTAAAAGACACAGCTGGAAACAATAAGCAAAGCAACAGAAACCTAAAGACAAAAATATAGGAGTAAGCACCAATTACAGATACTTTACAGATCATTGTTTCAAGTTTCGACTCATTACGACAAAGCTTTGATGAGATACAGCTTGACTTCTGTTTCTTGTTGACTGTCATATTTATCACAGCATGATTCAGTTGTTACCAAAATCCATTCGATAACTTCTGCAAGCCTTGTTAGTAACATTATCTAGGATGAATGTGCTGAAAATCAGACTAGGTTTGTGAGTAAAGTAGCATAAAAACATCGTACATAAAAACAATTTTAAATCAACAGCTCAAGTTCAGCTCAGGATTAGAAGTAAACGTAGAAAAAGAATTGTTTAGAGTAGTCTAGGTTAGTCATAATTTTTATGTCATAACTGTTGTAAGTCAGGTACATAAAAATGTAAAGTGATCTCATTTCAGTCCCAAAACTAAGACTGATTACCCCTAACTAATTGCTATTCGGTCAGACTAGTTCTTAAGGCACAGTCTTAACTTACCGGCTATGTTTATGCAACCGGCCCCAGACGGTGTTGAATGAAATACGCAATAGTCTCATTTTAAGCTGAAGGTACTGTAGCACTAGGGGGTTTGACTGCGGGACCCACAAAGGAGTCAGGGGGCAAGTTAGACTCTTCCAAGTGAGTGTGCCAAATTTCATAACTTCCTTTTGAATGCTTCTTATTGCCTGCCATGGAATCCAGTGGCGTAATTTTGCTAACAAAAACAATAGCATGTACTTTCAGCGCATAATAAAACACATTAAAGAGAAAAGGAGTCATAGCATAAAGACAGACAAAATCGCTGAGGAATTTATGCAATACAGTACACGGTACTGAAAAGATTACTGAAGATTACTCAAATTTGAAATGTTTATGCCACAGTCGGCCTGCCTAAATACGCAATTCAAGTTAAAAAACCAAGAATCCAATTTCCAAAGTCAAACACATGTGGGCTATGACGGATGCGTTTGGATACGCACGTTTGTTTTCCATGGGCCACTCCCTTATCAGGTCATACGAACTAATAGTTTAAAATTTAAAGCAGAGCAGCCCATGGCATGAATCTGGGAATATGGGAAGTGCGATAAAGCACAGTGTGATCCGGTCGTGCTGGCTGAAGGAAAGTCCAGGGTCAGGGCAAAAAGGAGAAACTGGAGCCACTCAGCATGTTCTCCATCAACCCCCCGTCCCAAAGCTTTCAAGTGTCCAGTGCGCACTGCATTCAAAGACGGAGTCCTGGGCCTACAAGTGGTAAAGGGACACACCTTGGCAGGGTGCATATCAATGATCCATGAAGGACGGCTCAGTGGGACGTCTGCTGGGGGATGAACGGATGTGTCCAGGAATGGATGGAAGCATCATGGGTCAGCAGCATTCGATGAGGCTTGACCGTCCCAACCAAGTGGCAGCATCCGATGTAGCCCAAAGATATGCGGGGAGGAAACCCGAGCGGGAGATGAAACCGGATACACAGTAAACATTTACAATGCTAACCCAAAACAAATATGCATTGGCGGTGCTCCGGGCATTTTTTTGCCTTGATTGTCGCCATTTGGAACCAATATGGCAAAAGGCCCTGGGACTCTTGTAGAAATAGACAAAGCTGAGAAAAACATGGCCTACGCAATGTGTTTGTGTGGGGAGCGAAGAAACATTTGTATCAGCGCTAACCGCAGGCTCTGCCAGCTGGGTGTCGAGTCTTGGCTGTAGTTTGCAGTTTATTTGTTTAAAAGATTACAGTCTATCCAAGTTAAACATACACCTTGAACATAACCCTTCTCTGCCAATAAACACATGCCAAGCGGTATGAGTGTATGTGCTAAGGGCTCCTGCATAACATTTAGATGGGAGGGAGAAAGGCCTGTTAAAGCATGTGTGACATCATCATGTGATGTCATGGGCAGGCTGGTCAGACAGTTATATTATACTGATTCACAGAAAATTAAACTAATTTTAAACTTATATTAAACTGTTAGTTGACATCATTTTGCTGATGTCAACTGCACACAATTTTTAAGGCTGTTTTAAAGGTAAAACCCTGGTAAATATGACAAAAGGGGAG
This sequence comes from Misgurnus anguillicaudatus, assembly GCF_027580225.2. Lineage (NCBI taxonomy): Eukaryota > Metazoa > Chordata > Actinopteri > Cypriniformes > Cobitidae > Misgurnus > Misgurnus anguillicaudatus. The sequence goes on from NC_073340.2 coordinate 22,698,204, forward strand.
TGGGTGTTTGTAAGTCTGGAAGTTTTTATTATTTTTTATTGCATTTTTGGATCCTTGCATGACAAGTGTTCTAGAACATAAAATAAACAAATTAAATCAGCTCAGTTTTATTTTTTTCCAAGACAAAAAGATATAAGAGTGACTGGCTAAAGTGCCAGTCCATTCTTCTTAAAGGATTAGTCAATTTTCTTTAAAAAAAAATCCAGATAATTTACTCACCAGCATGTCATCCAAAATGTTGATGTCTTTTTTTGTTCAGTCGAGAAGAAATTATGATTTTTGAGGAAAACATTCCAGGATTTTTCTCATTTTAATGGACTTTAATGAACCCCAACACTTAACAATTTTAATGCAGTTTAATATTACAGTTTCAACGCAGCTTTAAAGGACTCTAAACAATCCCAAACGAGGCATAAGGGTCTTATCTAGCTAAACGATTGTCATTTTTGGCAAGAAAAATAAAAAATATGCACTTTTAATCCACAACTTCTCGTCTTCCTCCGGCTGTGTGACACACCAGCGCGACCTCACGTAATTGAGTAATGACGTCGAAAGGTGACATGTTTCATATATGAAACGCACATTTGCAGACCATTTTAAACAATAAACTGACACAAAGACATTAATTAGTATCATTCCACATACAACAACGTCGAAATTGTCCTTTTCGTCCACATTTGTAAACACTGGGGCGTAGTTTCAATACGTCATCCGTGACCTCTTGACGTGATGATGTATTACGCGAGGTCGCGCTGGCGCGTCACAGGACCGAGACAGGAAGACGAGAAGTTGTGGTTTAAAAGTGCATATTTTTTATTTTTTTTTTGCCAAAAATGACAATAGTTTCACTAGATAAGACCCTTATGCCTCGTTTGAGATTGTTAATAGTCCTTTGAAACTGCAATTTTAAACTGCATTGAAACTGTTAAGTATTGGGGTCCATTAAAGTCCATTAAAATGTCCTGGAGAAAAATCCTGGAAACTTTTCCTCAAAAAACAAAATTTCTTCTCGACTGAACAAAGAAAGACATCAACATTTTGGATGACATGGTTCATGATTTTTTTATGGACTAATCCTTTAACACTAGCTTTGTTTATGTTCAATACAATTTTATGGAAAGTTTGTATGTATTTTACGAGGTGGCTAATTCGTATGAATCTGTACTATTAAATTTGTACATTTCAGTACGATTTCCTTTCCCTTCGTGACGTCCTTCATACGAATAAGCCAACTCTTAAAATATGTACAATTCCCATGAGATCAGGTTGGCATGTTACGATCAGAGCGAGTCTAAAGAATCAATTGATATTAACCAAAAAATAAACACGGCAACCAAACTCTTGCTTCCATCCAAACTCGAAAACCAGAAAAATTATTGGCTGCATAATGTCTATGCCCAAAAGGCAATTATATTGTATAGAAAATATGGTGCCATTAAAAACCCATAAGGGTCACACCCACCTCTCATCACCCAGATATGTATCGCAGCGGTTTCTGATCATGGCAGAACGCTTTCAATTTGCACATCATGCTGCAATTCTTTTGCCCAGAGCTTTAATACGTCTCTATTGCATTACCTCACCACTCAACACAGTGTCTGACAGCTCTAATGCGGGTTTCAGTATGTGTCGGTTAAAATGCCACTCCACTACTTCAAAATCTCCAAAAAGCTACAGAAGAAATTCAGAAACCTGGGATATAATACGCCACATCCATTTTGCCAGATTCTGATTCATTTTTTTTGCATATTACAGACAATTGGTAGGCATTTGTAACTGTTTTCAACACAATTATTTAAAGTGCACCTATTTCATTGCTAAAAAACAAACTTATTTTGCGTATTTGATATAATACAATGTGTTTGTGTGGTTTATGGTTCAAAAACACATTATTTTCCACATAGCCTACCGTACATTTTGTAGCTCCAGATTTCACTCTCTTTCTGAAACGCACTGATTTTGTACAAAACTCATTGATTTAAAAAAGTGCTGTGTCCCTGATTGGCCAGCTAATCTGTACGTTGTGATTGGCCTGAATACCTCTGACATCAGCCGGAAATGTGACGCTCCTTACCATGTTTGAAAGATTCGCTCACAATGCAATGCTAACAGGATTTAACTTACAGGCTGTGAGTCCAAGTGGGAGGAATTATGATAATGTCGGTCTTGTCTACATCACCAATCCCAGGAAGTAAACTGTTACCTACAATTTGTGTGTTTGTTATAGTCCAAAAAAAAGATTTACGTTGAAAACGGTAACAAGCGTCATTGTTTACTTTGGGGTTTGTACATTTTGCATATCGTTAACATGTACTAATACACTCACCAAAGGAAATGTAAAATTGTGAATCTTTATTATAAATGCCTTTGTTTGACCGGCATGTGCTAAACTTTACTTTCTAATCTCAACTCGTGGTCTAATAGTTCTTGTTACTTGAAAAACAATGTGATTCTCTGAGTTACATGTGCCCTTTATTTGACTGCATTCCAGATGGAGACTGTTTTGATTTTTGGTATTTTCAGTGCTCTGATTAATCAGTCTGTTTTGAATCCTTAAAAAAAAAAGAATAAAGAAATAAGCAATCAGTAAAATGCGGTGAAAATTGCTTCCTACCCGTGTGGCCTGGTGCGTAGCCCAAAAGAGGGTTAGCAGATATCTTTTGGATCTCTGAAGCTTAGAGGGATTTTAAGCTAGTGATCGATTCAGCTTTCTAGCTTTATCAGATAACATACAGCCTTAGGGAATATCCATGCAAACAGAGGTGTCTAAATGTTGATTGAAAAACTTTAAAATCCCTTAAATAGCACAAGGACTATAGAATGAGTTTCAGAACTTGAAGCATAACATGCTTCAAGTTGATAAATATGTAATATACTTTGACTTGAGCAGGAGTTTGAATACTCAGAGTTAAGTATCAGCCTCATGACCAGTTCCAGTCTTATTTGTTGGCTTTCTACAGCTTCTGGGAGTAATGGCACAAAGGTTGTTTATCAATCTGCCCAGACATTAAGCTTTGTAAATCTACTGAAATCAGTTTTTTAAGGGAGTTACTGGATATACATGAGCAGAACTGTACAGGGTATAGTCCACTTTGTTTCGGTGTCAAATTAATTCTGTGAAATAATCTGTACTTAATACCTTTGGACACACAGAAACTCTATACACAAAGTCTCTTTTTATCAGTCTATATATTTTATGCTACTTTTACAGTATACCAGCACCAGTACATAACAGTGATAAAGTGATTGGCCACTTTCAGTCAGACAGTCTCTTCCTGTCTATTACAATTTTGCGTTTAAAAGACGTCTAATTGCTATTCGAGCACAGCCTAGACGTCTAGGTTAAAACAAGGCAAAATTTGGGCTGTCAGTTAAAATGTAATAGATGTCTAACCAGGGGCGTCATCGTAAGTGGGAGGAAAAGGGTGACTGAGTATATAGGGCCCTGGCAAGTGAGAGGCCCTTGAAGATCTTGAAGTTACACTGCAAAAAACAACTTTTTACTTAGCATTTTTGTCTTGTTTTTAGGAGAAATATCTAAAAATTCTTAATTTAAGATGCTTTTTCTTGATGAGCAAAATGACCTTAGAAAAAAGTCTAGTTTTTAAATTTTTTAATTGAAAGAATATTTTTTTCAGTGTATATGTTGTACATACAGGTATATTGTGTTGCTTCTGCCTTATAAAATGATCAAACTTTGTTATAACTTTAAGATGGTGTGATGATAATAAACTAAAAAATATATATAATATGAATTAAAAAAAAAGTATTGCTTGCTGGATGAGGGCCATACTTTTCAAAAGCATTGCTACACAAGACTGCTCAAAGATTTGATTCATTTCTTATTCATGTCTTACTCAGTTTCCTTTTTCCCAGTTGCAGATCCACATGGATCACTTCTGAAGCAGAGACATTTCTCAATTCATTTAGATTTTTCCTTTAAATTGAGCTCGTCCTTTGTATATTTTATTTGGGAGAAAGACTGATGGGCAAACAGCTCACTTTATAGCCCAATGGAGGATACATGTAACAAGATGATTTCTGCAGCAGATGGCCAAGACCTTCATTCATCAGATAAAGAACAGTTTAGAAATCAGATGTCAACAGTGTAGGAAGATGCAAGTTGGCATGTCAATTTTCCATCCATCAAGGTCTCTCCAAAAACCACAAACAGGTTTTGGTATATCTGTCAACTGAAATCCCGTACTCGTATGTATATGGATTCTTTTTTAAGGTTTACCAATTTTTTTCCAGTTAATAAAACATATATAAATCAACCATTTCTTTTCAAAGCAATTGTCAAAACATCAAGCCAGCAGAGGAAAACAATTATGAGGGAAATGAACATGTCGTACTCATGTGCGTCGTAACTACGTGTTTTAATATTTCTTCTAACACATGCAAAGATCATTATCAACCTGAAAACGACCACAAAAATGTCGGTTTTCTGCAAGAGATTGTGAGCGATTACTGTAATGGACAAATAATACATTTCTGCTTGCCTACAGATTGGACGTAGTTTTATCATAAATACATAAAATTACATTTTTGTTGTACACCACAATGGCATGTAATTGTTTCCTAAGGTTTCTAATAACTGTTAAGACCATGATAATGGCTAAGTCAATACATAACAGAAACACCAAGTCAACCAAACCCAGCCGTAGGGTCACCTGCCTTGAAATACATTACCTGAACCCTGGCTAAAATAACACTTGGTAAATCCCACTAGATATAGACCAACTTTAAAGCACAGTTCAGTCCTTGACAGACAGGTATCAAGTGTGTAACCCAATAACACGCTATCTTCTAAAACTTTCAAATATCTTCTGCTTTCATGCTCACTTTTTATCTTTGCCAAACCCTTAAAGATATTATTTTTAATCCAACCAGATGAGGGCACTTTTTTCTTTCTGAAGCACAGCATTAAACTTTTTCTTTTAATTAAAAATTTCAAGGCCATCTGACTGCCATGAGTTATCATCACATTTTCTTCCATAAAATGCTTCATGTGAAATATCCACACTATTAACAAGCGACTTCAAACAGCTTTAAGCAATTTCTGGCCGCAAAAGTTAAGGAAGCCTAATAAAACGTATCGTTGTTTGAACAGCAGTATTCCTAAATGTCTTGTTGAAATCACCGACTCCTTTCAAAATTAACTAAGTCAGGGAAAAGTTTGACCGCCTCATGTGTCTCTCACGTTCAATCTGTCAAAAAAGTCCTGAGGCCCCCCTGAAACATTAGAGTCCTCTGGAAACCATAGCAATGGTAAATCCTGGATATACACGTGTGCTGTTGAATATAAATTATCCAGAGGTCGGTGAGACCCGGGGCTGAAGTCGACAGGGGAAGCAACAGCGCTCTACCCTACATCCCCTACGGTCACCTCACTAAATGAGCCATTTTGCTTTTATGGGTGAGCGCAAGTGTTGAAATCTGTGAAGCATGCTGCAGGTTCCCTTGGCTTCAGTGCATCCATCTGGACAATAAACCCCACAGCAGCCCGCCCAAAGAGACGTGCAAATAACAAACAAATGGAGCTGGTCAGAATGAATTCAGTCTATTGTTGCAATCGCTCACCATTTAATCAAAAATCGGATAAAAAGCGTAAAAGATACATCTGCAGGCGAGCAGATTACCTTCAGCTGGGATGCGTTTTTCCCGTAAAAAGACACATGCTGAAAAGTCCCTGATCTTCTCAATGGCCAGATCGGTGATTATGGTCGTTTGATTTTGCCTGGACCTAATAAATGAAAACCGAATGTGGTGAACTCATAGTTGCTGTGGAGACAAAGCAGTAATCCTTTAACAGGTGCTTTCCCGCTAAGCTTGACTGTGGATGCAGAGCACACATGCAGAAGAGGTGGCTGCTCTTTACACTGCCTCAAAACCGCAACACACATACCGCACATTCTTCTCAGCCACCTCAGGAAAGTACAAGGTGGGATCATATGCATTACGTAATCGCTAGGCATTTTAAAGGTCAACAAAAACATCTTTATTTTACTAAACTTGCATAACATCCTGTGTTTGCAATCGGACTGTGCTAATAGTCTCTAATAGATATAATAGGTTTTAAGGCTTTGTTTAGAAAAGCATGCAAAAGTCTGTTTTTGTAGTCAGATCAGCAAAAATAAACAAATTAAAATAATACAATAAACACATGAAATCTGATGTTTGTACTTGATCCAAACCACTTTCAACATGTGGGTTGAGATCCAAAACAAATGATTTTTTATAATGCATCGTACACTGTAAAAAAATGCTGCATGCAAGTTTAATAAATTTTATCTACTAATTTAAGTTTTTGACTAGTAGGGGAGAGCAGGGGCGAAAGTAAAATTTTTCAGAAAAACTTAAAGGTGAGGCGGAGGATTTTCTCAAATTTGAGAAAAGATCCTCCTTCTCCACTTTTTAAAAAAAATGCAATTGCGCAACACTCCTGATTGACAACTAGGAGGACCAATAGTCTTGATGATCCACCAGGAAAAAGAAAATCCTCCGCAATACCTTTAATTTAAAACGATAATGTTATAGACAGAGATAAATTTTTGCTGTGGTCAGTAAGTCACAAGTGTGATCTATCAATACCAGGGTGGAATTTTGTAAAAAGTAAAACAACTTAAGTATAATTTCACTTTAAACATAAGTAGTGAATTGTTACTTTCGACCTCACCTAGTAACACACAGGTGGTTCAAAAGTAACAAAAAAAAAAAAAAACAAGACAGATTTTTGTGTTACACGTGTTTTTATAAAATATACATGACTATGACCTTATTAATATGTAACTTTTTATTTTAAATTTCAGTTTTTTCAAATGTTTTAAAAGCAACCGACAGTACAAACTTAATTGTTAAGAATAAATTTTCAACAGTTTGAACACTGTATGAAAATAAAATAAAATAAAATTAGAATAATATCTATTTTCAATATGCAACAGTATTACCAGCGGGGCAAAACCATAGACTGTAAAAAAAGATGGACGACGCCTATTCGCTCTCTTACATTGGTGAAAAGTGAAGCCGCCAGTGTCCCGATATGGCGCTGACATCTTGGGTCTTGAGTCTGCGCAGTAGCGATTTCGGGACCAGTCCTGCGCAGTAAAGAGCAGGAAGTAAAACCGCGAAATCAAGACCCCGTCCTCGCTCTCGCAGAATGCGCATATCACACCATATCACAGCTGTCAATCATGACGTGACACCACCGTTTTTATATCATTAAATAACTAACTAAACACAAACTTATTTAAAAACAAACATTCGAATTTACATTAGCGTGATATAGTAAACTACAGTAAATGACAGAAACCAGCTTCAGAAAAAAGATAATTGAAGTGTAATTAATTTTTTTGTTGGTCTCAAGTCCCATTGAATAAAGGCCGGGATACACTGCACGATTATTGGCTGTCCCAGACGAAAGATTGGCATCGTGAAACTATCGTCGCGATTTCTGTGATCGTGGCTCTCCATCGGTGGTCCTATGTCGTACAGTGAAAGAGGTTCAAAGACGGACGTTTTCCCGGTCTTGCGTCCAAAGATAGCCTACGATAGTTTTCTGGCATTGTCAGAAATTCGGCATGATCACCACACAGTGTGTTTGCTGCTACGACCTGCGCGCCGGTATTTGTTTACCACGAGCGCATGCTGGTGACGTTGCGCAACGTGTGATGCAGCCGCCGAAGCTTCCGTGTCATCATCGTACAGTCTACACGCCTCTCGTACCCGAGTTTAAACGATACATGTCGCACAGTGTGATAAGGTTATGATCTTATAAGAGGACAAAAATCGTGCAGTGTATTCCGGGCTTAACATGGGGAGTCGGGCTTTATTACCTATACTGGGACCAGTCACTAGGGGGCGATCGAGACATTTTGGCTTCACTTTTCAGGGCTTGTGCGGCAAGCTTGGACAAAACTAACAAGTTTTACTTTCGTCCCGACAGCATCTCATCACATTTAAAGTGTAACTAAACCCCTGGTCAGAGTCTGACTCCACCCACTGGCAATATTTGAAAAATGCAAGAAAAGTGGGCAGATTCCAAGGAGATAGAGGGGACGAACTAAGTGTGTGGTGAGATCGTAACAAGGGCGTGGTGATCTTGAACCTGCTTACGTCACGAGTCATTTTTAGGACCCAACATCCAATAGGAAAATTCAACTGCAGTAGCCACCGTTCAACCTGAAGAGGGCAGGACTCAGACGTTTTTACACCATATATTGTAGTATTGAAACACTTTACATCCAAATGTCAAACCCAAAAATGTCAAATTCAAAAATCTATGAACAGCACTAATAAAGCCCCATTCTTACAGATCATTAACTAAAAAAAGTTAGTTTAGGGTTTAGTTACGCTTTAAAAACGATTTACTTTTATTTTGAAAAACTCAGAGAAGTTTCAAGATGTTTTAGAGCACTAAATAACCTTTAACACATGAAACGAAAAACACAACGCGTTATAAGAAAAAAATGACCGCTTTAAGAATTTACTTATCATGGTTGAAAACACCTTTCTGGATCTACACACAGAAAACGGATGTGTAATAACACGATATTTGTCAGCTCTGTCAAGGGTTTATGTGCTAAAGATGCTGTCATAGTTTGGGATGCAAATGTTATCAGGGCTCTGAGAAAATCGATTTGTTACTTTCGTCCCGTGTTACTTTTGCCACAGTTCAACCCTACACTCTGAAAAAATGAGTAGCACTTAAAGCTCGTAATCATAGGGGAACCATTTTAGTGCTATATAGCACCTAAAGGCACCTATGAAGAACCATCCAGGGGTGATATAGCACCAGATATGGTTCTATATAGCACAATATGGTTCTTTACACGCGCTATAGGTGCTATATAGGTGCACTAGAATGGTTCCCCTAAGATTACGAGACAGTAAACCATTTTTGGTGGTATTCAGCACCGTTTGTTTTTTGAGTGTATACAAGTTGACATTATTAACTAATTAAGTTAAAGTAAAACAAAAATGTATGTACGACTTCTTTTTACAGTGCAGTGTGAATGGTAAGATGGGATTTTAACATAGTTTTTTTCATTATTTGGGGTGCAAAATGCATGCAACATCATTCGAGGTGCACAATCTTGCCTGGAGTTGTATCCACATACTGTACACATATTTTTGCAAGCCTATATTTTGGATACAGTATATGAATGTTTTAAAGGCAAGTGGGTATTGTGCCATGAATGACTCGTGAATTTACACGTGGCAAGATGTCATGAAACGGTAAACGTGAGCAGAAACAAAATGTTTCCGTCATCTCTTTCCATAGTGACATCTACTCTTAGTTGGTGTATGAGAGAGTCTCCTGGCATCATGCTGATGCTTACATCATTACTATAGCAACTGATGTAGATACACCAGATACTCTGTCTGCACAAAAAGAACAGATTTAATTACTTGCAAAATGACAGTGAAGAGACATTTAAAATTACAAACTCAAAATCAAATCTGATTTTTGTGCAGTGTGAACAAGACCTGAAATATTTAAAGGGATAGTTCACTCCCCAAATTACCCAATTTTACATTAAAGTCAATATTTCTGCCTGAATTTATACTGCATAAGTGCTATTTTATGCACCAAAACGAAATATACAAAAATTGGCTTTTTATTATTTTGGATAAAATGGCTACTTGTGTTTTAAGGTCATACCATGGGTCTTCAACAGGGGGTCTACTACTGGGGCTCTTCCAAATGAAGTGTTTGGTTCCAAAATGCAATTAACACCATTCTTTCAAAAAAATTAGTTACCACCAAAATCAGTATTAAAAAGTAAATTCTTAATTTTACGCAAAATCCAATATCCGCCGTGTTATTCTGTCATCTTTTCTTCTTTTTTCCCAAAACGCGATAAACGCCAGTCCTCCTTCTCTGCAGAATGCAATATATCTGCTTAAAGGAACACGCCCACATTTTGGGAATTTAGCTTATTCACCGTATCCCCCAGAGTTAGATAAGTCCATACATACCTCTCTCATCTCCGTGCGTGCTGTAACTCTGTCTGACGCAGCCCCCGCTAGCTTAGCTTAGCACAAAGACTGGAAATGCATGGCTCCAGCTAGTATACTGCTCCCAATAAGTGACAAAATAACGCGATCATTTTCCTATTTATGTGTTGTGATTTGTATAGTCAAACCGTGTACAAATAACAAGGTGATATGAGACACAGCGATCTTTTAACAGTATACATACTGAGAACTATATTCTCTGAAGACGAAGCACTGCCGCATGGGCGGAGTGATCTGCTCGCAGCACACGAGAAGCCCCTGGTGAGGAGCAGAGAGTTCGGTCAGAGTTGTGCAAATCACTCCACCCATGCGGCAGTGCTTCGTCTCCCCCCCGGACCTCTGTTATTTTCACACCCTGGCTGCGGCCATGATTACACACATTATAAACAACAATGGCGGTGTGTTTAATACACACGGAATCCTAGTTTTCTCCTCTACTTTGTACTTCATGATCAACAAACAAAGAAAAACAAAATAATACTTTGATGGCATTGATAAACCGTGGCGGGGAAAAACGTAAGCCATCAAAACAGGGCCGGCGTCATGGGGGGGCAAATGCGGGCCGTGCCCCCCAAAGAGGTTGTTGTGCCCCCCTAGACAGTTTTTTTATTAATTTATTATATATACATATATATCAAGAATAATTAAAATAAATTAAACATTATATGTTACATAACTTTTAATGTTATAAAATAAGGAAAATATAGTTGATATATGCTTTTTTAAATTAAAATAGACCAGTTTCTCTGATATGCGTTGTTTTAATTTAAGTAAGCTTAATGTGAAGTGTGGCTATACACCGTTAACATCATTGTGACGTGACTATGGTAATACTGATTAGTTTGTGATCTTCTGGACTCTATACGGGAAATGAGCTGACAGTCTGTATACGTTACCAGTTGTATGAGTGTGTGCTTGCACTGTATTTGATGTTTTTATGCCTTATTTTTGCAAGTTATTGTTTTTGATTGCGTGCCCCCCATTGGAAGCCACGTGCCCCCCTTTTAGTTATGGTCTGGCGCCGGCTCTACATCAAAATCTAAAATTTACTTGGGCAAAGGAAAAATGACGGATGTTGCTTCTCACACGACAGCATCAAGCTTCTGTCATGCTAACACATTGGCCCTCAGGGGATCTTATGAAAAACTTTCCATTATTTTACTAAATAATTTATTAAAGGACACCCCTAAAAACGGCACATTTTTGCTTATACCTACAAAGTGGCAATTTAAATATGCTATTAGAGTTCTCAACGGGCCTGAAAATTACAACCCGACCCGACCCGGCCCGTGGCTTTTAAAGCACGGACCCGATGTAACCCGTCACATCAACGTGAATTATCTGTCCGAACCCGACCCGCGGCCCGACGCCGCCGACCCCCCCCCTGCCTTTTTTTTCTCATACACGTAACGTTAGGCTATTATCATGACCAGCAGACGGAAATTCAAACCAAGCTTTAATGTTCTCGCCTTATAACAATACAAACAACTGAAAGTATAAAATTTAAATATATGTAACAAGGTAGCAAGAAAGAAGGGCGGGGGAATGTGAAAGCGATCTCTAATCCCAGTACAGATTGATAATAAGCCGCACTTATTTAAAGGACAGGCGAAGGCGCAGGGCAGCTGGGGTCCTGTTAGCATTTGCCTGTTGCTCAGCTTGTGGCCGTGTGGGATCGGGAGTCCCCGTGTATCTTTCTATGTATGAGACGGTAAGCGTTTATTACGGATACTGTTTAATTGCCCTTTTAGGTATGTGTGTTGGATGTATGCTTATCTGGTTTAAAAGTGCCCGGATAGGGGTTTTTGGTTACTTACCTTTGTGAATGTAAGTTCTGGTGTGGATGTAGCCATTAGTATTATGATAAAGCATAGGCATCTGTGAATGAATGCACCATATTGGATGAATTTGTACAAGTGGTGATAAGTATTTTATTGTGTTTTAGAATGTGATAGTTTGAAGCTCAGGACCATCGTGTATATGATTTTTGCTCTGCTAAGGTATGTTTTGTTTATTTCTTTTGTTTGTGTTATTGGGATGTTTTATGTATGAAAATGATTTATTTCATGTAGAATGTGGGTGTTTGATGTTCTGGACCGTCATGTGTCTGGTTGGTTTCGCCCTGTTAAGGTATGTTTATTTTTTAGTTTTGTTTATTTGAATGTGACTAGCACTCATGAAATTATCTATTTTGTTATAGGTTGTTGGATGATAGTGACTAGTCGCTGTTCTCTTTAGTTTTTTTTGTTATTTACTTTACTTATAAAACTGACTGCTCCCAGTTATGAATGTTTGTTAATTCCCTAGCCAGCTTGTGTTTTGTTTTCTTTTGAATCATTTAGGTTGAGTTATTTGGTTTGATTGCTGGCTAGGGGATTTTATTATTTTCTTTTTCTTCCTTTTTATAAGTGTATTTTTTGGGTTTTCCCCTGATACCCTTTGGTTATACCTCTCGGGTAGCTTCCCACCATTTTATGTGGGTAATCCGTGGCAGGGATATATAAGAGCCATAATGTATTTGTGCCTCATGGTGTGGTATATTGATTTGATTTGAGTGGGTATCACTAATGATTTATGGTGGCTTTATCTGGTTAAGGTTGCTGTGGTTTGAAGTGTGCAGTGTAATTACTCCTCCCTGTGGTAATCTTTACTATTCCTTGCCCGTTGATGTATACCCGCTGACGGTGGCTACTCCTGTGGGCTGTTTCCGGTCCGGGTGGATGACCCAATTTATTTTAATACTTTGTTAAATAAAGTATAATGTATTTTTCTACTATTTTATGCTTGCTGTAGTGACTTTTTTGTATGCATCTCCATTCAGCTCCATTAGGGGTGCTACATTTTGGCGTAGTCGGCAGGATTGATTATTTTGTGTTTTGGGGAGCAGTTCAGTTGTTCTTTTGTTGTTTTTTTCTGTTTTGAACCTAGAGAACAGCGGCTAGAAGGATCAGTCTCTTCTGCATCGTCGTCTGGTGGTCGCTTGGTGCGCTTTCAGAATGGATGACGAGTTGCAACGACTACGGGCCCAAGTGGAGCAGCTTACGTTGGAAAATCAAAGACTTTTGGGCCCAAGTCAAGGCGGGGATGCAGGGGAGGGACAAGCTAGTGGGGGGGAGGGACAAGCTAGTGGGGGGGAGGGACAAGCTAGTGGGGGGGAGGTTGCCTCCTCCCGTAGAGAACAAGCTGTGTATCTTCCCAGAGAACGTAAATGTCCCAAGTTTTCTGGATCTTCAGTCGCCGGGGCACTGTCTGTGGAAGAATGGATTGAGGAGGCTCAGAGTTGTATCAGGTCAAGGTACATGTCTGAATGGGATAAAGCTCTCTTTCTTTTTGATCACTTAGAAGGGGAGGCCCGTAATGAAATTAAATATCGGCCTCGGGGGGTAAGGGAAAATTCACAACAAATCTTTGATGTTTTAAAAGAAGTGTATGGATGTTCAAAATCATATGTTTATTGGCAGCAAAAGTTTTTTGATCGGAAGCAGAGGGATGGGGAGTCATTATATGAGTTTTCACATGCCCTTTTGGCTTTAATGGAAAGGGTGGAGCAGTGCAAGCCAGGTGCTATACCCAATACCGAGACTGTTGTGAGAGATCAATTTTGTGAAAATGTGCGTGACCATATGCTTCGCAGGGAGCTGAAAAAGCTGGTACGAAGTAGCGAGACTATGTCGCTCTTAGAGATACGACGGGAGGCCATTCAGTGGGTTGATGAAGGACAACCTAACAGAGATAAGCAGGTACGCCCTACCCCATATACTTATGAGACGCATGTTACACCTAGTTGTGAAGCCCTTTGTGTTCAGCCTCCTACAGAGCTGACAGAACTTAAGAATATAGTCCTGAAAGAACAAGCGCAGTTGGATTTGTTGGTGAAGCACCTGGCTCCTGCTGCTAATAAACCTTCTGGTCAGAATAACAGATTTAAACGTGCACCTGATGGTAGACCAATCTGTATTAAATGTAATCGACCTGGGCATATTGCTCGCTACTGTAATACTGTTCTTGATACTCTTGAGGGGGAACTAGTTCGAGAACCCTCTAGGTTGCCGGAAAACTTGTGACCCCCAGCGTATTGAGCCATACGCTGGGAGGGAAGGTAGAGGGCTCCTGTGCAGATTCTTCTGTTTACGATCGGTTAGTAGGACCATGTCCTGCTTTAAGTGTGAAGATGGATAATGTAAATGTCCCATGTCTATTGGACACCGGTTCTATGGTCACAACAGTGACCGAGAGTTTTTTCAATAAATATCTTTCTCATGTTAAAAAGCAGGATTGTGAGTGGCTTGGGTTAAAAGCTGCTAATGGACTTGATATCCCTTATATAGGTTATGTGGAATTAGATGTGAATGTTTTAAATCAGTGCATTCCAAGACGGGGTATCTTGATTGTAAAAGATCCTATAAATGCAACAGTACAAACTCGTAAGAGGATCACTCCAGGTATTTTGGGGATGAATGTTCTGAGAGAGTGTTATCAGAGTCTTTTTGATCAATATGGGGCTAGTTTATTCCGGACCCCACTAATACAATCGGCCACTCCAGGGGTTCGGCGTGCACTTCGGCAGTGCGAGAAAACTGAGGCGGTTCTTAATTCAACAACTGCATTTAAGGTAAAAGTTTTAGGAGATCATCCTGTTTGTATTGCTGCTGGAACTCTTTCTATGGTACCTGTGACATGCCCCCAGCTCCCCTTAGTAGAATTTTTGTTAGAGCCTTTGGGCCCAGAGGAGGGTACACTCCCTGAGGGGTTACTTGTTTCTCCAGCCCTTCTACAAGCAGAGTATGGTACATTATATGCTCCTATTACTAATGTTAGTTCTTTGGATGTTTGGCTTTTTCCACGGAGAGTAGTCGGTACAGTACAGGTGGCTTCAGTGGAGGTAGAGGCCCCAGACTCTCTGGCCTTTTTGGTTAATCAGACTACCTCAGAACGTGTGGCTTTTATAGCCACTCAACAGGTTTCGATAGACAACACTGTAGAAAGCTTGGAGTTACCTTCATTTGAAGGGTTAACCGAAGAACAAGTTATGCAAGCAAAGGCTCTGCTTCTTAAGTACTCTCATTTGTTTTCTAAAGAAGAGGGAGACATAGGGTGTACTGAGCTGATTGTCCATGAGATTCCATTACAGGATGATATTCCTGTTCGCCAGCCTTACCGTCGCCTTCCTCCATCACAGTATGAGTTAGTAAAAAAACACATTAAACAGCTGTTGGATAGTCAAATTGTTAGGGAAAGTAGTAGTCCTTACTCTTCCCCTATTGTTGTTGTGACTAAGAAAGATGGAAGTATACGGTTGTGTGTTGACTACAGGCAACTAAATGCAAAAACACGTAAGGATGCCTACCCACTTCCTAGAATTGAGGAGTCACTGGACGCATTGTCAGGTGCAAAGTGGTTTTCCAATCTCGACTTAGCCAGTGGCTATAATCAGGTGCCGGTCGCGGAGAAAGATAGGTTCAAAACAGCCTTTTGTACACCTTTTGGCCTATTTGAATTTAACCGTATGCCATTTGGTCTCTGTAATGCGCCCGGTACATTTCAGCGCTTGATGGAGCGCATGTTTGGTGACCAGCGGTACCATTCAGTGTTGCTTTATCTTGACGACGTGGTTGTGTTTTCCTCTTCTATTAGTCAGCATCTGGTTCGATTGGAGGAGGTGTTTTCCCGACTTGAACGACAAGGGTTGAAAATCAAGTTGTCTAAGTGTAATTTTTTTCAGGAACAGGTTAAGTACCTGGGGCACGTGGTGTCTGCTCAGGGAGTGGCAACCGATCCCGATAAGGTAAGGGTGGTACGGGAGTGGAGACGCCCTACGCATTTGGCAGAATTACGATCGTTTCTCGGGTTTGCCAGTTATTACCGTCGCTTTGTTAAGGGCTTTGCTTCTTTAGCTGCGCCACTGCATCAGCTGGTAAACCGGATGAGTGGGTCTAAACGGAAGGGTAAAACCCCAAAGCTACCACTAGTGTCAGAGTGGAATGAGGTGTGCGAGAATGCCTTTGAATCCCTGAAACAGTGTTTGATTACAGCCCCAGTCCTGGCCTATGCTGACTTCACTAGGCCTTTTGTGTTGGAGGTTGATGCCAGCTATGGAGGGCTGGGAGCTGTACTTTCTCAGGAGCATAATGGAAAACTCAGGCCTATTTCGTATGCCAGTCGGGGTCTGAGGCCCACCGAAAGAAACATGGATAACTATAGCTCCATGAAGCTCGAACTTTTGGCAGTGAAATGGTCAGTAACTGAAAAGTTTCGAGAATACTTATTAGGAAGTAATTTTACGATCTTTACTGATAACAATCCGCTAAGTTATTTGCAGACTGCAAAATTGGGTGCAGTGGAACAGAGGTGGGCTTCTCAATTGGCCTCATTTAATTTCACCATAAAATATCGCCCAGGTCGTAGTAATGGCAATGCAGATGCCCTGTCGAGGCAATATTTAGAGAGGTTTGCGTCTGGGACTGACATTCCGCCGGTTTTGGCGGGGTCTCAGTCTGGAGAGGCATTGCGAGAGGTGGAGTGTGGGGAAGTGGTTGCCCTGGCTGGGCGGACGGTTGGGGACATTTCCTTACTTCAGGAGATGGACCCAGTGGTTGGTCCAGTGTTAAAGTGTTTTCGTTCTGGATGTCAGCCTGGACCCGAAGAGCGAAATGTGATGTCGGTAGGGAGTAGGGAGTTGTTACGACATTGGGATCGGTTAGTGGAGAAAGGAGGGGCATTACATCGTGTAATACGAATGCCAGGAGAGTGTAAAGAGACCTTCCAGGTTGTGCTTCCCCAGTGTTTGCAGGATGAGGTACTTCAAAGCGTGCATGATGGCCATGGCCATCAAGGCATTGATCGTACCTTTCAGTTGGTTCGTAGTCGGTGCTTTTGGCCAGGCATGACGAAGAGAGTAGAGCAGTGGTGTCAACAATGTGAAAGATGCATTTTAAGTAAGGCAGTGCAACCAAAGATTCGGTCATTTCAGGGTACACTTCAGGCCTCTCGCCCCCATGAGGTTTTGGCAATTGATTTCACTGTCTTGGAGCCAGCAAGTGATGGTCGAGAAAATATACTGGTTCTTACAGATGTTTTTTCCAAGTATACTCAAGCTATTGCGACTAGAGATCAGAGAGCTAGTACTGTCGCTCAGATATTGGTGCAGCAGTGGTTTCATCGTTTTGGACCACCAAGTCGAATCCATTCCGATCAAGGGAGGAATTTTGAGAGCATGGTGATTCAGCAGTTGTGTAAAATTTATGGTGTCCAAAAGAGCAGGACCACTCCTTACCACCCTCAGGGAAACGGGCAGTGCGAAAGATTTAATCGCACCCTCCATGATCTGTTGCGGACGCTGCCCCCAGAACAAAAGAGGCACTGGCCCCGTCATCTTTCGCAGGTTGTTTATGCTTATAATACCACTGCCCATCATGTTACCGGTATGACTCCCTATTATCTGATGTTTGGATGTGACCCTAGGCTCCCAGTAGATTTTCTGTTGGGAAGGGGTGTTACAGATGATACTTTGGGTATCACTGAGGACTGGGTGCAGGGTCATCAGGAGAGTTTAGGGGTAGCACATACTCACGTAAGGCAGCAATTGCAAGAGAAAGCAGAGAAGCGGAATAAACCACACAATGAGAAAGTAAATGATAAGGGGTTAGAAGAGGGACAGCTTGTGTACCTGAGGAATCATGCTAGGGGAAGGAGTAAAATTCAGGATTTTTGGGACCCATGTGTTTACAGGGTGGTCAGAGGTCCTTGTGGACAGGGGGCTGTATATTCTGTTAGACCGGTATCAGGAGATGGCCCAGTTAGGACAGTGCATCGGTCAGAGTTGAGGAGCGCTATACGAGAATCAAGTATGGATACATCGGACTTGCCAATCGAACCAGATGCTGCTGATTTAGCTTCGAGTTCATCAACAGATGAGGATGAGATGTCCAGGGAGCCTCTTGTGGTGTTGTTGGAAGATCAAGTAGAGTATGTGGATCACCAAGATGAACCAGGGACTAACATTGATCCCGTAGGTGCTAGGGAAGAGGTAGAGCAGCCACAAAGTCCGGCTCCCTTACGGCGGTCAGTTAGGACTTCTGCCGGTTGTCATTCTAATCCCTACAGGTTGCCACGTTCTGTGGTAGCAGAGCAGTCAAATAATAGTGAAGAAAGGTAGGATTTGTGTTTTTGTTTGTCATTGGGGCAATGACAAGAATTCTAGGGGGTGGATTGTAACAAGGTAGCAAGAAAGAAGGGCGGGGGAATGTGAAAGCGATCTCTAATCCCAGTACAGATTGATAATAAGCCGCACTTATTTAAAGGACAGGCGAAGGCGCAGGGCAGCTGGGGTCCTGTTAGCATTTGCCTGTTGCTCAGCTTGTGGCCGTGTGGGATCGGGAGTCCCCGTGTATCTTTCTATGTATGAGACGGTAAGCGTTTATTACGGATACTGTTTAATTGCCCTTTTAGGTATGTGTGTTGGATGTATGCTTATCTGGTTTAAAAGTGCCCGGATAGGGGTTTTTGGTTACTTACCTTTGTGAATGTAAGTTCTGGTGTGGATGTAGCCATTAGTATTATGATAAAGCATAGGCATCTGTGAATGAATGCACCATATTGGATGAATTTGTACAAGTGGTGATAAGTATTTTATTGTGTTTTAGAATGTGATAGTTTGAAGCTCAGGACCATCGTGTATATGATTTTTGCTCTGCTAAGGTATGTTTTGTTTATTTCTTTTGTTTGTGTTATTGGGATGTTTTATGTATGAAAATGATTTATTTCATGTAGAATGTGGGTGTTTGATGTTCTGGACCGTCATGTGTCTGGTTGGTTTCGCCCTGTTAAGGTATGTTTATTTTTTAGTTTTGTTTATTTGAATGTGACTAGCACTCATGAAATTATCTATTTTGTTATAGGTTGTTGGATGATAGTGACTAGTCGCTGTTCTCTTTAGTTTTTTTTGTTATTTACTTTACTTATAAAACTGACTGCTCCCAGTTATGAATGTTTGTTAATTCCCTAGCCAGCTTGTGTTTTGTTTTCTTTTGAATCATTTAGGTTGAGTTATTTGGTTTGATTGCTGGCTAGGGGATTTTATTATTTTCTTTTTCTTCCTTTTTATAAGTGTATTTTTTGGGTTTTCCCCTGATACCCTTTGGTTATACCTCTCGGGTAGCTTCCCACCATTTTATGTGGGTAATCCGTGGCAGGGATATATAAGAGCCATAATGTATTTGTGCCTCATGGTGTGGTATATTGATTTGATTTGAGTGGGTATCACTAATGATTTATGGTGGCTTTATCTGGTTAAGGTTGCTGTGGTTTGAAGTGTGCAGTGTAATTACTCCTCCCTGTGGTAATCTTTACTATTCCTTGCCCGTTGATGTATACCCGCTGACGGTGGCTACTCCTGTGGGCTGTTTCCGGTCCGGGTGGATGACCCAATTTATTTTAATACTTTGTTAAATAAAGTATAATGTATTTTTCTACTATTTTATGCTTGCTGTAGTGACTTTTTTGTATGCATCTCCATTCAGCTCCATTAGGGGTGCTACATTTAGGCTATATAAATAAAATATGCCTAAAAATGAATTCACCTGCGGCAAGTTTACTTTTCTCCATCTCTTCTTCTCCGGGCAACAGGCGTGCACGCAGTGATAGCAATAAGCTCTGGGGCGGATCCGCAACGGATCTGCTCTGAAGCGGATCCGCTCTGAAGCCGGCAGCTCCGGTCTGGATCCGTTGCTGATCCACCCCGGAGCTTATTGCTATCCCCCGCCCCTCTCTGGGATGCATGTTGCAGCAGCCAGACCAGACTTTCTTTACGGTGAACAGCAGTGATGATTAATAATTTTTTTCGCGGAGCGTAAAAGATTAAGCCCGAGGTCCGACCCGACCCGGCTCAGTTGCTTATATTTTGACCCGAACCCGGCCCGAATTCGCGGGTCCCGTCGGGTTTGTCGGGCTGGCCCGACCCGTTGAGAACTCTATATGCTATAATAAATTATCTATATGATATTCTGTGCTAAAAACTACACATATGTACTCTGGGGACACCAAAGTTTTATTTGCCATATTAAAAATGTCTTGTGAAATGTCCCCTTTAAGTTGGAAACCTATATGACTCTTTTTATACAAAATTGTATAAAAAGTTGACAATCTTTAAACTTTTTTGTTCGAGAATGTCATATGGGTATAGAAGGACATGAAGATAAGTCACAGCTAAATATTTTATTTTAGGCTGAACTATCCCTTTGCGTATCCCTAAAGGTTTTTCATAATTAAATATAGCAGACAATGGATGGCAATAATGAATCAAAAGACAGATAGTCACCCAAGGGCTCCAAACTAACGTGCCTGCTAATGCTCTGAAAGACAACCACCAGAAGAGAAACCCTGCTGACATAAAATGAAGTTCTCAGAAATCTATGTGAACCTGGCCAAGCTCATGGGGGAAGGTCACCCAAGACACGGACAACCTCATTTGGTTCCCTCGTCCTGGGATCCGTCAGGATATGTGACAGGCCAATTGTGGCCCCACTGTTCTGACAGCACCAATAAGTCCACATGAAGAGAAAGGCCGTGACTAACCCTGCCCCCACTTGCCTTGCCTCATTACCCTCCACAGGTGCCTCCTGCATTAACAACAGTCTCATCTCACAGGACGGATCTGATCTCCCCCACACACTTGGACTCAGCCTGCAGACCATTACTGTAACACTCCCCAGAGCCGGGGTCCTCCAGTCGAACACACTGTGTTAGTGTCACACAATTCAAGAATGATTAAATGGAATCGGTGTTCGAGGTATATCAGGTGTCACAACAAATGAAAGATAAGTCAAAGAAAACGGATCCGACTAATGCATCTTAATGTTCAGCCGGGTAGCATTATTTAGACGTATGCCAAGATACAAAAACATTCAAATTTGTTGTAAGAGAGACTCTTGTACTTAGTAAAAAATGCAGCCTGAAGCTGACAGATATTTTATCTACATCTTACTTCATCACATATGGAGAACATTGTTGAGAGAAGGTAAAGAGTTTCATGTGTGAATATTTGTGGCGCATTTATTTTGCTACAGCTTATGTTACATATACACAATAGACGTTTATTCAGAACGACTTATAGTGCAATCAAGACGTACATTGTATCAGCGGCTGGTTGCATAAACTGTTTAGACTAATCTTACAAGTTAGTCATCATTTTTTTCTTCAAAACTGATCATAACTTATTATTTTAAGTCAGTTACATACAAATGTAGATTGTTCTAATTTCAATCAGAAAAGTAAGACTGATTATCTCCAACTTATTTCTAGTTGGTCAAACTTACTTAGTTTTAACTTAAAGGATTAGTCCATTTTCTTTAAAAAAATCCAGATAATTTACTCACCACCATGTCATCCAATCTGTTGATGTCTTTCTTTGTTCAGTCGAGAAGAAATTATGTTTTTTGAGGAAAACATTCCAGGATTTTTCTCATTTTAATGGACTTTAAAGGACCCCAACACTTAACAGTTATAATGCAGTTAAAAATTGCAGTTTCAATGCAGCTTCAAAGGACTCTAACTGTGGGTTCACACCAGACGCGAGTTCAACGATTTGCGTGAGTAGATTATATACAAAGTGCAAAAATGCAAAGACGCGATCAGACACGTCCTCGCGTGGGGCGATGCGAAAGATGCGATATGGGCGGCGCGTTTGCCGCGAAAACACACGCTATTCACCTCAAACGCGTCTTCGCCCAAGTTGAAAATATTCAACTCGAGCGAAAAATTAGCATGACACGAAGTTAAATCCCTAATCTAGAGCGAGCAACGCGATGCCCCGCGCGTTTGGTGTGTACGTAGCATTAACGATCCCAAACGAGGCATAAGGGTCTAATCTAGTGAAACAATTGTCATTGTTGGCAAGAAAAATAAAAAAATGCACTTTTAAACCACAACTTCTCGTCTTCCTCCATCTGTGTGACGAGCCAGCGCGACCTCTTGTAATTGCGTAATAACATCGAAAGGTCAAGTGTTTCATATATGAAACGCACATTTGCAGACCATTTTAAACAAAAAACTTACACAAAGACATTAATTAGTATCATTTGACATACAACAACATTGGAACGGTCCTCTTTCTCCACACTTGTAAAAACTGGGCGTAGTTTCGCAAACGTCATCCGTGACCTCTTGACATGACGACGTATTACGTGAGGTCGCGCTGGCACCACAGGACCGGAGGAAGACAATAAGTTGTGGTTTAAAAGTGCATATTTTATATAGACCTTTATGCCTCATTTGAGATCATTTAGAGTCCTTTGAAACTGCAATTTGAAACTGCATTAAAACTGTTAAGTATTGGGGTCCATTAAAGTCCATTAAAATGTGAAAAATTCTGGAATTTTTTCCTCAAAAAACATAACTTCTTCTCGACTGAACAAAGAAAGACATCAACATTTTGGATGACGTGGTGAGTAAATTATCTGGATTTTTTTAAGAAAATGGACTTATCCTTTAAAGGCTATGTTTATACTGTAAGTTTGTATATTGCCTAAAATTCAAACCCACAACCTTTGCATTTCTAGCAGCTGGTCTACCGAAATAACCATTAAGAAAAAAATAAATAAAACGAGAGCTGGATTACATTAATGCATTCACAGACACTTTTATCAAAAGTGCAGTGCATTCAAAGTACACTTGGGAATGCAACTCTTGACCTTGGCGTTGCAAGCGCAATGCTCAACAACGTGAGCTACAGGGACACTTCACACAAATGGTGTATTTCACCTGATCCAAACTGTGCACACATTTTATTTTATCATATGCTGGTGGGAGACGAGGCCTGGAAGCCATAATCCTCTAGACTGTAAAATGAATTCTGTATGAACTTCATCTGTCCAAACCCTCAGAATACGTTCATGGGCCGTGGTGGAAATGAACTTTTGAATGTGCGCACACTGCGATAAATCATCGAAATCAGAAAAGTGAACGATTCTTGAGCTGCATTGTTATTATTGTAAGTGAATGAATACTGATTGTATTGTATGGAATCTACACAAATTTTTTGTCTCGGAAAAGAAATCAAAAAGATTTGCGAAAGAGCTACATATTTTCATTTTTATATCTATTTTGCTTACTGATAGCATATCTACAGTGAAACTCCGCCAAAGTTCAGCCATCAAGGATGAGTAACTGGATATTGCACGGGGAGATGTATTTGATAAGCAGACAGGCATGTTTCTCTCGGTAAGTAACTCACTCATTCTTGTAAAAAAATTCATGCAGTGTTTTTATTATAATTTACGTTGCTCAATAACTCAGTGTTGAATTTAACAGATGACGACTGTTATTTGCAAGCTGTTCAAAATCAAAAAATATAAGTCCATACTGAATAGCTCACTATAAATACAGGACAAGACAACGTGTCTTACAATAATCCTCCCTGAAACTGCTATCAGTGGATCAGTAAAGATCTCTATGTGCTCTTTGTTAACAGTGCTTGGAAGTAATTGTTAAGTGCTGCAATATCCATTAAGATCGAAGGCACTTGTAGAGAATTACGGTTCGGTGTCTCTGAGGTGCTGATTGAGCAGACAGATGGTACATAAATTATGATGAAAAGACATCGACAGGTTGACCCACCCCATCGAAAGCTAATCTGCTGCCAAGAAAGATTTTATTTTCCTTGAAAGACTGGGGGAAAATGGACAGAATGGAGAAAAAAAATCAGGAGAGTTGTGGTTGGCAATCCTGCATCTGGAAAGCTTCTGCATCTGTTGCTATTTTCCAAAAGAGTACTCTGATTTTCCAGAATGTTCACATGGAGCATGATAAATCATTTAACCTCTGTTGGTGGTTAAGGGGGATCATGCACTCCTATGTCCGGTTGACTTGTTCCCTTTGAAAAACGGCATAAAAATTTACATACTCTGTCTTCCTAACAACCGCTGAGGTAAAGGTAAACCACCGAATGCATGAATAAAATGCTCTTTAGTGACAAACGCAGGCCAGAATCGTCTTCCGAAACCTGTGTGATGCACTCGATCTGCAAGAAGCCCCTGGCGTAATATGTGTGCGTAACCTTTTACTCCCGAATACATAGCTGCACCTGTTTTTAAGCAAGGTCCCCATTAGCCCTGCATGGCCACTCGCTGTCCTGTCTCTACAGTCTCTGAACTGAAGTGTGTCGGTGTCTGTGCGCAGTTGCGGGTCTTTCTCCGGGGACCCGATTAGAGCCGGCCGCTGGCTCAGCTGTGTTCTCTGCTTGTCAGAACGGGCCTGCTTTATTGTTTCATTATGAGTAGGGGGGGTGACATTCAGGGAGTGTGTTTTACTGCCACTGGCTGTTTGTTAAGTCCAGGGATCATGACTCGTCCAACACTCACTAAATCATAAAAGCGTTTGCATTCACTGATTGCTTTCAGAAACACGACTGCGAGCCAGACTAATTTATACTTGAAATCCTGAAAACAGCTTTTGGAGATCATTACTAAAAAAACAAACAGCTTATATAAAACATATTGCCATGATAGGCGAACATAAAATGCGGACAAATATGCAGGCAATTAAGACTGGAAAAACACTTAGAATGAAGATACAGGTGTTGCGCCATGATACATTAGCAGGTATTGCAGCTAGCATTACTATATTGTGTATGTATGTACATTTACTGTATGCATTTGACAGAAACTTTTAAAGGTACAGTGTGTAACTTTTAGAAGGATCTCTTGACAGAAATGCAATGTACTATACATAACTAGAATATCAGGGGTGTATAAAGACATTTCATAATGAACCGTTATGTTTTTATTACCTTAGAAAAAGCCTTTTTTATACACATACACAGAGGGTCCCCTTACATGGAAGTCACCATTTTGTGCCACCACCATGTTTCCACAGAAACCCTTAGCAGACAAACTTTTTTGTTAAGTTGTCTCCAATGATGACATGTTTGTCCTGTGGCGACTTCCGTAGCTTTCCTATGTGTTTCAAAAGCGAGGAGTGAGCCGTGGACTGAGATGTTGGTTGCAATTCACAACCTCACCACTAGATGCAGCTAGAATTTACACACTGCACCTTTAAAGCAGTGGATTTGAAAAATGTTTGGCGTACACGCACCCCCCCTTGCGTAGGGTGCATCCCTTCGCACCCCTTAACATAAAAAAATCATGACATCATAAAAATGTAAATTATAGTGCTGTTGGTTAGTAGCCTTAATTTTCTGAGGTTTAATTATATTGATTAAATGTCATAAAACTGCCCCCCTCCGGCACCATCTTGCACACCCCTGCCCCAGCTTGAGAACCACTGATGTAAAGCAACCTACAATGCACTCAGTGCACATACATTATTATAAGTACACGTGTTCCCTGGTGATCAAACCCATGACCTTCTGAACTACAGTATAGGATTTAGCATCAATTGTGTGTGCATGTGCAATGGGAAAAAGTGCAATGTTCTCCGTGTTCACCCTGACCAGTTAAACTCTGTTAAGCTGATTCAAACTCTCCCAGACTCTCTTAGGACAGCTGCAGTCCAAACTCTTATGCCCTTCATCTATGGCTGTCTCCCGATCCTGGCCATCATAAGCTTTCAGCATGCCAACAAGTGACTACATAAGCGCATATAAATTTATTTTTTATTGGGGATTTGGTAGAATGTAACATATTCTGCTTTCAGCTATTGCTTAAGAGGAAAATAAAGGTAAAGAAGATGGGTAAGTCCCCAGCATGACATGGTCTTGGCTGTTGGAGAATGTCTACTGCCAAGTTTTTAGCTCACATTGAGACATAGTACTCGTTTTCGTTTTATGCATCTGACAGATGCTTTCATACAAATATTCAAGGTACATTCGAAGTACACATTTATCAGAATGTGTGTTGTAAAAAATTCCAAACAGTGAAATTCCAAACAGTTGTTGCAAGCGCAATACTGAGAAATGAGTTTCCTAGTAATAAAATAAAACAAACAAAACATTTGTTTTTGTGTTTATATGTTTTAATGTCCGTGAAATTTCCCAGAATTTCTAAATAAGCATTACCAAACCATGAGCCTGTTGCGACAGAATAACAAAGCTTTTATTAATCTAAAGGCTAGTTTGAAGAGTGCCATATTGACAGCACAGCATCTGAGTTTAGGTATCTTATAAAAATCTGCAGGCCGTTTTATCTCTCTTATCCCTCTCCCCTCCTGTCTCTTTTATGCTCTGCTCCCTTATAAAAACGTCTGTGTTTCCCAACAGCAGATGTGCAGCGCTGAATTGCATCTAAGCAAAAGAATACATTCCCATCATGCCACTGTTCTATAAAAATAAATCCCATAAGAGCATCAGACTGACAGCGGTTGTTCTCACCTGGGTCCCTTTTAAGTCCCATCACTCAAACCCTAAGATCTAAAACTCTTTGTATAACAAGGGTATAGTAGTTACTTCTTGTAGTTTTCTATATCATAATGAGGACTCAACATTAAACTAGGCCTGATCGGTTATGGGCACAATCATAATCATGATTATTTTGGTAAAAATTATAATCATGATTATTTAACACGATTACCCAATTAATTTAAAAAGAAAAAGAATGATGGTTGCTCTGAGCACAACAAGATTTATTTCATTTTCCTTACTGCCCCCTCAAAGTCTGGACTTCATCCCCATCTAGCAAATTTTGGTTGCAGAAGGCATGGGATAATAACATTACTGATGAAGTTGATGATGATACACTGTATATATTGACATGATAACAGAGTGATGTGCTCACCTAAAGGATTATTAGGAACACCAGTTCAATTTCTCATTAATGCAATTATCTAATCAACCAATCACATGGCCGTTGCTTTAATCCATTTAGGGGTGTGGTCCTGGTCAAGACAATCTCCTGAACTCCAAACTGAATGCAAAATGAGAAAGAAAGGTGATTTAAGCAATTTTGAGCGTGGCATGGTTGTTGGTGCCAGACGGGCAAGTCTGAGTATTTCACAATCTGCTCAGTTACTGGTATTTTCACGCACAACCATTTCTAGGGTTTACAAAGAATGGTGTGAAAAGGAAAAAAACATCCAGTATGCGGCAGTCCTGGCAAAAATGCCTTGTTGATGCTAGAGGTCAGAGGAGAATGGACCGACTGATTCAAGCTGATAGAAGAGCAACTTTGACTGAAATAACCACTCGTTACAACCGAGGTATGCAGCAAAGCATTTGTGAAGCCACAACACGCACAACCTTGAGGCGGATGGGCTACAACAGCAGAAGACCCCACCGGGTACCACTCATCTCCACTACAAATAGGAAAAAGAGGCTACAATTTGCACAAGCTCAACAAAATTGGACAGTTAAAGACTAGAAAAATGTTGCCTGGTCTGACGAGTCTCGATTTCTGTTGAGACATTCAGATGGTAGAGTCAGAATTTGGCATAAACAGAATGAGAACATAGATCTATCATGCGTTGTTACCACTGTGCAGGCTGCTGGTGGTGGTGTAATGGTGTGAGGAATGTTTTCTTGGCACACTTATGGCCCCTTAGTGCCAATTGGGCGTCATTCAGGGGCGCAATGAACAGTTTCAAGGGGGGTATGCAAGACAGAATTTTGGGCCCCTTCCTTTAGATGATTGTTTGACTTTCATACCATAATGTGTAGCTATATAAAATTACTCAGTTGAGTGCGTTTATTTAATTTTACAGGTCGCATTTGCAACTAAAAATAAACGCATGAAGCAAAAAAAAAAAAAAAGATTAATTCGTAAAACGAATAGCCTACCATTTTAATCTGGAGAGGCAGAAAACATTCACGTGACTGATTTTAAATAGATCACTAAAAGAAGAATAATGCATGGAGATGCATTTCTGAATCTATGGAAATCTATGGAAGGTGCTTTGAAAGTCGTGGCAGTCAAGTTTTCTGCACGGTTTAGAAGCGAAATGTGTACAATTATGTTTAGCCTATAGTTCATTCTTCAGAGTTCATATTGATGATGATCTTATAGTCCATTTAAAAATGTTCTTACGAAGTGCTGTATTCGTCAGAAAAACACCAAATAACTTATATTCTCTTTATATCGCTGTTCTCTGTGTGTGTGGTATGTGTTCCGCCCTCCGCTCATGACAAAAATGCGTTAATCTTTAAGAGTGTGCGCTTCGCCCGCACACGCCCTTCGCCAGTGACAAAGAAATTGCAAAAAGCACAATCGGCTAAAGTTTTAAATATGACGTTGATTTTTAAAAGTCAAAATCATACCGCAATCAAATGTGCTGCTGATGGGCATGCAAATTTAATTTCTGTGTACTGAAGGCTGTTTTTTGAAAAGCGATTAAAGTGATATACTCCATAATATGAATTTGCACATACAACAACAGCTATATCATTACAAAGATAATACTGCATGTTTTGGCATTTGGTAGTATATTGCAGTAGTTTATATTTGTTACGTAATGATGCACGCTGTTCTTTTTAATGTTCTTTTTCTTTAATATTCACAACACTTATCAACAAAACATTGATTAAAATTAAGAGACAAATTATATTAAACGAAATTCATTTGAAGCAAACATTTAAAGCAAACAAAACTTAATGTAAACTCGAAAATTATCTCTTAAGGCCAACTCCATTTGTATATTAGGCTTCAAATCATTACAACGCCCAATATATGCCGTTTTAAATCGAATTAAATTAAAACAAAACATTAACAACATTACAACAATATTTAAACACAACAATTCTCAAACATAAATATAAAACAGACATTCTCTATTAGGATACATGTTAAAAACAATCTGACATAGCGCTTATAATAGCTGCACTAAGTTTACTATTTTGGGCAAAACCTCCGTTGCAAACCTGAATAAAAATGAATCACTTTCACTTCGAAAATGGTGCGCTGACACATTAAAACCAGCTCTTAGTCATTTAAAATGTAACTCAACTATGGCTTAGACAATTCTCCTATTTCATGTTTATTTAGAAAATAATATTTTTAACTACGCCTATAAAGTTATTGTCCGTCTAGAAATGCAATTGTTGTCAGCAGTCGCTGTGCTAATATTTCCTTTGTATTATTTCCTAATATTTTACTTTGCATAGCAAACCCACCAAACTGATCCCAAACCAAAATGTTGCCTACTCACCCATATCCATATCCATACCGGCACAATCAAATTAAAAACCACCAGAACCGCCAAATATGTAATTGCATCTACTTAGGTCATGCTAAAAGTGTCTCAATTTTACTTAACACAAAGTCATTCACAGTAGTTTTAAATTAATTTACTTTACATTTTACTACAGTGTTAATAATTAAACGTGTACAATAAAAAAAAAGGAAAAGTGATGACGGTGGGGCCCCCTAGCGTACTCATGGGCCCATATGCCTGGCATACTCTGAACCCCCCCTAACGGCGCCCCTGGCGTCATTTAAATGCCACGGCCTACCTGCGCATTGTTTCTGACCATGTCCATCCCTTTATGACCACCATGTACCCATCCTCTGATATCTACTTCCAGCAGGATAATGCACCATGTCACAAAGCTCGAATCATTTCAAATTGGTTTCTTGACCATGACAATGAGTTCACTGTACTAAAATGGCCCCCACAGTCACCAGATCTCAACCCAAGAGCATCTTTGGGATGTGGTGGAACGGGAGCTTCGTGCCCTGGATGTGCATCCCACAAATCTCCATCAACTGCAAGATACTATCCTATCAATATGGGCCAACATTTCTAAAGAATGCTTTCAGCACCTTGTTAAATCAATGCCACGTAGAATTAATCCACTTTAATTACTTGACAGATAACAGTTAAGTTATAGTTTTTATTTGGATTTTTATATTCTGCTACACTATCTCATTTATTCTTTTAGATTTATATACACAGCAGTAACTCTTAAAAAATGTGCTAGAAAGACTTATTCACAGCGATGCCATAAAAAAAAATTTTGGTCAATATTTGTACATTTTCTGAAGTTATCAGTTTTAATTTTAAAATAATAGTCCTGCTTCAGATTGTTTTTGATATTACTTGATTAAAATGAAGTCTGGTGGTTTATATACTACATATGGTGAGCAGGACATAGTTCCTCCCTATAAACACATGAAAAACCGGTGTGTGTGTGGAAATCATTTACTGTAATATTCCTACAGAAAGAAAGAGAGAGATGTGAAGGGTGTCTTGAATCTGTATTGTAGATCAAACTTGACTATCGCAGGTTTTTCTTTTTTTGCCGACTACATATTTCCAAGCCAGGTTTCATTAATGTGGTTTGGCTCTAGATACTAGGTGGCAGGTGAAAGAAGATTTTACTTGGAACTGCTGATAATGGAGATGCATAATTGGGGTTGGCAATCCAACATAACAGACAGCATAATTGAGCTCATGTAAAGTATGGCTTGCTGGAAGTTCAGTTTCACCTCCTCACCTCCACAATATAACATCGTAAAAAACTGACACTCTACTGGCAAACCACCAAAGTACAAGATTTTTTTATCTGCCTGGGTTTTCTTCAATGTATTTTCCAAATGGATAAAAAAATTACAAAGGAGACAGAAATGCCATTAAATGGAGAGCACAAGAAAACTTTTCATTCTTTTTTTTACATGTATTTCTCCCAAGGAATTTTACCAAATATTTGAAACGAAGTTAATAAATCATAATAAACCAACTATAAAATCAAAACTATGTTCATAACTTTCTGGTCACACATATGTATGCATTAGTTCTTAAATTGCAATGTTCCTAAAAATGGGACAACATTTGGAACGGCCTATTGTTGTCATAACATGACGTTTAATAAGAAGTTCAGGTTTTGCTTGGCATCATTACCATCTCTGGAACACAGGCACCAAGCACAACTAAAACAGATGCTAACTTTGGCAGGTCCAAGTTATAAACCACAGATAGAAAATGACAAGTACATGACGACATGCAGCGTGTTTGGTCCTTTCAAAAGAACCTGAAGAAAAGCAGGACAGTAGATATATTTACAAAAGGGCATATTATGCAAATTCAGATGGCAGTGGTTTATGTTCACATTACAATAGATTAAAATAGCTGGCACAGGGAGAGACAGACATATGACTATTTGTAAACCACTGTATCAATTTATGGCTGCACCACATAAAACCATGGACAGTTATTGTTACATGTTTTTTCATATACAGTAATAGGGTGGCCCTTATAATGGCTCCAACTTTTTTTTTTTTTTTGAAATGTTAAACTCTCACACACCTAAATGTGTTAGGATATCAATAAAAACACACTGTGCAAAATTTTGAATTGTTTCTATAATATCTAGAGGTTGTTCAAAGCCTTTAAATATTTCCAAAATCACATATTTTTGAAAGAACTGTACTATTTAAAAACGCAAAACACACATAAAACTTGCTTCTTGGAGAGTTACTTTGTTCCAGTTATTTCAGTCTCTTCTGATCCGAGTAACCATATAGCGGACTTGCTTCGTGTTGCTTCAGCCATTGTCTCAGTGTATATTGTCTATTGTGCTTCATTCACATTGAAGCCTTCTTGCTTTGAAAGACATATCACAACTAAAACAGGAGTTTTAAATGCATGGAGCATAGTCAATTAAGTCCATTGCTGCCATAAGTATATATTTTTAAACAATTATACATGCTAGCACAAAGTATCACATAATAAGCAAATGTGTTAAACTTCAATGTTCTTGAGCAACCTCTATATATTAATTAATATTGGAAAAAAAATTTTTTATTCAAACATATTGGTGGGGTGAGAGCATGACCTTTTAAAAGTTTAAAAATAAGCACCACTCTAGTAAGCAAATCTTAACCCTTATGTGTTGTTGGGGATGTTTTCATCCACTACAAGTTTTTTTTTACTCTTAATTTGGCCACAACTTTCTCTCTGTTTTAGCTAATTGAATGATTTTTGGTGACAAATCTTATATTTACATATATTTTAAGAAAATGCTTTGACATTTTTCAAAAACTCAACGATATACCGTGGGCAAATTTACTACCATTTCGTGTTGTTGATGTTGAAAACATCCACTAAATTCAACGGCTATAAAAATGTATCAGATGTATATTTTGTCCAATTTTTTTCATAAATCTGTTAATCAACCTCAGTACTGATCAAAACTACCAAATCTTCAGAAAAATTCAATGATTTTAACTCTTTAATTGACAAGTTTATAAAACACATACACAAAATGACCGATTTTCAATATAAAAAGTGATTGTAACCTGGATTTTTTAAAAACCTTTTTCAGTCTTGGGCATGTCAAAGATTGGTAAAAACATTGGCTTTGAAGCATTTTTAGTTTTTCTGTAGCATTAGTTTTTTTTCAACCTCATTTATTGTTAGTGGCTGTTTTTGCCCCATTGACTTCCATTATAACCATATTTTTTGATTGCAGAGCTATGACACCTTTTCATCATGCATTTTTGAATGTTGGTGTTTTTTCTTTTTTCTAAGAGGTCAAATTTTTACTGTTAATCACCATGTGGCACTATTATATGGAGTTATACTCCATAAAACACAACGTACAAGCCAGAAATTAAGCTTTGTTTTTGCACAGGGCTACTAAAGGCTTAATAGTGCCACGTGGTGATCAACAGTAAAAATGACAAATTTGACCTCTTAGCAAAAGGAAAAGACATCAACATTCAAAAATGCATGATAAAAAGGTGTCATAGCTCTGCAATCAAAAAATATGGTTATAATGGAAGTCAATGGGGCAAAAACTAACAATAATAACTAACAATAAAATATAAACAATCATTTTAAATAATTTTAATTAAAAAAAACTGATGCTACACAAAAACTAAAACTGCTTTAAAGCCAAAGTTTTTACCAATCTTTGACATGCCCAAGACTGTGAAAAAGGTTAAAAAAATCCAGGTTACAATCACTTTTTATATTGAAAATCGGTCATGTTGTATGTGTTTTCCCCCAAATCAGTGACACCACTTATAAACTTGGCAATTAAAGAGTTAAAATCGTGGAATTTTTGTGAAGATTTGGTAGTTTTGATCAGTACTGAGATTGATTAACAGATTTATGTAAAAAAATATGTAAAATTTAGGTAAAAAAATTCATCTGATACATTTTTATAACCGTTGAATTTAGTGGATGTTTTCATCCTCTAATAACACGAAAGGTAGTAAATTTGAACAATGAACAAGGGTTAAAAACTTGTCTGCTATTATTCAACACAAAGATGGAGCATGCCTCGATTGTAGTTTAGTGGACAAGTTTGTCTGACTGTGATTTCTATTGGTCGTTTTTTATTTTACAGGTGGTGTATAAAATATATTTCAAAATCAATACCAGATGAGGGCCTAACAAAACTAGACAGCTGAACGACACAAGACATCTCTATCTAAATGCGAAAAGACAACTTATTGATAATCACATTTACGGGCCCACCTATAAAATTCTTAAAGCTACAAAGTGTATGAGCCCATCGTTTGGCTATGAGTGATATCATGTTGTATCAAAGCGAGGTGTGCGTCGTGTTTTCTTTTCAAGCGGGGACGCTTGATCGCGACTGACGCGTACAGCACGTTGGCATGCCTCAGATCTCCAAACAGTCCGAGCAACTGCCTTTGTTCCAGCTGAGCCATGATTAAAACCGTGGATCGCTTTGTCATAATTGTGCTCAGTCTAACCACTTTCATGTGTTTCGTGGAAGAAGAGCAGGTACAGGCTTAATCTAATAAAGACTGAAACGAGGCACTAGGAAGTGCTAGGCGTAGATGAGGATGAGCAGGGGTTCTCCATATGTGAGGGATGAATCCGGTTAAATCCATCTTTCCCATCGCTCAATCAAACAAGACCTGTCAACATCTTATTTTTACTCTGGGAAACATGTGTACAGTCCGAGATGGTAGTAGAAAACAATAAAAAGAGAATAGATGGATGTAGAGACTGACATTATTATTGAGGAACATTATGTGATTAATCCTCACATTGCTGCAATATTTTCAAAGAAACAGACTCGCATGTTGAGTGTGAAAATGAGATGACGGATCACATTTTGCTTTGGTTCCTTGCAAAGGATTTCCTTTCCTTTGATTACAAATGGTCACAAAATAAAATGAAACATAATTTTGCTTTGATGAGACCGAACTAGTCAGAGTGGATAAAGAGTGATCACAGAGACTTATCAAGCGAGATTAAGGATTGATTGATTCATTCTTGGTCTTCCTTGCAGTGATTGCTGGTTTATAAAGATCCTGATGGCAGATGAATCGAGGCAAAGACTGAGCCCAGCATGGACCAATCAGCAAGAGCATCAGGGTGACCTCGCTTAAACCGGGACATAGACCTCACACTAGGGGGGTAGCATCTACTAGTTACTCTGTAACTAACCTGGTATTTAATTTGGTTGAATCACTTGTTTCTACAGACTACAGTAGCTTACTGAAATAAGAGTAAAATGAACAAATATACATAATTGTTGTGACCCTACCTGTGAGATTTAGACTAAAGTCTTATAATCTAATAATAAGATTACACTATAAAAATTGTGCTAAACTGGCTTGAGTCATAGGGGAACCACTTATAGTACTATATAGCACCTATGTAGAAGCATAAGTGCAAGAGCACCACTATTATAAAACAATATTAAAAATAATACTCAGACATAATCAATTTTAAAAATATCACAGATTTCACAGAACGTTCTTTACATTATACACTCTAAAAAATGCTGGGTTATTTTCAACTGGGTAGTTTAAACCCAAAATGTTGGGTTGTTTTAACCCATTGTTGGTAAAAAATATATATGTTCTAGGTTGGGTTTAGCCAATTTTGACCCAACACTGAATTGAAAATAATCCAGTATGATTTTATGTACAGAAGAAAAAAGTAAATCCCCCAAAAAAACGAGCTGGGATTTCATAGACTGGTTCATCAACACCATATTCAATTATGCAAATACACTCTAAAAATTGCTCAGTAATTTTCAAACAGAGATGAGAAAATGTATATTTCTGAACATCTTGTGTCCAGGCTAAGACCTGAAGTTGCTTATCCTCCACCTCAAGTGTGTGCGCTGAGTCAATTCAACCCCACTGGTAAGTTACCTGTCGTGGACATCACTCCTGACTTGAAAGTTTGAGCGAAAGTGGAGAGTTTACAGTGATGATGTTACTGTGCCAGAGGTCCAAGTTCTGCAAACTAAGTGCTCTTCCACCATAAAATATAGTTCTCATTTTTTTTTTTTTTTTTTTTTTAGTTTTTGCCACAGCTTTTAGTATTTTATTTTGTGCCACCATTCTTACTTGTGTAACTACTCATGTAACAGTCTTTAAATAGAGAAAACATGGAAGTGTTTGGTGGCTTCTAAATTCATCCCTGTTTGGATCCTAAGGAATGAATGTGGCTAGGCTAAATGCTAACACATTCACGATGCGTTGTACAAAGATTAAGTGCATGCATTAAAAAAGATAGGGATGTATTAATTTGGTGTAATTGGGATGTAAGTTGAGGTAAGAACATAGTAAAATATTGAAAAAAGGTGGTGTTTTCCTTTAACAGGATATACTAAAGTTATAATTTTTTTCTGGTGAAATAAATGTTTATAAATGTATTTTAATTATGATTAAGTTTTATTCAAAGTTCTAATATATATATTTTTAACTGTATAACAGCACATGTAATGTAAATTATAGCACATTTAATGTTATTAATAAAAAGGTATTTTAATGTGGTGTATTTGACATCTGCAATAAAGTAAAAAAAAAAAAATAAGATAAGATAAAAATAATATTAACCCATTAATAAAGTAAAAATAACCCAATGTTTACATAAAAATGAAACCAACCTTTGTGTTAAAAACAACCCAATTGCTGGGTTAAAATTAACAACCCAACTTGATGGGTCAAGTTTGCCCAGCACGTGGTTTGTCCTATATTTACCCAGCCATTGGGCTAAAGACAACCCAATGTTTTTAAAGTGTATTATTTTTTTATTTATGTTTTGTTAGTAAAATTTCAATTGACCGTGCAACTAAAAAAACATACTACCAGTGTGCGTAACTTTTGTGACTTAAAATAATTTTAAAAGTTTAAAATATTTCTTTTATGATGCATTTATTGTTATACAATAAACAATATAAATGTATGTTAATACATATACAGTATACATTTTTATTATAATCTATAAAATTTAAATTATTAGATGTAATCTACATTTGGGGTTGGCTTAAGTTTAGTCCCAGACTAAAATGCATGTTTGAGCTCTCTTAACTTAAAACAGCTTGCACTGACATATTTTATCTTAAACTAGTATTTTAAAAGTATAAAAATAAAATAACTATTTTAAAATGTCATTGTTTCATCTCAAGATGCACATCAGTAATTATTTTTCTTATATGGTATGTTTGTAAAAGTTAGGCTACCTACAGTAAGGGGCGGTTTCCCAGACAGGGATTAGACTAGTCCTAGCCTAAAATAAATGTAAGAGCTGTCCAAACTGAAAACAACTTGCAGTGACGTATCTTAAAATACATCAGTGCCCTTTGTTTTGCCTCAAAATGCACACAAGTAATGTTTTTAGTAAGGCATGTTTGTTAAAGCTAGTTATATTTGCCAGTGAAACTAAGGTCTAGTTCAGGCTTAAGCTAATCCCTGTCCGAGAAACCACCCCTAAATGTCCTAAAATAACCAAGGGCTTAATCTTAAATGACACATAAATATTCAGTTGTGTGTAGGCTACATATACATCACCTCTAGGTAAAATTGCAAATACAAGCAGCTCCACTACTGTAATATCTCACAAATCTAGGCATTTAAAAAAATAAAAAGAATAATAAAACCCCTAATCACAGCCCGATCTCTGACCTTTTGTGAGAGTCACATGACCTGGGAAATGTAGAGGTCAAGGGCGATCTAATAAACCTTGTCTATCTGTCAGCCCCTCACATCCCTCCTCTTTTTCTCACGCCCACACTGTTTTCTAAATAAGGGCATGTTGAGACTATCTCCATTCAGGAATATTCAAGTCTCTAAATCACGGGACCGAGGAAAGTATTCCTGGCAACCGGCTTTATCTGATAAAGGAAAGCGCAACTAAAATTCCTCAGTGATTTGTTTTCTGAGTGCGCGGGCGGTTTACAGTCTGCCAACACCAGAGTAATGCCACTGGAAGGCCCATAAGTCACAACCTCCAGAAGCAACTGAGCCATAAGAATATCCGCTGTAGTCCATCTTTCTGTATGTCTGTTCCTGCATTTATCTAGTTTGTTTCTAAAACATGTTTCCTTAAGCACATCTTCCTGTACGTCTTGACAGTTTTGCCTTGTTGATGAAATACTTATGAAGCGCTGCTGGACCTACACCGCCCATCAATCTCCCAGCGTTTCCTGTCAAAGGACCATCGCTCATGCGGTGCTTTGATGAGTGATCGACGAACTGCTATGCTGAAGCCACTGGGCTCAGATTCCTTCAGTAATGATTGTAATTGACATGGCAACCCTGGGACTTTCTTACCCAGCTGACTCGATGCTCGGTGTCTCCGCAGCATCAATGCACCAAATATCCCTCCATTAAAATACCATGGGGCCCCTGATACAGACTTGCAAAACATCATGAGCTAAGGTATTTAGTGTTGTATCTTTCAGATGTTGTAATGCCGGCGAAGAGGCTTTTAGTAGTGTAGGTGCATTTGGTTAATCAGTCCAAGCTGTGTTTTTATTCAAAGAGATCCCCTAAGAGCTTCCATATCACGTAACATTTAAGCCAACCGAGGATATAGAGTAATACTACATCAACAGTCTTTCGTCTGTATGATTATACCATGACTCGACCCAAAAAGAGGCTTATGTCCTATTCTCTGTTGTTTTTAAGCTTAATTAGGGAAATGTTTACAATGCGTGTTTAAATCAAAAACAGTACGGATTGTCAAGGACAAACAGGTTTGAAACATTTCCGCATCTAAAGAAACTTTCAATGGATCCATATGAGCAATAAGATATTAGGTTTCTCAAAATGTTGTTTTGCATTTACAGGTCGGTACATCATTTACAGTCTTAGCAACCAGCAAAACATGCAGGAATTTATTTTATCCTGATGCCCAGTGGAGTGAATGAACATATGTGTATGGGAGAAGTGAACTATCCTGTATTTTGCAGGTAGGATAGGTAACGTTGCAGTAAATAGTTAATCACGGGGAGCACTGACATGTCAAAATGATTTGCTGATGAAGGGAGTCCCACTAATCCCAAAACGAGATTTGGTTTTTAAATATGCCCGGCATATGGTTTCCTATCCGACTACTGTATTTCTTTGGCAACGCTACTGGAATCAGTATGCTTGAAATGAATTAGACTCGGAAACCTGCTGTTTACAAACAGATCATGAAATACTGCTCATAAACAATTTTACTTTAAACTCTTTCTAGCAGGGGAAAAACGTGGTTCTTGAGTCAGCTAGAAACAACGCTGACAGCTAGAAATAATTAAAGCATAAAATCAGCAAGAATCAGCCAGCCTTCAGAAGTCTTTGAAGTTCTGTTTTGTAACGTTTTAAAAGCCGATATTCGGGGAACTGGCCACACCGATCCAGCTGTTTTACAGAGATTTGCTGGCTTGGTCAGATAACATTCTTAATCTTCACTAATTCAATGTGACTGTTAAAGACATGATGTTCCTGAGAATACATTCTAGGCATTTCAAAGCTGCTACATTTCATTAGCAATAGAGAACAATGTATTTTATAAAAGACATATTTTTATTTACATTTAGGGATTTAGCAGATGCTTTTAACTAAAGCGACTTACAAAGATTAGGAAACTATGGGTCATAGGAAGTTAATAGTACAAAAGGTTCAGAGTTTTCACAAAACACTAACCAAGAAGTGAGATTTATAGCATAAATGTATCTGAAAACCAATACTGTGGTTGAGATCCGTGTACCACCTGCATGATGAAGCCTCTTGAGTATAAGTACAATGTTTTGAGCATGGGAGGAGTTCACAGTAGATCCCTTGGGAGAGGTGTTGATTTTAACTGAAACGCATGAGTGGAAAACTAGGATCATGGTGGTGGAACAGGATAATACACATTACCGGTCAAAAGTTTATGAGCACTTGACTGATACGTTCTTAAATGTTATCATGATCTTAAGTGCATGCTTGGCCTATGCTTAATGTTAAAATTTGTTTTATAGACAAAAATAAAATTGTGCCAACATATAAGATTTTTTCACTGCAAACGTTTATACACTCACCTAAAAGATTATTAGGAACACCATACTAATACTGTGTTTGACCCTCTTTCGCTTTCAGAACTGCCTTAATACTAAGTGGCATTGATTCAACAAGGTGCTGAAAGCATTCTTTAGAAATGTTGGCCCATATTGATAGGATAGCATCTTGCAGTTGATGGAGATTTGTGGGATATAGATCCAGGGCATGAAGCTCCCGTTCCACCACATCCCAAAGATGCTCTATTGGGTTGAGATCTGGTGACTGTGGGGGCCATTTTAGTACAGTGAACTCATTGTCATGTTCAAGAAACCAATTTGAAATGATTCGAGCTTTGTGACATGATGCATTATCCTGCTGGAGGTAGCCATCAGAGGATGTGTACATGGTCAGAAACAATGCTCAGGTAGGCAGTGGCATTTAAACAATGCCCAATTGGCACTAAGTAGCCTAAAGTGTGCCAAGAAAACATCCCCCACACCATTACACCACCACCACCACCAGCCTGCACAGTGATAACAAGGCATGATGGATCCATGTTCTCATTCTGTTTATGCCAAATTCTGACTCGACCATCTGAAAGTGTCAACAGAAATCGAGACTCATCAGACCAGGCAACATTTTTCCAGTCTTCAACTGTCCAATTTTGGTGAGCTTGTGCAAACTGTAGACTCTTTTTCCTATTTGTAGTGGAGATGATTTGTACCCGTTGGGGTCTTCTGTTGTTGTAGCCCATCCCCCTCAAGGTTGTGCGTGTTGTGGCTTCACAAATGCTTTGCTGCATACCTCGGTTGTAACGAGTGGTTATTTCAGTCAAAGTTGCTCTTCTATCAGCTTGAATCAGTCGGCCCATTCGCCTCTGACCTCTAGCATCAACAAAGCATTTTCACCCACAGGACTGCCGCATGCTGTATGTTTTTACTTTTTCACACCATTCTTTGTAAACCCTAGAGAAGATTGTGCGTGAAAATCCCAGTAACTGAGCAAATTGTGAAATACTCAGACCGGCCCGTCTGGCACCAATAACCAATGCCACGCTCAAAATTGCTTAAATCACCTTTCTTTGCCATTCTGACATTCGGTTTGGAGTTCAGGAGATTGTCTTGACCAGGACCACACCCCTAAATGCATTGAAGGCAACGCCCCTAAATTTTCACTATCCAACCACAAAACTGCTGTTGTTAAGTTGAGTTTACTAGGCTACTTTAAAATGCATGGGAGCCAATGTGGGCAACGCTCTGACATGTGGTGCTTTCGCACTTTCTGCGACCCAAGTTGATTCCCGGCTCGTGGTCATTTGCCGATCCCATACCCCTCTCTCCTCCCTGTACTTTTCTGTCCTCTCCTCATTCACTGCTAAAATAAATGGACAAATATAATTTTAAAACGCAAAAGAAATGACAATAAAATTAGTAACCTTACATTTTTTACCATAGCGTATAAGAAACAGACGTAGCACTTTACAGCTGACGCTGTGACCAAGACACAAATAGTAATGAACATCAGCCAACACAAACTCATATGGTGCAGATCTCTCAATAAAACTGTATTCAGTTCAGCAACTATGATCAATTTCCCATCAAGTTACTATTTGTGTTGGAAAAATCTCAGATTCCTCTAATTAAGTTTAGTGTTATTCACAGGTAGTGTTTATGTTTCCTAATGGATCATCGCTGGTGGTGGTCTTGTAACTGAAATGTGCGAGATAAGCAACAGTTCCAATCTTTCAACCTCTACGACACAAAACCACTTCAGGTGAGTTTTCTCACATTACTATGTACACAACAAATTCCTGTGACTGATTTGGATTTTTAATCTGGTTCCTGTTTGCCCTGGGGTGCGTAGAAAAATGTTCTTTATAGCAAAATAATGTAAAGAACTTAAAGTGTTGAATTTGTTAGCAATCTTGGCACCAAAGGATGCTAAATAAATCAACGTCTTAACGCAGAAACAAAGCAAGTCTAGAGAAAACGTTCTGTTATAAAACAACTTTTGGACACGAAAAGTCCCTTTCCCTCAAATTTTTGTCTGATTAATGTACAACATTAAGCAATTCGGATGAACAACAACGGATACAAAAGTGTGGTTTTATTTTGTCTTTGATCAACTTTCAAAGCAAAATATTTATTGATGTGGTGAGATAGAGTCATCTCGAGCTGCCATCAAAGCTATGGGAACGCAACTTCACGATAGCTCAATGTGTTATAGACGTGTGTGCGTGAGTACGCTCGCACCCCAGCAGACGGAATGCGAGACGTTTAATTAGGTGCCTGCGAGTGGTCTCACGGGAACCCAGTTTTAATTTTCGAGGCCCGTGATCCCTCGCAACACAGACAGAGCTCAGGTCAAACATAGAGGAGGAAGACGGAGGCAGAGTGTCGCAGGCTTGCAAGGGTTGCTGGGATTCTGCTTGCATAGCCGAATGCCACAAATACCTTTAAACCTTCAGCGTCTACTGCCACAAAAGGCACTGCATCCAATTAGAGTAAAGGCCAAAACATCCCTCAATGCACCAGGTCTGATGTGCCATTGAACGAAAGCCATCTTGTAACGTAATAAGCCTGAAAAACACACGGCCCTGTGCGTGCCTCCAAGCATCCCTTGGGAATGCCGCCTGCTCATTTGTGGCTCGTTTCAGAGACGGGGAAAAACAGGCCTACTTTACGCTACCTGGCTGATGCCGTTAAAGGTGCTTCCTCCCCAGGGGCAGACATGTGACCCCATTGAGACACAAAAACAAAAAGAGCGAGAGAAAGTGAGAACTGGAAAGAGTCACTGCCACCACGTCTTGGTAACCGCACACACGAAAGCCTGTTCCAAAAGCCGCTGACCTTCTGCAATAAAGAAAGAGTACAATGCAAGACATCAATAACCTGAAAAGCGATACAACCAAGAGGAAGCAGCTCGGTCGCATGGACCACGTCTGAATAGTTGTTTGGAAGAAAACCAACAAATAATGCCAAGGAAGGGTTGCACACTGTTATTGTGAGACCAACAATAGCAGACGGCAAACTCTGGACGATGGAATATAAAAGACACACCAATCTACGGATATAATTTTCTCTGAATGACCTTATTGTTCCTCCAAAAACACAATTTTTCTGGCCTGGGACCAAAATGCGTCAGGTAACAGGTTGTGGGTAGCGAGATCCAGTGAAAAGGAAGCTATCTAAAGAAAACTATAGCATTGGCTCCTTTGTTTAATTTCGATCGCTTGCCTGGGCGGAGCAGGCTTAATCTATACCGTTCCCAAAAAATGAGTCTGTCAGGCTGTTACGATACCTCAATGGGCCTGGCAGCAATGAAGCATTCACTACACTGGAAACTATCTCAAGACACCCAAACCTACACCCAGCACGTGCTTTTAAACACAAGCACTCCTCCCAACGAGGTATACTAAGCATGCATATGTTCCCAGTAAGAGCAACAGTAATGTGCACAACATATGAGAACGAGTCCATTCCATGGCACCCTATAAGTCAAGGTTATACTGTGGGACTTTGGTACAGCCATCGCAGAAAGAATTCAGGTCTAAGGTCATTTCAAGACCCCAAACCTTTATGTCCCATGACAGAATTAAACTCAGATTAATGGAATTACTATATAAACGCACAGCAAGCTCTTAAAGGCAAATAGACGCAGATGTGATTCATCCTCAAAGCCCATCTGTAAATGCCGACAGAGACGATTCTCTATCACAGGGAGCGGAGATCTCACGCGTGCACCGCTCCAGCGCACAGCTGCTCCGTCCTGGGTTACGGTTTGTGAGTTGCTCCCAAAGAGCAGGTCAGCATCCAATGAAACTGCTTTGGAAAAGTTTGGGACTGTCATGAAATGAAATAGTACAATATGTTGTACTCCCCGCAGTTCTCTTTTGCCCTAACAATGTAAAATAATAGTACAATTGAAAAGAGAACATAACAGATAAGATGGATTGTCATCACTGTGAGGTTTTCCACATGTTTGAAAATTTGATCGTAAAGTAACGCTACGTGTCCAAAAACTTGGTCTTTTTAAATGCTCCAGTTTTATTCTTTTTTTAGCGTACCTCTGTGAACTGTCCTCCATTTGACAGCTTTCACT
Organism: Misgurnus anguillicaudatus; assembly: GCF_027580225.2. Classification (NCBI taxonomy): domain Eukaryota; kingdom Metazoa; phylum Chordata; class Actinopteri; order Cypriniformes; family Cobitidae; genus Misgurnus; species Misgurnus anguillicaudatus. The sequence continues at coordinate 22,741,448 of NC_073340.2, forward strand.
TTATAGTCTTTATAAAATTGAAATACCATTGAGTCATTTTAAGACTAACAATAACATTGCAGAAGGGTCAAGCAAATAAAGAATGATTTTTTTTCAGCATCTTTTGTTACCTGAATGTACGGCAGCAACAAAAAGAAAAAAGAAATTCAGCCGGAGCTTCTTATTGCCTTAAGTCAGTGATCCCTTTCAGAATAAAGGTGTACGGTGTTCAGAAACAGAAGAAGTTGCTCGTCAGATTTAATATTGAATTTATCTGGGCCAGTATCAGATGGCCCCTTCGCCCTAAGGGTGTACAAACGGGTAAACAACACCACAGCAGGTGACAATTAAAATATACTCGATTCAAAACAGAAAACTTAAGTTAAAAAAGGCACTTTTATTTAATTTAGTTAATTTGATTTATATTTTGTAGAGCAGGAATTAAAGGCCATTGACCACAGTGTAATTCTTCAAGCCCTAGTCATATCTGTGTTGTCACAACAATTCGGAGAGGGAAAAACACAAGTTTGATCACGTGCCCTCTATATATTGAGTTTCTTTTAATAGGACTGACACCGTCTAGAGGAAGTCCATGAAAGAGTATACAAGTGCGTCTTTAAAGCTTTTAACACAAAGCCCTTACTTTCAAAATAAGTCATGAAGCGGAAGGACACACCCAGGTCTTACATGAACTCCATTCACAGTGAATGAGATGGAGGTGGTTGAACAAGTGCAAAGGATATCATTACAATTAAATAGGAAACAAGATTTAACAAATCCCAAGAACCATCCATTAAAAAATTGAATGCTTTATTGTGTTAGTGGTCGGAGGGTTAAAGCTTTCAATGACACCTTTCCGTAGCTAAAAACTCCCTTGGGCTACACATAAACATTAAAGGATTTAAACGTTTTATGCAATATCTAGTCCTTCAACAACAACAGCACTGAAAAATGCAACAACATAACACACCCTCATCCTTAAATTAGAATGCAATGAGTCATACAGCGGGAGGACGGTGTTGAGTTAATCAGCCATGATTTACTGCACTTCCTCCCCAAAATTTCACATCGACTGTCTCAAGTACAGAAGGTGTTGAGGAAAAGCTGGCAACCGTACAGGCTGGAACCCCAAGTACCATTATTCACAAACATGGACCATTACTGCATGTCCTCGCCCCAACTTTCTAATCCAGCTTTCAACTCTTATGAGACATGCACTTGAGTCTTTATCACTCAAGACTTTCACCTGAGGGAGCAGGTTAGAGAGAAAAAAATGACTTACAGTAATGCAGTCTGAGCCAAGCACCACTGGCAGCCAAAGAGTTTTTCGGTACCATGAATATGGATGATTCGAAGCTGACAGCACAGCTGTGATTTCTGTTTCTTTCTTTTGCTTAGCAGCCAAAACTTTGATGTAATGGATGTATATCTGGTCTGTGTAAGTAGTGACAGGTCTGATTTGTTGGTGGAAACTTTACTGGCACGTCCCGTCCGGAGTCGAAATCAATAAAGGAAATTGTGCATAGAAACGTTAACTATAAACAAATAATAAAAGCGATGTGTGTGCTGCAGGATTGAAATCTTGTAATAAAAAATTACCTTATTGTAACCATGCTTCATTTGCTGATTTTTTTACTTTTAAAATTATACTCGCTCATGAAAAGTGACTCACAAAACCATATGCTGATTTTTTCCAATTCTTCTAACATCAGCACGTATTGCATATGGATGCTTTTTCTTTTTTTTTTTGTTGAATAATCCTTTTATTAGCTTTGGTTTTACTGGGAGCTCAACTGTTCATTCATAGACTTCATAATGTATTCCAGAGCAGAAAACATAGGACCAGTGTTCCCACACCTTAGTTAACTTCAAATTCAAGGACCTTTCAAGGACTTTCCAGGTACAATACCCTCAAATTCAATGACAAAATGTGGGGACATATTTCAAGTGAGAGCAAGGTTACATTGTGTTACCTTTTAAGATAAATTGTTACAGTTCCCTTTCGAGGGAACTCGCGCTTGTCACTGCGGTAACACTTTGGAGACGCCTCCAAGCGTAAGTGCGTCTTAATGTGCATATCAAATTCAACCAATGGTGAGGCTTAACGACAAAGACAGGGTGACGCGGGAGCCAGGAAGTATATCACTATCTGAAATATTGCCAAAGACGGCGTTACAGAGACGAAGGAAGTATGGCAAGGGTGACGCAGGGCCTCGTTCCCTTCTCAGGGAACAACAGTTACATACGTAACCCGAGACCCTTTCATGTGTCAAACACAACAAACACAATGCAAAAAAGCATTTTGGTATAAGTTAACATTAACATTCGCATACAGAAGCATGTGTGCTTAAAAAGTCTAGAATTTTTATGATATTATCCTACACTAACACAGGGAATAATATGTATTTTTTTTCCAGAAAGAGGTGACTTCAGTCTCGCGCATGCGCTTCACAACAGACACGGGAGAGAAGACAATGCTGAATAAAGTCGTAATTTTTGTTATTTTGGATGCTTCAACACATTCTAACTGACCCACTGATGTCACATGGACTACTTTGATGATGTTTTTATTAACTTTCTTGACATGGACAGTATACCGTTTCTAGATTTTCAATAGAGGGTCAACAAGCTCTCAGACTAAATATAAAACATCTTAAACTGTGTTATGAAGATGAATGGAGCTCTTACGAGGTTGGAACGACATGAGGGTGAGTCATTAATGACATTATTTTCATTTTTTGGTGAACTATCCCTTTACTTAATCTCTGTCCAGGAAACCACCCCTAAGTTATTTCAGTTGAGACACCTCAAACGTATTTTAGTCTAGGACTAGCCTTAAGCCTTGTCTGTGAAACAGAGGGTTTGATTATTAAACCATTGATATTTAGTTTAAACTCGTATGTCAAATAGCCCGATTCAACTGGTATAAACAGTCCTAGTTCTTTGCACACAGAGGCCTGGTTTTAACCCATCAAATATAATTAAGAAAAGATCAGTTTATAATAGTTAAACACAGATGACAAACATTACTTCGAAAATGCTGCCCGTGTTTGATCTGTTGTTTCTAAGAAGTAAAGAACGAAGTGGAAGAAAAATGTCTTCATGAGCACATTAAGTAGAAGGCATGCTCTGAAGTGTATTTATTTGTGTATTTAGAGTGCAAAAGGGAATGAAGGATGAAAGTCTTAGTCACAGATTCAGGCCCAGAACATTCCACTGCACCCCTCCCAATCTATGACCTCATGAACGGTGCTCAGCTGTAAGATCAGACACTTACCAGTCTGCCAGCCAAACCTCAAGATTTCAAATAAAAAAACTCATACACACACTCTCAAACACAATAATTTGTGCTCTGCTAGTCAGCCGTGTGTAAACTCACAACCTCTCTCCCAATGTGTGAATCTGTAGAAACAAGGTTAAGACTAAACAAAAAGGTCAATGAATGGAATGACCTTGATCTCAACATGCAAACCGCTCTGCGATCTGTCACTCACACAGAATATTATGGCAGATCTTATAAATGGCAGATCTCCACATGTGTGAGATGTTTACAGAGCATTCTTAAACAAGTGTGAAATCTCACAGGAATTTAACTGCTACATTTGTCAAACAGTAACGCCAAAAGACAGAATCTACAGCTAGATGTAGTCTGAAGTTATAATCTCAGGGGAACTTTATGATGCATGAAAAACGTGTGTAGGAGATGAGCAAAAATAAAAGACAGCTCTTTTTACAGAACGTGTAGATATCCTGCGTGTCAAGTTTTGCGATGCTTTTTGAATGGTACTGTTATAATTTAGCGTCTCGTCGTTGTTCGTTTGGCATTTATGGGCCAAATCTGGAAACTGTAAAGCCTGAAATCGGTCCAAAGAGCCACATACAGGACACAGACTAAAGGGGAAATTTGCAAATAAAGTCGTATGTAGGCTGATCGCTATCTGCATTGCAAAAATAAAGTAAATCAACGGACTGTTTGCTTTTTTATTTTCATATGATTCGGGGAATTTTTTTCAAAAAGGAAATGGATTATTATTATATTGAGCCAAATATTTAATGTTCCCATTATTTGAGCTAGCTTATAAACAAATGTGTCAGGAGCAATTCATCGTACTTACAATAACATCCTGACGTTTTCCCACAATGTTGCCAGGGCTGGCAACAGGGCCAAAGCCCCCTGTGAGCACCACAGATCTAAGACCACCACAGTGCAGGTGGGTAGACAGAGAAGACACTGTCAAGCTTCAATAGTACTGCACAGGATGGCTCTGTCAGACCGCCACGCCGCATTTGTGTTTAATGTAGTAAAAGTTGTTACCTCTGCAGATAGACCAAATCGAAATAAAATGACCTTTCTTGAATTTAGCACTAAAAATATTAACACTGCTCAGATCCACGTCCAAGAAATTAATATAATAATCTGCACAGAATTTCCTTCACATATAAACTTTAAAAGTTAAATAACATGTGAAGTTGTTCATACACATCCTGCCTATTGTAAAACATATAGCCTACTTCAAAATAAAATAGTTTTTAGCTAAAAATTACTTTGGACTACATTCAACATGTTCAAAGATATGAAGAGTTTGGTTCCAAAACGCGATAAACACCATAAAAAACGAGTTACCCCCAAAATCAGTATTGTATCAGAGTATTAAAAAGTAAATTCTTAATTTTACGCAAAATGCAATATCTGCCGTGTTATTCTGTAATCTTTTTTACTGTTTTTCCCAAAATGCGATAAACGCCAGTCCTCCTTCTCTGCAGAATGCAATAAATCCGCTCAACAAATCACAGCGCACCATTCCACGCATTGTAAACAACAATGGAAGTGCAATCCTAGTTTTCCTCATGTACTCATAGAGAGTAAAAGAACAAGAGCAAATTTTGGAAAGTATTCTGATTAATTATTTTGTCATTTTGCATAGTATTTATTTATTTTAAAATTTAATTCAAATTTTAAAAGATTGCCTTCAAGCTTTCCTCCTGTCCATACGGTAATTTCTTTACAGTGCAACAGAGAGTCGCAGGTTATGACACAATCGTTAGCTTATTTTTACAAAAACTGCTTCTACTGGGCCATAACAAAAGATACAAGGCTATGGAAACTTTTATACATTCTTGTGTTTCTTTAGAAATAAATAACGGACAAATGGAGTCTTTAAACGCCTCACTTGTAAAGTTATTCGCTGTCAAAGTGACGCCAAAATGAATGGGAGTCAATGGAATGCTGACAGCAGGTGGGGGTCCGCTAATCAATGGCGGCACCCGGGGAAGCTTTAATAAAATATGAAACCCTGCCCCCCTGCATCTACACTCTAAAAATGGCTGTGTTATTTTTGATCAACAAACAAACAAAAACAAAATAATACTTTGTTGGCATTGATAAACCTGTGGTGTTTTTCTGTGATGGGAAAGAAACGTAAGCCATCAAAATAGAATAATTTACGAGAGAGGCACTCGGGAGACGGAAAATGTTGGCTGTTGCTTGTTCTCCCGACAGCATCAAGCTTCTGGCAAGCTAAAATATTGATCCCGGGGATCTTATGAAAAACTTTCCATTATTTTACGTGAAGTCAACGAAAATCGAGCAGGACCTGATTTTTTTTTTTTACAGCTAATCGCTTTAAAAAAGGTTCAGTGACGACGTCTCAAGGATGACAGTAGCAATGACAGTGTTCTTAATATGACAAAGTAAGTGTTTTGATTAATGCCATTAATGTTTAATCAGTGTATACCACTAGTCAACAAAATGAATATAACATGGCAAAGATGAATACACATTAATATACTGATTCAATAGATTTATAGCATTTAAAAAAAACCTTGTCATGGATTTATTGCATTTTGTGGAAAAAAAATTCAGTTTTTATAATAAATCTTTGAAAATCAAATTATGGATTCAAATTTTATTTATGTTTTTATAACCTAAAATGCTATCGAAAGATTGTAACAGAAAATAGTGGTTTTCATCTCGACACATAGAAAACACGTTTTTACCGAAATTAGACAAAATGGATTTATTGCGTTTTGGAACCAAACTCTTCATATTCACCTCACTTAATGTGTATTTTTTCAATATGGGTCAACATCAACAGTCTGATGCAAAAATTATACACTAAATATTTGATATTTTGTCGTTGTTGTCGTTAACAACGTGTTTTCACTGACAAAAACGAGAAGACAACTAAATAGTAGATTCATGATAACGACAACTACAATGACTACAACTACAATCTATTTACATTTTCAGCAACCGATAAAAATGAGATGAAAGTGTTTGTAAGGGATAGAATCTTTGTGTGGTCAGGAGGATGGATGCATGCATACAACTGTACAGTGTAGACTTCATGCGGCCCTTCACAGGCTGATCGTATGAAATCAAAATACAGCCAATCAAGTCTGGTCTTGCAGTACATTGATGTCAAAATGCTGAACGGCTTCTGTTTTAGACTAAAATGTGACAAAAACTAAATTTTTTGTCAATGACTATGACAAATCTGCTGTCAAAATTAACACTAGAACACTGACGTATAGAAATGTTACTCGAATGAATGAATGAAGACTATTTTAAGCTACATTCTGTATTTGTGATACAGAATGGTTTCAGGCCGACTTCCATCTATTGAATTCCATCTATTGACTGTCACCACAATCATTTATTAAGTGTTGACAGATTATAGTGTTGACACAATAACCGCATTTTACAAACCACACAATGCTGCAGCTATGCTGTTTATCTGGCCTTGCTAGATACTAACAAGACCTGCTAAAAATGAGTGAAAATGTGTCAAATATCCCAAAATAATTATTTACAATTTAAGTTAACACAAAGCACAATCAGCATACAAAACTGTCACCCTTTTTTTACTAATATTCCAAGCGTACCAAGGTCAAACGATCAATTTATATGAGAAAAAGATGCAAAAGCAATCACTTTCTGATGTGAATCTCAGATCCGGTGTAAAGAAGTGATCTTTGATTGATAAAACTTAAATATATGTCGAAATAAGATGCTTTCTCCCATAATGCAGTATTATGTAAGTGGTACTATTCCCATTGGAAGCAGTTAAGACAGCATAATATTGATAAAAGCCAAAACACTTAACACGGGGAGGACATATGAAAGCACTTTTATCACTTGCAAATTCCTTTGCCGTTACATCCTCAGTCACCAGGGACGAATGATATGATGTAACCCAAGAACATGAGATGGACATAAATCCTCAGTGCTGACAGAAACCCTCCACACATGCTGCACTTATATCACACAACAAGCTTTGCAAAAACATCAAGATACATTTAAAATCTTGTCTTATTAGCAGACTATATAACATAAACTTCTCCCTGCCATCCATCATATCTGAGGTTCTAAAATCGCAGTCGGAAATGCCGGTACATCACAGACGACTCAATCTGAGCTGTTTTAGGAAACCATTAGTGAGACGAAAGATGGAACCGATTGTGTAAGTGTCGTTTCCTCGTTCCAACTTTGCCGGTTGCTATTTACAGAGTTTCGATAATTGTTCAGAGGCCAAAACCAGCCAACAGATACATATCATGAAATAACCCAGTTGGGATCGCGTTTATCCCAGTGCTTTGAAAGAACAAACCCTTGAGTGTCCACAGAGACAGCGTAGCACACGTAAAACACAGGCAATCGTGGAAAAGGGCACGCGAACACAGGATGTGAACGCGCGTGCACGTGCACACCTCACATCTTAGCTGTTATACAAACATGCAGGGCCTCATCAATCACACTTTCTCTGGGGGGTCTGCATGGCCAAACCAAATGTTCATTGTGCAATTGGTCCTGCATAGAACTTGAAAAATAATTCACAGTCCCAAGTTTTAGCTTAGCTTGGGACTGTGCCTAAGTGTTCCTAAATGTTGCTTTTCCCGCTTTTGTCTAAACCAGAACCAGCGACCGTGCCTTCATCCATCAGCCACCGGCTCACAAAGCCAGTTCGTGAGGAAAACCAAGGCCAGTTGACATCCTAGATCCAAACAGCTTCATCCGATTGGATTTTATTAGCTGTTCATCTTAGCAGGAGATCTAAACAATAAAAAAAGCATTCAGTTTTTGCAGACCACTGCAAAGACGCACAAACCACAAGTGTGGACAACTTGCACATCACAAGGGCTTTAGAAGAAGGAGGTTATTTGCAAATGTCATCTTCTGGTGATTTGTTGATTCGCCAAGACAACGTTGGATTTTTCTGATTCCAATGAAGAGAGAGAAAACAAAGTGCATTAGTAGATGAGTGTGTATGAGATGTTAATCCATGTCTGCACTAAGCTCTATAACCCCAACTCCCTGAACATCTCCTCCTCAAGGAACCACTAGTATTTAAGCACTACAGATAAAACACTCCACTTTAAGAGCACAGAGACTCAGTGCTTTGTGACATCTGCAAACCATGTCAGAAGATGTTTAAAAAACACATACTTACATTGTATGAAAACCATGTAAGCCACAGTCATTATCTTTGTGGAAACAAAGGAGACCAGAAACAGACATTTCGACTTAAGGAAATAAAGCTGTAATCAGAAGAATTGTAGCGGTAACCTACTTTAAAATTACATTTTAGGATGCTCTTTAATACATCGGTTTACACAAACCCGCACTATAATTAAGTTGCAAACAGATCATTGCTTACAAATTATTTAATAGCCATGCAAAGTGATAAATACCTCTCATGCAATTGCCAAACCCATAACGGCATCACATTCTCATACAAGCAGAAGTTTCCGTTTCCTCCTGTTCCAAATACAACTGAATCCCACCTTCTTATCACACTGACTGACGGGTTTAGTCGTTTATTTAATAAAGCTTATCAATGTGTGTCTAAGTCGTTAAGAAAATGATTGTTACTATACACATAATTACACAATTCTGAGCACTTGTATTCCATGCAAGATGCTTTGAGGATTTAGTTGAGTTGACACTGGCTCCATCTAAACTGAGATTGTGGTCTGCATGCCTTTGTGGCTCCAAGGTCTAAGTCCTGCCTTAAATGCTCCCATGCATCGCTGCATACCTACTCAAAGTCTGTTGTAGTAAGCACAATAGTATAGCAGTCAAGACGTGAAAGAATGTATTACTGTAGACCTCCTTTAGACGTATACATTAGCATATTAAAGTAGATGTTTACAAAAGTAAAAACTAGATCAATATGACTGTTTTTGAAAAAAAAATGCCTTAAATACAGTAACTTAAGAAGTGGCTTACCACGAAAATGTAAATTCTTGCTAAATTGATTCATTCTTATGTCGTTTCAAGACTGTATAATTTTCTGTATATGACCAAATATTTTTTGTTTTTATAATATTCTGGCAAACAAGTACTGTGTTGTTAAACCAAATAATGCACCACAAAAGTGCCATAAAGGTGATCCAGACATCCTGCACTATATTCCTACACTCAGGGTTCCCACACCTTAATTAACTTCAAATTCAAGAACATTTCAAGGACTTTCCAGGTCCAATACCCTCAAATTCAAGGACTAAATGTGGGGACACATTTCAAGTGAGAGCAAAGTTACAATGTGTTACCTTTAAAGATACATTGTTACAGTTCCCTTTTCAGGGAACTCGTGTTGCGTCACTGCGGTGACATTTTGGGGACGCCTCCAGTGGTAAGTGCGTCTGAATGTGTATATCAAATTCAACCAATGGAGATGCTAAATGACAAAGACAGGGTGATGGGGGAGCCAGGAAGTATATTGCTATCTGAAATATGGCAAGGGAGACGCATCGTCTCGTTCCCTTCTCAGGGAACAACAGTTACATATGTAACCAAAGACGTTTTCATTTGTCAAACACAATTATGCAAAAAAGCATTTTGGTATAAATCAACATTCGCATACAGAAGATATAAGCATTTAAAGTGAACAGTTTAGCACATGTGCTTAAAAAGTCTAGAATTTGTATGGTATTATTCTACACTACACAGGGAATAATATGGAATTTTTTCCAGAAAATAGATTCAAGCACTTTCAATGACCTGTATCTATGTATGTATATTTTCAAAAACTTCCTAGGGCCTTGAAATTTTTCTCCCAGATTCACAAACTTTCAAGGATTTCAAGGACCCATGGGAACCCTGTGCACTGGGTCAAAAAGGGCCAAACCCAGACCGTTGTGTTAAATTAACCCAGAAAATGTTTATATTTCACCCAACATTAGGGTGAAACAACGCAGCATATTGGGTTGAAACAACCCAGCAAAAGTTAAATTATAACCCAATGAGTTGCGTTTGTCCCTTTTGACCCAATGCAACCATTTTTTTGCTTTCTGAAGCCATGGCTTTGTCGCTTTGTCTATGGAACAGATCAAAATGTAATGCCAGAAAGGAACCGCGATATCAACCTTTCGCACAAATTATTACTAGCTAAAATGAAACTAATCACAAAAATGAACAATTGAACATATCGCAGCGTGAAACCAAATTAACATATTTTTTGGATTATAAGTCCACTGCTACTTGGGCAGAGTGATTTCAGACAGAATTACGGCACGCACGGAGATGAAAAAGGTATGACGGACTTATCCAACTCTGGGGGATACAGTGAATAATCTATCGTATTTTCTGGACTATAAATCACACTTTTTTCATAGTTTGGCTGGTCCTGCGACTTATAGTCAGGTGCGACTTAGTAAGTCAGTATTAATACATTTTGACATATATGAACCAAGAGACAACATTACAGCTACAGCCGCGAGAATCCCTGTATTAATGTAATTCAATGAATTCAGTGATGTGGAATGACGAGCCTGTGAACTTGATACGCGTTGGCTTGTTCTGTTCATTTAGCCTATTCAGCCTTCCAGGTATGTTCTGTATGCTATTGTGTATCGTGTAAATAACTGTTTGTATTACGTTAACGTACAGACACCTATTTAGCCTACTGTTCTGTGTGCTATTGTTCAGTTGAATAACTTGCCTTTCCAAATTAAATGTCTGTTCTTCGGCTTGGATTTTGTGAAATAATTTTCAAAAATAAATGTGACGTATAGTCCACTGCGACTTATATGTTTTTTTCCTCTTCATGACGCATTTGCGACTTATATTCCGACTTATAGTCCAGAAAATACGGTACCTTAAAAGAGCCAAACCATCTCTCGGAAAATTGTATTGGAACTGTAAATATTTTTTTTTATTTAGAGCCGAGTTCGTTCATTTGCATGGAGGGGGCGGGGTTTATGACTGTTTATTGTACTGCAGCCAGCCACCAGGGGGCAATCAAAGAGCCAACGGCTTCACTTTTCAAGAAACTGATTTTTAACACGCATACTGATAAAAAATGTGTAATTTTGAATGCACTGTAAGTCAATTTAGATAAAAGTGTCTGCCAAATGCATAAATGTAAAATTATTAGATTAATTTATGCACAAATCATTGCTACCTATAGAGGCAAGTCAGCACAAAACAAGATTTTTAAGTATGACTTAAATTTCAGTCTGTTACTCATGTAAAGCTCTCATATGGCTTTAGAAGACTTAGCATGTACAACCGAAGAAACTGATACATTTTTGGAACATTCTAAGGGTAAGTAAATGATGACAGAATTTTCATTTTTGGACAAACTACCCTTTGTTAAAGCGCTGAACACAAAATCCATTGATTTAAAACGCTGAAGTTATAAAACCGACAAGAAAGTAATTTATAAATAAGATGGAACACCGTTGGTCTCAGCGAGTACAAATATTTCTTTTATGTGTTCTCAGTAAAGTTTCCTAGTACAATTCACAGCATGAACGCTTGCAGCTTGAACTTTGAAATCTTTGACAACTCTACCTCTGGGAGCCACTTTACAACTAGCAGCATTTTTCAGACTCAAAGCTTAGTGTCCTTTGCACAACAATTAAATTAAGTTTTTCCTCACTTACAGTATCTCTGTAAAAAACAAAAAAAGTACTAGGTTAACAGTATGTGCAAAATTAGTCTACACCCCACCCCCCTCATTCAGGCAAGCAGGAAAACCGCGGATTCATTGGCACTGAACCCTAATTGAAATAATGGCGATGGTATATCTAAATGAGCAGACTATAGCCATGAGGGCCGTTGTTTATGTCTGCGGTGCAGGATAAATAGCCCGTCATTTATCGCAGCTCTTGTTTGTTATAAAATGCAGCAGCTCTGCTGCTGATCATATCAGTACAGACGGGGCCGTTTACTGCTGGTACTCACAGTAACAACAGGCCTCCAATGTTAAATAATTCTCTGTTCCCATACCACTGTACAGCTGTCGCACTTAATATTGTGCTATATGGGAATATACTGTATACATATTTACATAACAGTCGAAATTTGGGGCACTTGACTGAGATGTCTGAATGATCTTACAAACCTTTTGATCTAAAGGCATATGTTGGAAATTGGTTATGTAGAGTAAAATAATTGTGGGATCTCAAGCTTTTGACAGTTTCAACAGACACTAGTCAACATTGTTCATCAAAGTTTTCCAAAGACAAGAAAGGGTATTGGCATTGAAACAACTTTTATGAAAGGTTTTGATCCACTTGAAATGTTGATAGTATATTTTCATTTTAGGTATGTTGTAGTCACAGGCACAGCCATAGGCATCAATTCATTTTTCCACTGGTGGGTGCTTGGTACAACTTCATGCAACGCTAAGTTGCCTAGCAATGGCAGATGCTATGCGTGCGCCCAAGCACTTAAAAAAAAAAACGGAGGAAAGTGGGTTTTAGGTGCAAAATGTGAAGCGTCTCTTATTCAGCTTATTCATTAAAGCATGGTAGATATTACAACTCGCAAGGACTATTAATCAGAGAGACACCTGAATTTCAAAAGTATTTTTATTAAAATTATTCAGCATTTCTGTGGGTGCTCAAGCCTCGGAGCACCCACAGGATCGGTTTAACTGAAATAACAAAGGTATAGCCAACAGTCCACCAAAGCACATACAGAGCAAACAAAGCAAAAAACAAAATGATAATTGATTGACTGCTCGTTCAGTTTTGTTTTTTGCTTCATTCCATAAAACTAGAACCAAATTACAACTTCGGATGTGTATTATTTTCAAATAATTATTCTGTTACTCTATTATTCCATACTTATTCATTTGTTTAAATGTTTACTATTATAAAAAAGAAATGTGTGACATGTAAAACAATAAGGTACTCGAGGCTAGTAGTGCTGTAGTCACGACTAAAAGGCTTTGCAGTGTTTTTCTAACAACGCTCTTTTTCCATGAAAAGGCACAGCCTCTTGTACCTTATTGCTTTAAAAAAAACAGACAGAAACCACAGAAAACAAAATATTAAAGCAAAAAATATGCATCAATGCAACTCTAATGGAGCATACACACCAAACGCGAATTCAATGGTTTGCACGAGTAGATTACATACAAAGTCAATGCAAAGTGGCAAATAGATTCGAATTGAGTGTTGCAATTGACGCGAAAACAAGCGCTATTCGCCTCAAACGTGTCTTTGCCCAAGTTCGAAAAGATTGAAGTCAAGGAAAAATTTGCATGACACAACAGTGTTTCCTCTAGGATTTTTTCCAGCTGTGGCGGCACCCATGGTGATTAAATGTACATAATGTTTTTTTTATGTCGAATATAGGCTAATACCTAGCCCCTAAGGTGACATTGAAGTAGGGATGTTAACAATGAATCGATCTTCGATTAATTGTCAATAAGAATTAAATCGATAAAACTTAACGATTGTCGAAAAAGCAAGCACGTGTGTCCGGCGCCTGCGCAAAGCACATACACAGCTGGTGAAAACACTAACCAAGGGCGAAGAAGTTAAACTAGCCATGACCACAATGATGCTCGATGCCAAACACACACTTGGGCTTTTTGTCCTCATTCGAGACGAGGCTGGCTGCTAACGTAACAAAATTGCATCCGCAGAGGATCTGAGAGGGTCCGATGCCGAAAATCTAAACACAGTTAGGATACTGAAAGCAAAGACCCTATTCAGGGAAGCCTGCAAGATTAGCATAGCAGCGCTGCTAACGCTGCTTTACACAGGGAAGGCGTCCAGAAGCCGTTTTTAATAAACAGATTAAAGTAAAAAACTTAAATTCTGGCAAGAAACTGTTAAATGTAAACTGTAACTGACTGTCGTTACACTCTGAACTCCCGCAACATATATCATTGATCATCATCATGACTGGCTTAGGCGCTACATGCTAAACACTGTTGCGGGTTTTCTAATGGAAGGTTGAAGTCTTCATAACATAAGCATCTTTGCTGAAAGTACGCCGCAGGTCTAAAGCTGAGGTAACGACGGGAAAAGTGCCCTTTCGTGTGCTTCTTGGATATAATTACAACAAGCGGTGTATCAACGACTTAGAAAGCGAGGTGAACAACTAGAAAAATAACTCTTGATAATAATGAAACTTTTATTTTGTCATGGATGCATGCGACTGTGCGGAGTGCCCGTTATGAGGCGGAGTTTACTGTGTCTATTAGTCATTATATTTCGTTACGAGATTAAATTGATGATTTTTATCAAAACACCAACTACATTGACTAATTTTACAATCCCACTAGCATATTATTTAGACAAAATAAAATCTTTTAATTCGCGTGAGGACGCTGGCGTTTTTATGCACAATTTTATGTCATTGGCTATATGCCACTGCTGTAATGGCTTATTGCACTATTACTGTTAACGATTATTCGAAAGTTTAGTTTCATGTGCTCACGTGAAACTTTTAATGTGCTCACGCGAAACCTTAATGTGCAGAATTGTTTTTTACATTTAGTTTCGCGTGCTCACGTGAAAGCGAAAGTTTCATGTGCGCACTGTAACGTGGCCGGAGTGTTTTACCCGGAGAAAAACAAGATGGCTTATACGAGGAAATAAACACTCGATGCAAACAGCAAGTTATCCCGAAAAAGCCTTTGTATTTTAGTCCTCTTCAACGATCACATCCAACTTACATACATGTAAACAGGGTGAAAGGCGAAGTAGAAACAAAACAACACTCGGTTCCCGTCACAAAAGAAAGAAAACATTAGCTTGTTTAGCTCACATGGCAGGATCACAACAACAAGTCTGAACATATTCCGCTTAGCTCTAGCTCTGCCTGGCGCATGCGCACTCACCAGTCTAAGCGCATACGTCAGCAGAGCTCTCATAAAGGCACAGTACACATAAACCATTACAATATGAAAGTGGCCGTTACAGATCCCCCCAGGTACTTTAAGGCTGTCCTCAGCCGTACACAACAGAGTACAGTATTTTAATAACCACAGACATGAAGTCATTCAAAACAATCAATAACACAGGGCACATCATAGTGAGGCACATACTAACATACAATGCAATGTGAACGGATTTATAGATATACATGTGCAATAGCGAAATATTACACGCACATGGGGATGTTTTATTTTCTTTTTAAGTAATCAGCCATTAACATAACATATGACCGTACACAATGTAACAACAGTCAAACATTTGAGCCATTGACCCCAACATATACCTTAACCGTACCCCAATTCAAAACCCACATAAACACAGGGCATCAGAAAAACCATATGACTAAAGATTCATTCTATTAGTGTGATAAACATTTGTCCACCTGTTGGAGGACCAATCAGAGGTGATCCTCGGCACACGCCGAGGTCTCAGAGCATAGGGAGGACTGTTTGGATCATCCCCACCCACAGGCAACTCAACTGTTTGTTCACCACTGTCCGGCAGTTGGCTAGACAAGCAATCCACATCATCAACATGGCCAGTAAGAACAAGGTCATCAGAACCCAGCGGTTGACTACAGTTGACTTCACACTGGAGATCTGGCACAGAAACCTCATTTTCATCCATTTCCGTAAACAATGAACGGTCAATTAAGACATCATCCGAGTCATCGGCGGCCACAGCCTCAGGTGAGTCCCAGGTACGAAAAGGCAGGAGGTTAACCACATGAAAGACTCCCGCATCCATCCCTGAATCTGCATCAACAAGGCGGTAATTCACATCAGAGAGTTTTTGTGTGACGCGGTAAGGGCCCGAATACAAAGGAGCCAGCTTTGCAGTGAAGTTAGCGAGGGCATCCGACCGAGGGTGGGTTTTAACTCTGACCAAGTCATTCACAGAGTAAGACACTGACCGACGCCTCTGATCATAATACTTTTTCCTCTTAGCATGGCTCTCTTCCAACACAGCCCTAGCGTGATCTTGTGCCTCCCTGATGGAAGATTCTAAGCTTTCAGGGTAAGGAATCCCCGGCTCATCCATCCCATCACAGTTAGGTTGGGTTATGACATCAAGAGGAGTATTCAACTCTCGACCGTACAATAACATGGACGGACTGTGTCCTGTGCTCTCATGGGTCGCCGTCCTCAATGCAAAGCAGATTTGCGGCAAGTAGCGATCCCAGGCCGTATGCTTGTTACCAACATAAGCACGTATAGCAGTCTTCAAAGAGCGATTCACCCTTTCCGTTGCATTTGTTTGCGGGTGATACGCCGTTGTAAGTCTGTGTTCCGACCCCAAAGTGGTAAGTACATGATCAAAGAGCTCACTGACGAAAGGAGACCCCCTGTCAGAGATCAGGTAAGTGGGGGCACCGTGACGAGCAAAGACATCGCACAGCAGCTTGCTGGCTGCAACTCGGGCTGTGGCTTCTCTCACCGCGCTAATCTCCACCCACTTAGAAAAATAGTCAACAAAGACCAGAATGTATGCATTACCACCAGGAGTACGTGGCAAGGGTCCCACGAAGTCCACACCTGTATATTCCCAGGGCCTTTGGGGGCGGATGGGGATCATGAGACCAGCAGGCTTTTTCTGGCTAGGCTTTGTGAACTGGCATGTTGGGCAGGAGGCGACATACTGCTTAGCATCTGACGATAGGCCTGGCCAATAGAAACGAAGTTTCAGCCTAGCAAGCGTTTTGCTCATTCCCAAGTGTCCAGCCAACGGGTGGTCATGGTAGTATTCCAGCAAACTCCTCTTCATGGCCGTAGGTGCATACAATCTTAGTCGCTTCATAGGGTGGAGGTTACAGGATGCCTTGCTATCCACAAAGTACAAAAGTCCATCCTGAATTTCAAACTGAGACAGTTCTCCTTCCATGTGCTCCTCTTGGCCTTCCAACATTCGCAGTAGCTTTCCCGTATCATGATCATTGAGCTGCATTTGTCTGAGGTGCTCTCTATCCGAGAAAACCACCGGGGGCAAAGTACGCAGATCCATACCACCGATTACAGCATAATCAGGGAGAATGTCCATCTGTGTTTCGCAAGAAAGAACAGGGTTGCGAGAAAGAGCGTCTGGCACTTGGTTGCACACTCCAGGTTTGTGATTGATATCAAAGTCAAAGTCCTGCAACCGCAGAGACCATCTAGCCAGCCGGCCAGAGAGATTAGGGCGAGACATTAGCCAACGGAGGCTGTTGTGGTCAGAGAAAATTGTCACGTGAAGACCCTCAATGTACGACCTGAAGTGCTCCAACGCCCATATGACCGCCAGACACTCCTTTTCTGAGGTGGAGTATAGTCTTTCAGCTTTGTGTAGGGTGCGACTTGCATAGGCCACCACAACATCTCGTCCCCTGTCATCTCTTTGCATGAGAGCGGCCCCAAGCCCCACATCACACGCATCAGTATGGACAAAGAAAGGAAGCAAGAAGTTGGGAAACACCAGGATAGGTGCAGAAGTTAGCTTAGATTTCAGGAAGTCCATAGCTGCCTGGCATTCACTGGACCAAACAAAGGGAACATCCGTTCTGGTAAGAGCAAAGAGTGGTTCCGCGTGACGAGCATACTCATGGATAAAGCGTCTGTAGTACCCAGTAAGACCCAAAAATTGTCTGACTTGTTTGACACAAGTGGGTGGCATGAACTCAGTCACAGCTCTGACTTTTTCCACACATGGCCGGATGCCCTCTGCAGTAACATTGTAGCCAAGAAAGGTGAGCTCGCTTCTGCAGAATTGGCACTTTGCAAGCTTAACCGACAGGCCTGCAGTTTCCAGCCTTGTAAGAACATCCTTCAGGTCAATGATGTGTTGGTCAAATGTGGGCGATGCCACGACGATATCATCCAGGTAAACGGCACAAGACTTATAAATGAGCCCGGCAAGGACAGAGTTCATCAGCCTCTGGAATGTGGCTGGGGCGTTACACAAACCGAAAGGCAAGACCCGGAACTGGTATAATCCACAGTGAGATATGAACGCAGTCATAGGCTTAGACTGCTCAGACATTGCCACTTGCCAATAGCCCCTAGCTAGGTCAATTGTGGAGATGAAACTGCCTCTTGCCAAAAAATCCAGTGATTCATCGATCCTCGGAAGAGGGTATGAGTCCTTAACCGTCAACTTATTAAGTGCCTGATAGTCGACACAAAACCTGGGTTCTCCCGACGGTTTAGGAACAATTACGACTGGGGCGGCCCAAGGACCCGAAGCAGGTTCGATTATTCTTTCCCTCAGCATTTCTTTGATTTGGGATTCAATGAGTTCCTTTTTAGCAGGAGAAGTACGATATGGGGCAAGGTGAACTGGCTTAGCGTTTCCAATATCAATCTCATGTTCAACGAGAGACGTGTGACCCAGATGACCATCGAACAGCACTCCAAAAGACTCAAGCAGTTCAGTAAGCATACATTTCTGATCCATGTCAATTGCAGCCTCGTTAACTTTATCAGACAGGAGGGAAGAACTAGTTCTCAAGCATGAAACATTTGAGGATTCCATCAAGTTTATACTCTCAACACCCTCTGAAGGTGGTAAAACATCACCCAGGGCTACAGTCCTGGAGGGCACATGAAGGGTGGCTGAGGATCTCATCAAGAAGTCCATCCCCAGGACAACAGGAGAGGAAAGATTTTCAAAGACTGCAAAGCGCTGATAAAAGCGCTGACCCATGAAACCCAGCGACAGCCAGATCAAACCAAGTGGGCAGCAAGGTGCACCATCTGCAAGCTGAACAGGGGGTGAAGACCAAGATTTCATGCGAGTCAACCCCCCAGGTAAGTTTGAAACCACAGCCGATTGTACTGCGGACAAAGATGCACCGGTGTCAAGGGTGGCATCAAAAGCATGCCCATAAAGGTTTACTTTCCCCCTGAAAGGAGTGTTCCAGTGCGAAGTAGAAGAAACATCCTCAACATGACCTAGCACTTGGTCTCTTGCAGACGTAGTACGTGAGCGAGGCGTATTTACATCAGACGTTGCAATTTCCTCCTCTCTTGTGCTCCGGCGTTCTCTTTGAGGTGAACGCCGATTTCCTCTTGTGGAACAGTTTGGGCAGGTACGAGTAGTAAAACCCGGTAAGGAGCATTTAAAGCAGTGGACATCCTTAGCCGGCATACTGCTAGGTTGCGTCTGAGGCAAACATCCAACACTCGGGCCCAGAACCGCATGAAGCTCGTGAGCTCGTAAAAGAAGGTCCATGGTTGAAAGCATGGGCGTGCCGTATAGTGCGAGTCTGTATTTCTCCAGCGCATGTTTCCGAATCACATCAATTTGCTCTTGCTAGGGTGGAGGGGAGTTTAGTTTACGGAACTCACCTAGCATGTGAGCGACAAAGGTAGGTAGGGGCTCCCCAGGCATTTGTCTACGGTCTAGGATACCCCTCAGGATACGTTCTTGACTGTCTGAAGGCAAATAGACAATGTTGAAGAAGTTACAAAATTGAGCCCATGAGGTTAACTGGGTGCAAAGTACAGAGAACCACTTCCTTGGCTCCTTAGACAGGAAACGTGGAAGCTCAAGAAGCATTTGTGCATCCGTGAGGTCCAGAGAGGTTCTGTAATTGTTAACTGACTGAAGCCATTCCTCAGGACTCAGGGAGCCATCAGCAGCAAACACAGGTGGTTCAAGTCGTGATTGTAACAACAATGAGGAAAGAGCATTTACTGTGCTATTCAGACTGATAGAATATGGCGTTGAAACAGTTGGCGTTTCCTCATAACAGGCATTTGGTGGCACTAACCTTTGGGCCTTTTGCTGACTGCTTGTCATACCATAAGGGGTAGAACTTGCCAATGGAGTGCGGTGTGGTCTGACAGGTGTTGCACTCTCATTCCATTCTATGCAGTCCAACATGCCTTTCTGCAGGTCAATCGAGTCACGAACACACCGCCGTAGGACCATCACCTCGGCCTGTAACTGTTGCACTTGAGCCCTCAAGTCGCCAGCACTTTGTTGCGCCCCCTCCTGTTGTGAGGGAGAATCATCGACTGCAGACCTGTCATCTAAATCTGACTTAAGGTCAGGGTGAGAAGCCATATTGTCTACAAGCACAAGTAATCAATAACTGAACTTATTTGGAGAAGAAAATAAAGTGAGAAAAAAAAGAAATAAAAATTAAAATAAAAAAATACACACTATTTACACAATAATATAATACAGTAATATTGTGATACAAGGTGCATAAAGATATCTACTTGGTGTACCAGACAGAAAAATTCACCACCCAATATAAAACAGTTTTGATTAAGTCAGCAAGTGTTAGCACATAAAGTCCAAGTTAAACAGTTTTAACACATCACCCACTGTAGTCCCCCGTGTCCTAGCAACCAAGACGACAGTCCCCACGTGTATTTCGAAACAACAAGGAAATACACAGTCCGAATTTGCGAGTGGGCAAAAGTATTGAAAAACAAGGGAGAAGAACAAATCAACGAGTCATGTCCACTGACAGTTTAGGGATTAACAAAAATACGCTCCTCGCCGATGTTTCTTGTAGTCTACAAACAACGCGAGCATGTCCGGGCACGTCCAAGCCCAACACAACACAGTTCAATCGGTGATGAATGTCAATATGTGAAACAGCACCACATTAACTGAAGAAATAGATGTAGAAAAAAAAGTCCAAATACCATATAACCACACGGATTGTTAGGATTGTTGAGAATCAAACTGGATTATGTACACAATTTTTTTCCGGACCGAAATGTTCAACTGCACCACAAAATGGCCGCGGCCGATCCTATGCTGGCCACTGTGTGCATGCTAATCAACACGATCCGCCGGTTGTAAAACTTGCAAACCTCCTCCGTTCGTGGAAATCATCACACTAAAAGGGTGGCAAAACAAACGCCGACGTCCATGTAGGTGGTAACTGATGTCGATCGGCAGTAATCCAGCAATCCAACAGCACATACTTCCAACAGGGAAACGTAAAAGATTCAGTCGTTCGGGCGCCAATTTGTAACGTGGCCGGAGTGTTTTACCCGGAGAAAAACAAGATGGCTTATACGAGGAAATAAACACTCGATGCAAACAGCAAGTTATCCCGAAAAAGCCTTTGTATTTTAGTCCTCTTCAACGATCACATCCAACTTACATACATGTAAACAGGGTGAAAGGCGAAGTAGAAACAAAACAACACTCGGTTCCCGTCACAAAAGAAAGAAAACATTAGCTTGTTTAGCTCACATGGCAGGATCACAACAACAAGTCTGAACATATTCCGCTTAGCTCTAGCTCTGCCTGGCGCATGCGCACTCACCAGTCTAAGCGCATACGTCAGCAGAGCTCTCATAAAGGCACAGTACACATAAACCATTACAATATGAAAGTGGCCGTTACAGCACGCGAAAGTTTAACGTGAGCACGCCCTGGTTTCATGTGAGCACGCGATAGTGTCACGTGGGCACGCAAAACTAAACTTTATTTAATTGTTGCTCCATGTCCCCTTAGGGGCTCCGTAGGCTAACAAGTATTTCTTTTTATTTTCATGTTGTCATTTAATTTTCCTTATTTTTATAGCATATTGTTTTTCTGTGTTTGCTTTAAAATGTATTTTCTTAAAAATATGTTTTACTACATAGCTTCGTACGCATCTTTCATTGTAACATATTTTGTGTAAGCTTGTTTTTAAACTAAACCCCTGGGGAAAATTATGATATTTTAGCAGATTAATTTATAAATTAGTGAACAATGCGAATCCAGAAAGGAATTTATGTCTTTAAGACAGCCAGTCTGGCAGGGCGGACATTTCGGTAGCTTTATTTTGCGAGCTGCTGCCTTCGGATTTGTCTAAAAGGGATACAGCAAATGCCGAAAAGTTTAGGATTAGATTTGGAAGTAGGATTAGGATAAAAACAGCGGCCCTGGCTAAATGAGATACAAATACATCCTGAATCCTGTGAAATGTTGTGTTTAGAGTTAGGTTTGGGTGTAGGATTAGGATAAAACAGAAGAGATTTTTTTGAATTTTGCTGAATGAGCTCTATCCACAACCGTAGGTGCGGCGGAAATGTTTTAGGCGTGGGGGCCCGCCACGGTAGAATGTATGTAGCGGAAACACTGCACAAAGTTAAATCCTGCGTGTAATATAGAGGTAGGAATGCGATGCATCGCGTTTGGTCTGTAAAATAGTAAGTAAAATAGCTGAAAGCCTTCATTACACTTGAAAAAATAGTCCCTGACCGACTGTGAACAGTAAAGGAATGATTCACGTATGTTTACGTTGCTAAGGGTGCTGTAAATTAAACACAGCTATAAACCAATCAGAATCAATGACTGGAACTAACTGTACATACATTCATACATACTGTATATTTATATAACCCTACTGAAAAATCCAGCTAAGACCAGCATAAGCTGGTAGCTGGTTTTAGCTGGTTTAAGATGGTTTACCCTGGTCCTCCCAGCCTGACAAAGCTGGTCATGCTGGTGGGCCAGCTGGTCTTCCAGCCTGACCAGCTAAGTCCAGCTAGACCATCTTAAAAAGTGACCAAAACACAGCTAGACCAGCTTGTTACACCAGCAAAACCAGCTTCCTACACCAGCAAAACCAGCTAAAACCAAGCTGGAGACCAGCTAAAACCAGCTCACCAGCTTATGCTGGTCTTAGCTGGATTTTTCAGTAGGGAATACACACATTTTTGTTTTGTAAGCAACTGATCAACTTGTCGGACTCATCGACACCTATAATGCAGGTTCTGGACATGTGAGTGCAAAGCTTAAATCTTACTGAGGTTTCCTCACAGGGTGAACAAAATCTGACCTAAAAAATATTTTTCGCAGAATTTCTTTTCCCCAGAACACCACGTGTCTGATCGAATTAAACCATACTATCGATAAAATGACATCCTTTAAAACTATCAGTGTACTTACATAGACCTGAACTGTATTTCACATCATTATAAAAACTATTTATGTACTGTATGCTCTTGGGATCCTTAGTCAACAGGAAATGTGTTCACCTCACGCAGTAAACCTTTCTTAGGGTAGAGGGGTCATTTACAGGAACATTCAAATTCACCTCCTCAACTCAAATCATAGCGGAGTTGAATGAAATAATCTGCTTGTTAAGATAATAACGATAGTATAGTGTTGAGATCTGGCCCTATATACATGGTCATTAGTTGGAGTATAGACTACATCCAAGAAGAGCTTTTTCAAACAGATCTTGGACCTGTTGAGTTGGGATCTGGCTCTGCTGACAGCACTGTTCACTGGACCCCTATCAGCTCGCTTTGTTTTAATGTTTTACCCAGGAGTCAACTTCCCCTGATATATGGACTTCTGACCCATAGACGCCCTCTCCGCTGTAGAGAGACTATAAAGAGTCATACCATCCACAAATGACTTTATCTCCAAATCTCCTACACAAAACAAACCGTTCCGAAACAGCGACGGAGAACAGAGATTGTCTTTGTTTGTGTTCCATCTCTCCACAGCTATGTTCTGAGCTCATGGTGAGAGAACAAACATGGTCGGCTCTCGCCTCTCCTGTCTGAGGGATGAATATTTTAAAGAATAAAAAGATCATGTCACGTTGCATCAGAGGGGGAGGAATGATGGAATGGGATGTCATGGGAAAAACCGAGGAGGAGCTCGAGAGTTCAGTGCCTCTTGTTTGGAAAAAAAGAAAAGCATTTCCTCTTTTATTCAACATTTGTCATCTCGCAAGTGTTAATGAAAACAACTTGAATTGAGTGATGTGGAGTGTTGATGGGACAGGAAGCCAGTGTGTGTTACAACTCCTACATGAAAACTTACTGTTTCCATCCCTGCTTTCTCTCTCTTCACATTCATTTCTCACTCAATGCATTCACTGATTTCTCTCTTTAGTTCTTTCTTGACTATGGTTTAATAGGTAAGGATAAGACACTCCCATATTTTGTTTAACAAATACAATCCATATGGATTAGCCCCTCAGAAAACACTATTTAAACAGATATTTAGGTATGCTGTATAGATAGTTTCATGGGCAACAACATAAGCAGCTTTTGTGGCCCAAACTTAAAGGGGACATTTCACAAGAATATGTGAAAAATAAATCTTGTCCCCAGAGTACATATATGAAGTTTTAGCTCAAAACATCATATAGATAAGAAAAATGGGCTGTTTTTGGATGTGTCCCCTTAAATTCAAATGAGCTGATCTCTGCCCTAAATGGCAGTGCCGTTGTTGTAGTGCAGATTAAGAGGGGGTATTATCCCCTTCTGACATCACAAGGGGAGCCAAATTTCAGTAACCTACTTTTTCACATGCTTGCAGAGAATGGTTTACCGAAACTAAGTTACTGATTTGTTCTTTTTCACATTTTATATGATGATAGAAGCACTTAAACACACTCTGAAAACAAACGGTGCTATATAGCACAAAAAGTGGTACTTTGCTCGTAATCATGGAAGAACCATTTTTGGTGCCATATAGCACCTGTGAAGCACCTGTGTAGAACCAAATAGTGCTTTGTAGAACCATATGTGGTGCTATAGTCGTGCTATATGGCCCCTATCTGGTTCTACACAGGTGCTACACAAGTGCTTCACCGGTGCTACATGGCACCAAAAATGGCTCTTCTATGACTACGAGCAAAGCAAAAGTTTTGGTGCTATATACACCGTTTGTTTTTTTAGAGTGCATGAAAAAGTCAGATTTCCCTTTAACTTCCAACAAATAATCAATAAAAACTAGAGTCCCAGTCTAGATTATTTCTGATAAGAAGCAAAATAAGTAACAAGTAAATTACCTTAGTTCAACTACTACACTTAGCTAACGTTATGGGTACAATTAAAGGTGGGGTGCATGATCTCTGAAAGCCAATGTTGACATCTGAAATCACCTTAGCAAACACGCCCTCACCCCAATAAAATTTGGACCTTCTTTTGAAAGACCCACCCGCACATACGCAACCCAGGCAACAATGCTGGTTAGCAGACATGCCCCTTACTGCTGATGGGCTACAAGTGTGTTTTGGTACTCGGCCCGACTCCCTTTTCCAAAGTGTTTTTCAAAAATCATGCACCTCGCCTTTAATGTATAAAATGTTAGCTACAGATCCTTGAATTCTTGTTCGGCTGCCAAACCTCCCTTCGCACAGCGGTGATCCATGTTCGCCATCTCCCATCGTTTTCAAGAAACCGAAACATTTTATTTTTGACAGGACATTTGTTCCATAGGTCAGTTTAGCAAGTAGCCACCCCGATGAACAAACATAGTCCGGAAGTTATGAATTAGGAAGCTAGGAAATGGCTTAAGGGTATATTTATATTGCTGTTCTTCAAACCTTTTCAGTTCAAAAAGTCATTCAGAACGGGGGGAAGCAAATCTGGGCGCCACACCCCCTCTCGTCATTTCAGACCCCCTCCAAAACACTGAATCCATGACGAAGCGGCTCTCCACAACTCTGCTTTCGTCAGCGAAAAAATTTATAAATTCGACGCTAAGCACTCAGTTCCCACATGACTTTTATGTGACCGGAGAACTGTTATTTTGTAGGTTTTGTCAACATTCCGTTGATTGGGATCGCAAAGATACATGCACTCTCTCTCATCCACGTCTCTCTCACGTGCACGCGCTCTCGCATCTGTCCGAAGTCTGAACACAAATGTATTTGTTCAGTTTTATGCGTTTCAAGTGAGCTGAGGCAAACTTTCCCTCGCATTTAAAATATAATCATCTGCATCATGGCACCGCTCTCCGTCTCTGTTTCGCTCGCACGTGCAGAGAGCTGCGCGCTCATGCTGTCCGAAGTCAGATCAGTAATCCTGTAAATGTTTGTAAAGTTATATGCATTTCAAGCGATTGTGTTTAAAATATGGATCGCGTTCCGCTGGACTGATGTGTTTAAGGCACTTCTGAAGGCACCACTGCTTTGACACGCGTAGCCTTCTGCAATAACACTAAACAATCCATTGAATTAAGTAAAGTGTGTGTGTGTGCGCGTGTATAAATGCATGTTTTTACAGTCATTAAGTAATCGTGTTATCCCGTTTTCACCAAAATCGAGCAGCCCTACTGCAAACAGGGAATGTGAAAAAGTTTAAAGCAGCTCAATTTAAAGCAGCTCCTATTGTATTTGTGTCCATTTTAATCATTAACATTAAAGGCACACTCTTTTAATGACTAAAATAACAGTAAAGGGTAAAAAATAATTGCCAAAAATGAAAACGGACAAAACGGAATTTGCATAAATTAAAACGGACAAAACGGAATTTGGGGAAAAATAAAGCCGATTTTATAGGGCCCTAGGTTTGGCGAGTGTTGCTTTTTCAAATGCATGTTATAAACGACTCAAAAAGTGATTTCAGACCGATAAGGACTTACTGATCAAAAGCTATAGTACATGAAATAGCTGTGAATAATATCGGCTGTGCAATTCAGAATAGTTATCGGCCACGTATTATTTGTGTATATCGGTATTTATCAGTGCACCCCTATTTATTATGAGAATTTACAGGAAATGGTAAAGAATAAGATTAACTTAGTACTATAGTATTTGGTCATCATTTACTCACCCTTATGTTGTAAAGTACGAGTTTGAAAAAACAAATTTTCATTTCTGGTTGAACTATTCCTTTAAGAGACCCACTTCACCTGTATTTAACCTTTATCTCTCGTCTTGCGTTTCCAGCAAGTGTAGATTTCCGTTCTTTCGTCTGCTCCCTGCACATATAAAGGTCTGCACCCGAGCCGCAGACCCTGATGTCTCCAGGACAGTCCGATTGAAACCATGTGAGATGAAGCAAGCTTTTCAAATGAGCTAAGCACGAAACCCACAATGACAAAACCTAGGGAAAACGTCAAATCCGGTCTCCACCTAAGCATAAACGCAAACTATGCATAAATAAATACATTGGAAATGACATGATTTCTGTGACATATGACCACACGTACAATAAAGGGCGTTGTGAGCATACAGTAAAGTGACAAGACCACATTGTCTACGACCTCACAAAGTTAGGTAAAACAATCCTCATGTGAACTTTGACCTTAACCGTAATAACCCTCACACCTGAAACCAAGACTTTGCTTTGACAGCATTCTCTTCTTGCTAAACCACTGAATAAAAAACATGATGCACACTCTATGGTATTTGGAGAGCAGGTTTCATGAGAAATTAAAATACTGACAGTGTCTCAGAGTAACAGAGATATTTTCTCTCAATTACTCGCCTTTGCTTCCATAAGGGGGAAATCTATCAAAGCTCTGGATGACACAATAGGCTCCGAGATTCTCCGGCCACACCTTTTGACTATTTCACAGGCACATTGTGTACGCACACCCACACATACAAACAGACCTAAAGGCATTTACACACAGGCAAAGTGTATGTACATCCTCTACACAAAAGATCTACAAGCACTTTGTAAACACATAATCACTATTCTGTTTATTTGTTTAGTCACTATGAAACCATGGAGCTGGGAATCATATCACTTCATCCTTATTTTCCAATGGCAGACGGACATACAAGACGGATCCTACATCATATAATTACTCTCCATTGTCTTGCTCTTTTCGACACTAGGCTCATAACAGTTTGACTAATCACTTTCTGTGAAACAGTGAGCTCAACTGTTCCATGACAGAAGCCAGTTTCACATCTCCACCAAGGCCACCTTCACACTTTCCTCCTCAAATTCACAATTATGCAAAGCTCAGCCTGGCTCCACTACGTCAGCCTGAGCACCAGCTGGGACCGATCACTTTCATGTTTAACCCATAAAGATTCTGAATCCCTCATTCCAATTGAAGCAGGTTGATGTGTGAAGGAAATCAAAAAGGCCTCAAAACGCCAGGTTTGGATTTGTTTGCAGTGCAATTATTTTATTGTGCAACTCTGCATAACATGTTTCAATTTCCCAATGGCCTCCTTCTATCTGAGGTGGTGAAACACTGAATAAGTACAGCTCATTTATGTATGCGTTATTGTTTATAGAAGTGGACTATAGGGATTTGGATTGTTGCGTCAACAAATTCTCAGATTGTGCAGTAAAAATGCAGCTTGATAAAGTTCAAAAAGTCATTCCGTGTGCCTTTAGCTCCATAGTTCGTGAATTAGTGAATCGTGTACATGGGCTTGGGCAATGGTAAGGACACTGGCTCACTATACATTGGGACACTTGATTATTTGAGGTGACATAACAATTAAAGGGACACTCCACTTTTTTTGAAAATAGGCTCATTTTCCAGCTCCCCTAGAGTTAAACAATTAGATTTTTACCATTTTGAAATCCATTCGGCTGACCTCCGGGTATATGATACATATACTATAGCATATATATTAAACAACGATTAACAACATGAAGACTATTTAAGGATTTATTTGAGAAAAACCCTATTTTCACCAACCTCCAATCCCTCCTCATATGTTTCTCTTTAGGAAACCTTTAATACGTCACAATTTTATTTAACCAACAAAGTATAGATACGAACTATAAGATACGAACTATATATATATATACGAACTGTGAGAGACATAATCTAAAAAAATCCAGAAATCACAATATATGATTTTTTAACTATTTATTTGTATGATACAGCAGCAAATAATTATTTGAACACCAGTCTATCAGTTAAAATCCTGACCCTCAAAGACCTGTTAGTCTGCCTTTAAAATGTCCACCTCCACTCCATTTATTATCCTAAATTTGATGCGCCTTTTTGAGGTTGTTAGCTGCATAAAGACACCTGTCCACCCCATACAGTCAGTAAGAATCCAACTACTAACATGTCCAAGACCAAAGAGCTTTCCAAAGACACTAGAGACAAAATTGTACACCTCCACAAGGCTGGAAAGGGCTACGGGGAAATTGCCAAGCAGCTTGGTGAAAAATGTCCACTGTCGGAGCAATCATTAGAAAATCGAAGAAGCTAAATATGATCAATCTCCCTCTGACTGTGGCTCCATGCAAGATCTCACCTCATGGGGTCTCAATGATCCTAAGAAAGGTGAGAAATCAGCCCAGAACTACAAGGGAGGAGCTGGTCAATGACCTGAAAAGAGCTGAGACCACCATTTCCAAGGTTACTGTTGGTGATACACTAAGACGTCATGGTTTGAAATCATGCATGGCACGGAAGGTTCCCCTGCTTAAACCAGCACATGTCCAGGCCCGTCAGAATATGGATGATCCAGAGGAGTCAAGGGAGAAAGTCATGTGGTCAGATGACACCAAAATAGAACTTTCTGGTCATAATTACACTAAATGTGTTTGGAAGAAGAAGAATGATGAGTACCATCCCAACATGGCAATGAGTCGAAGCACACAGCCAGGATAACCAAGGAGTGGCTCTGTAAAAAGCATATTAAGGTTCTGGTGTGGCGTAGCCAGTCTCCAGACCTAAACCATACAACATACAAACATACAACATACAGTATGCTGGCAAACAGTAGTGCCTGTCATTTTATTGGGCTGATAGGCCTCATTATGTGCTTATGTGCTTGTCTTTCAACAACATCTACAGTAGAGAAAGGTTCAGGAACTGTTTGCATAAAGAGCTCATCAAAAGCCAGAACTGTTACATCTTTAGAAAAGATATAAACATTTTAAGGCGTTAAACAGCTGTCAAAAATGTCTGAGATAATGTTTATTTTCAAGGAACGTCCTTGTAGGTCATCAGAATGAGTGTGAGGCAGGCGGGTGGGTTGATGAGTGCAACGGCAAGATGGTGGAAGCGTTGTGGAAGGGAAGGAAGGGTGAGGAAGATAAAAAGTTCTTTTTCTGTGTAAACAGCATGATTGGAAGTCTGCAATTTACAGGCTGGAGATAGGAAAAGCTGGAAGAGATAAAAGTGGCAGGATTCGAGTGACCCGATTCCCCACGGATGGGTCTGAATGCACCTCCACACGCAGAGCACACGCACAACACAAACATCTTCCTGATGCGCGTGTACCAGCACGAAACCACATTGTCCAGACCATTCGGAGAGTTAATTGTCAGAGGGGAGTATGAACGTGCTGATAGTTTGTATTTGATTTAAACTAACATTACAGCTACATGTTTATTTTTGAACAGGGAATATTTGTTCCATGTGAGCTTTAACGTCAACATCTGAATCAACATAATGCTTTGTGACACTGATGTTTGCACACATGAATCCCTTTTTTATGATTTTCCAAGATCGAACTTTGATTCTAACATCTAAAAACTCTTACTGCTTGCCAGCGCTGTTCTGGAATGGACATTAAAATCTCTTCTGGAATATTTTCAAATATTCAATCTTTCCTTAGAGGTAAATAATTCCATGTTTATTTAGGCTAATCATTTGTTTCCCCTAACAAACCAAGACACCAACATCTGCGCACAGAACCACAGAAACAAATAAAAGGGGGTAGCATATTTTTATGTCCCTGATATGCAGATCTCCAAAAAAGTTTGGGGGGATAGAGAGAGAGAGAGAGAGAAAGTTTCTCTTGGCATGTTGCCTTGTTCTGCACTGTCGTTCCAGAGCAACTGTAATATCTCTCTGCCCTTCTGCTTTCTTTCCACTGTCTTCTCTGATCCCCTCCTTCTCCTGGATATGACCCATTTCCTCCAAGTCAAAGGAAACATTTGAGGTGAGACTGAGACATGATTCACCCAGCAACAAACATAGATGATAGCAAAACCGCTTGCCAAATAGCTGGCAGAGGTGGGATATCTCTGAATAAATCGTTATTATCCTTGACATTTGTGACCCAGTTAAAGCCTACATAAAATCACCTTGCATAATGTAAAGAACATTCTTTGAAAATATAACCTTGAAATCTTTATGTCAAATATTGAAATTAAAGTATTAGTCCATTTTCTTTAAAAAATCCAAATAATTTACTCAACACCATGTCATCCAAAATCTTGATGTCTTTCTTTGTTCAGTCGAGAAGAAATTATGTTTTTTTAGGAAAACATTCCAGGATTTTTCTTATTTTAATGGACTTAAATGGACCCCAACATGTAACAGTTTTAATGCAGTTTAAAAATATGCACTTTTAAACCACAACTTCTCGTCTATCCCTGGTCATGTGATGCGCAAGCGCGACCTCACACAATACGTCATCACGTCAAGAGATCACTTGTGCGAAACTACGCCCCAGTGTTTACAAGTGCGGAGAAAGAGGACCGTTCTGACATTGTTGTATGTTAAATGATAATAATTCATGTCTTTGTGTCAGTTTATTGTTTAAAATGGTCCGCAGATGTGCGTTTCATATATGTAACACGTGACCTTTCCATGGCATTACGCAATCTCACAGGACCAGAGATAGACGAGAAGTTGTGGTTTAAAAGTGCATATTTTTTATTTTTCTTGCCAAAAATGACAAGCGTTTCGCTAGATAAGACCCTTATGCCTCGTTTGGGATCGTTTAGAGTCCTTTGAAACTCAGTTGAAATTGCAATTTTAATCTGCATTAAAACGGTTACGTGTTGGTGTCCATAAAAGTCAATTAACTCTTTCCCCGCCATTGACGAGTTATCTCGTCAATCTGCAATTTATTATCAATTTATTATCAATACCGCTATTATCCACCAGGTGGCGCTATTCCACAACTTATAAAAACCGGAAGTATTGCCCTAGGGCAAACAGCTGTATGTCCGTGTATGTTTTAAAGATCGCTCTGCATCTGATCTCTATCAAAAGTCCTTCACAATAATGGAATTATCTCAGCTTTTTGCTCAAAATTTGGTGTTTTTGATGAAACCTACACATATTTGAGAGGTGATAAAAACAGAACACATGAAGGTAGGATGAAACTGATTTTTTTTGTTTGAAAGCAGAGGGTCTGTTCTTTTATTTCATATATTGTATGTTTTATATATTTGAAAAAAGAGGAGCATTTTCTGGAAGGCATTAAACTTTTGTGAAAATCATGAAAAATGCTGGCAGTGAAAGAGTTAAAATGAGAAAAATCCTGGAATGTTTTCCTCAAAAAACCTAATTACTTCTCGACTGAACAAAGAAAGACATCAACATTTTGGACGACATGGTGGTGAGTAAATTATCTGGGTTTTTTTTTTGAAAATGGACTAATCCTTTAAAATGAAATCAAACTTTGTGCTCCTGATCTCATTATTAGTTTATGAGACTGTAGCCTGGAGTTCACAGACAGGGTCATATACGCTTGCTGACTTTGACAGATTCAGTGGCTGATTTGAGTCTCTGTACACACCATCAGTGTATAAATGACACTGAAGTATAAACAGCTTTGGGATGGAAGAACCACCTGCGGGTCACTAGTGGAAGCATGGTAATGCAATTGCAGTAACAGCGAAACCCCGGTTATCCACCCTAGGCCAGCTGCTGCTCTCGAATCAGAAAACAGAACACCTGCTGTTGAACTTCTGCTGCCAGAGGAACTATTCAATGAACATAAATAGTAATAATCTGAAGGGCATTCAGCTCAGATAGTCCAAGGAAACGTCTTTCAATAGTTCGATAACATTCGGAAGTACAAGAACCCTCAATGAAGAATAGAAAGAACGTGTCTAAAGCCTTTCAATGTACGTTGACTTTAGTCATTCAAGCAAGTTGACAAGGGATATCCTGTACACATTTGTGAAAAAAAGAAAACAGCATTGGCCCCTCATCATGATACCTCATCTAACCTATGGGCCAAGACAATGACGGCTTAAGGAGGAAGTACAAGAAATCGCTCATGCCTGAAAGCAGCAATTACTCACTCTTGACTCACTTTTTATCTCTTTCTTTATCTGTACCTCTTTTCCCTTTTACCCCAGTATGACTCCAGCCACCTCAAATCTCCGGAGAGTTACCCCATCTCGTCCACAATACCCCGGCTCTAACTCACAGCCAGACCGGAACTGCAGGGCATCCGTCTGCCAGCTAATGGCCTCTAATTTTGCCCTAATAGAGAACCCAATGAACAGGCTGGAGAATAGGAGGAGAGAAAAAAAACAAACGCATGCAATAGGAAGGGGAAAAGGGCAATTTCGGTTGAAAAATATTAATGCAATCAAGGCAAATTAGTGGCTTTAGGATAACATTCCTACAGTGCAGACTGTTTACGTTCTGGGGGAGCGCTGGAAAGTGTGGCGGGTTGAGGCGGAGGAGAGTCTTGCCTATCACAGATGTAACAACCTAAAAGCAATAAGTAAACACATGCATGTACACACACCTACACATTTAGATGCCATTGAGGTGCCGTACACCCTGAAAACACCCACTGATTGTCATCTTAAATGAGGGTCAACATGGTTTAGAGAGCACAAAATGCACTAATTATATCAGCGTATACTAAAGATGCGTGGGAAACGTAAGAATGTATTACACAACTGGAGTCTGTTGTGTGGGAATTAAAACACGGTATGAAGAATAAGGGACATACAGAGGAAGAAGAACAGAGGATGATGTCAAAACATTTGAGGATGGAGAATGGAAATAAAAGATTAGGTTGACAGAAAAACCTTGAGAGGACACAAAAGACATTTTGTATGAATTAAAAGCTGATTTTTGCAATGACAAAATACTTTTCCCTTTCCAAGCTTAAGATGCAGAAACAAATATACAAAGCCTCAATCAACAAAGCCAAAATTTACTTGACGTCCAGTACCTGTCAACAATTGGATTCTAAAATACGTGAGATCTCTGAAAGGAGGACGGGTGGTTTTGAAGGGTCAAAGAGTGACAGTCTGATTTTGTTTAAATAGCACTAAATTATATCATAAATATACTATACTATAGCATATAAACAATGATTAACAACATAAAGATTATTTAAGGAGTTATTAGAAGAAAACCCATCTCTACCTTCACCAACCTCCTACTTTCAACCTCTCTCATATGTTTTTCTTTATACGTCACTAAGTTAGCTAACCAACAAACTATAGTAAGCAACTTTTATATATACACATATATATCCAGTATGCGGCAGTC
Source organism: Misgurnus anguillicaudatus (assembly GCF_027580225.2). Classification (NCBI taxonomy): domain Eukaryota; kingdom Metazoa; phylum Chordata; class Actinopteri; order Cypriniformes; family Cobitidae; genus Misgurnus; species Misgurnus anguillicaudatus. The sequence continues at coordinate 22,775,480 of NC_073340.2, forward strand.
CTGTGGTCGAAAATGGCTTGTCGATGATAGAGGTCAGAGGAGAATGGGCTGACTGATTCAAGCTGATAGAAGAGCAACTTTGACTGAAATAACCACTCATTACAGCTGATGTATGCAGCAAAGCATTTGTGAAGCCACAACACGCACAACCTTGAGGCGGATGGAATACAACAGCAGAAGAACCCACCGGGTACCACTCATCTCCACTACAAATAGGAAAAAGAGGATACAATTTGCACGAGCTTACCAAAATTGGATAGTTGAAGACTGGAAAAATTTTTGCCTGGTCTGATGAGTCTCGATTTCTGTTGAGACATTCAGATGGTAGAGTCAGAATTTGGCGTAAACAGAGAGAACATGGATTCATCATGCCTTGTTACCACTGTGCAGGCTGCTGGTGGTGGTGTAATGGTGTGGGGGATGTGTTCTTGGCACACTTTTGGCCTCTTAGGGCCAATTGGGCATCGTTTAAATGCCACTGCCTACCTGAGCATTGTTTCTGACCATGTCCATCCCTTTATGACCACCTTGTACCCATACTCTGGTGGCTACTTCCAGCAGGATAATGCTCCATGTCACAAAGCTTGAATCATTTCAAATTGGTTTCTCGAACATGACAATGAGTTCACTGTACTAAAATGGCACCCACAGTGAACCCAATAGAGCATCTTTGGGATGTGGTGGAACGGGAGCTTCATGCCCTGGATGTATATCCCACAAATCTCCATCAACTGCAAGATGCTATCCTATCAACATGGGCCAACATTTCTAAAGAATGCTTTCAGCACTTGGTTGAATCAATGCCACGTAGAATTAAGGCAGTTCTGAAGGCGAAAGAGGTCAAACACAGTATTAGTATGGTGTTCCTAATAATCCTTTAGGCGAGTGTGTGTGTGTGTGTGTGTGTGTGTGTATATTCTCATTAGGTCCAACATTCATAGCTAAATACCAACTCTACCAAAATAATGTTATAATGATCCAACAAAACTGTTCAGTCTTGCTTGTTCCACGAGACTCGTTTTGAAATGTGTGACAGTTTGTATACCCCCTAACTGCACACGACGGAGGCATTTTTACCTCCAGTTGCTACGAAATGAATGGAGAATTTGCCACCACTAATATGGTCACACAGCTGACCCGCGATCCAGCAGCCAACGCGCAGTCTAGTTATTTCTTTAATATCTTTGGTCTGTGCCTTCACAGTGCGATTTTGCCATTGTGATTTATTGTGCTGCGTTATGTTATTCCCACTGTGCCTGATACCAAAATCATTGTGACATACTTTGCAAAAAGTGTGGAAATTGTCAATGCTGCTTCGCGATAAGAAATTAACCTCGGTCCAGCTGTTGTCAAATTTGCAGCTATATTTAGTCTTTTTCGCCTTAGCACCACCTGAGCTTTCTAATGGCATTTTTTTTGAAAATATCAAACCGAGTTGTAGGTTGCCAGGTTGAGGTAAAAACTTGGTTCAAAATTGTATGATGTGTCTATTGCGTGAGTAGGATGTGTTTCATACAAGATCTGGCAATTGGACAACCTTTGGATAAAATATTGATGTGATTATTCATATAACAAGGTAGGGCCGTACAAATTATGGGAGTTTCCTGGGAGACATAACAAAACGGGAGGGGCCCGGGAGATAGGTTTGACATATGGGAGACTCCCGGGAAAATGGGAGTGTTGACAGGTATGGTCCAGTTTTCTTTCCGGTGTTGACCTATTTTTTACTGAAGCAGTAGTTCTGGGCAGGACATTTGATTGGATAGGAATCTGTGTAGTGCAGGATGAGTAATCAATATTTTTAGTTTGTTTTCCCAATACACTAAACGGTATATTTTAAATGTATATACCAGCTACAGTCAACAGATAGACCAAAAACTACAAAACTCTCAATTCAAGTTTTTAAGATGTATAGTGATGTGTTGTGACTATGCTCACTCCAGGGAGTGACAGCAACTAAGGCGTTTTGCTGCCATTCAGATGATAGAGCGTGTTAATGTCCTCTTTTCTTTGGGGTAGTGTCTCTGTTTTGCTCTTGTTAGACATGCTTGAGTTGGAGAAGCCTGACCCAGGGGAGAGAAAGAGAGAACTCACACTGAGATATACTACTAAATATACACCATGCCGCAACATAGCATGAAAACTCATCATCACGGACTCAAAATACATCCATGTATCCATACGATACCACCATAACCATGCAGTTATGACCAACTTAGACTGGGAGGATTCAGCATGCAGAGAAACAAACAGGTTTATAGACACATCAACATTCTCCTTCAGGTGCACATGTATACGTCATACATCAGTCATGCTTGCAAGATGATTTACAATTATATATTTGCTGTGTGTAACTTTTAAAACTGAAGTTCACATAATTCAAAAGGCGAAAGGAGACTCAGAGGTGTTGAGACGTCTGGCATTGTGGGAAAGGTATTCAGACATAAGGGACATGTAGAGTACCCAAACATGACCCACTTACATTGCTAGGGTGCAGCCAAACCGGCTGGGGCTTTGTCCCACGCAATGCAAAAATACACAAATATGTGTTGGGGAAGACTTTTGCTTCTGTTTATGGTTTGACAACACTTTAGGACACTGTCATGTAAACAGTAATGGAAAATATATGAAATGGCACCACGATTTGTTAAAAAGCTATAAATGTCGTTCATTTTTAGGATAGTGACTAAAAAGTTTTGAAGTTTATTTGTTATATATATATATATATATATATATATATATATATATATATATATATATATATAGAACATATTCATTTTAACAACCAAATTATTATCAACAAAAAGCAAACTTGCAAGTTGATAATCTGCAGAACGGCTTGTAAAATATTGCGATGAAACAAAAGTCACAGAGCTCCCACTAGTGGTGAAATTAAATACAACATGTTTCATTGAATTGCATTTTGACAAACGAGTGTATAGGGAGGAATTTATTTCTTTGAGCAAGTAATGCCAAAATTAAGGCTTTATTGGAGGCGAAATAATTATCAGGCCCAGCCTGAACGTACAATGTTCTGTTTATGTCTATCAATAGCTATATTTGTGGGCCATATATATAAACCTGAGTGATGTAATGTAATTGAGTCACTTAAAGATGCATAGGTCATTCAGTGTCTGTAAATAATAACCAAGATGACTGTGGCTAGTTGAAATTGAAGACAGATGTTTTTGTAAAAACATTTCTTGGGTGGTGTAATTTAGGTCACTCTAGTCTAGATGGTGGCCGGGTGGGGGTCAATAAAAACAAGCCACAGTGAGCAGGACATGCTGTGTATTTTCCAACACCTTACTGGTCCAGGCTTGATAACAATAATGCTTTGGCCAGTGCATGAAACATTTTTGCAACTCTTGATATAAATGCCTGTAACAAAATGTTCCTCCTGACCTGTGTTAACATTCACTGATAATGACAACCTTTCATCTGGTTAACCTCACAATCATTCAGTTAGCATCTGTCTTTACTGTACTGACTTTGATTCCTCCCATGTGAATAATTAAATATGTTAAACATCACCCAAAACAAGCATTTCAACACATTTTCATTGTAAACTGTCCAATATTTACCCATTATGGCTCAAAAATAACCCAGCCATTTTTAGAGTGTACTGGAGAACAAGTATAAATAAATGTATACTGGTAAAAATGGTAAAATGTATACTTGTGATGCACTGTAGTTGCTTTTGATAAATGCATTAATGTAAATGTACCAAAAAATCTTACCAGTAGTGTGTTGTATATTGTAAAAACAGTTTTTAGAAGCGTGCTTTGTAATGACCACAGTGGTAGCATTAGGTCTGAGGTCAATACTGACTAATAATCTTAGACAATATGTTATAAAAGTTTAAGCTAAATATGCGTGTTAGGGTGGTCCTTATGGGTATATATTTTTTTAAATGTTCAACTCTCACCCCCTAAATTGTTCCTACAATATCTAGAGGTTGCTCAATATTTCCGAAATCACATATTTTTGCAAAAACTGTACCATTTAAAAACATACAACACACATAAAATTTGCTTCTTGAAGGGTAACTTTGTTCCAGTTATTTCAGTCTCTTCTGATCCGAGTAACCATATAGCGGACTTGCTTCGTGTTGCTTCAGCCATTGTCTCAGTGTATATTGCTTCATTTACATTGAAGCTTTCTTGCTTTGAAAGACATGTCACCAATAAAACAGGAGTTTTATTTGTATGACACATGGTCAAATAAGTCAATTGCTGACATAAGTATGATTTAACAATTTTACATGCTAGCAAAAAGTATCACATAATACGCGAATGTGTTAAACTTCAAAGGTATTGAGCAACCTCTAAATATTAATTAATATTGAGAAAAAAAAGTCTTTATTCAAATATATTGGTGGGGTAAGAGCATGAACTTTTAAAAGTTGAAAAATAAGGACCATCCTAATGTGTGTATATGGATATCACATATGTAAATGTATTACTCAAATTGACCAAAAGATGGAGACATTTTAACACTATTAAGAGTTTTCACAAACATGAGCTGACCAGAAGGATTTCATTGACAATTATAACTAACTGATAACATAGTACAAAATAGAGACCAAACTAGCTTACATACTTAAATCAAGATTTAAGTGCCACGCACAACAGAAAGGGATAATATGATGTATCATGACCCTCATAGATAGACACATACAAAATAGCTGTACATATAGACTCTACTTGAGATCATTGCATCTCTGTATAAATCCTGTGCTTGACAGTGTGCAGATTGATGTTTGTGCAATCTATGCGTTGGATCAAAAAGTACAAGCGTTTTGATCAAAAAGGGACGGTTGGGTTAAATGAATCAGACCATTTTTTTATTTGACCCAACAATGGGTTAAAAAACTCAGCATAGGTTAAATTACAACCTGACGTGTTGGGTTTGTCCCTGTTTGTATAACTGTACATGTACTGTTTTATACATGCTCTTCAGCTGCTTTTTGGTTCTATTGGGGTCTACACGGTTGGAGTTTCTATGTTTAGAGCTGTCCTTCTTATGGGCAAATGGGAATAGTGCTCTTTTCTGGGGGGTTAGCGTTTACAAAACTTTGAAAACGGATAGCAAGCTGACCTCTCCGATTTCTAAGGTTTAACTGCTCCATTACAACACACAGTGTACACAGTTTCCCTGTTTCTACTAAATTAGTATAATTGCAGTCTCCAAAGATTTGGTCCAAATCAAATCTGAAAATTGGATAGCAACAACTACACTTCCTTGCTGTACAACGTAAGTTACAAGACCTCAGGTGTCATGCAAAAGGCCTTTTCCTTGAAACTCAACCCGCTACATGTTCGCCTGCTGTGGCTTTCGGTGAGCAATCCACGGAGACATACATGGATCCTATGAACTCTTAAAGGAAGCCAAACCTCCTGCTATTTGTTACCCTCTACAGTTCTCCATCTGGCTTACCTCAGTCTATATCCCAACTTACATCTATAACACACATTTTTACGAAAATGTTCTGTAGGTCAGAACCTTTTATGCTGTCTGGAGTGTATCCACTACTAAAATCTGTCCAGAATCTAGGCACGTACCACACCTCGCTTTCAGTCGGATTCACACACCCTAGATAGTATACATAGAATTCCCAAACAACGTAAATGTCACATTCTGAAAGTTCCGGAAGAACCTGGCACGCAGCAGCAATGCTATGCAGAGCTGGCCGCTTGATTGAAAGGCTTCCGAGAATTCTCTGGCTGCGTAAAGCTCTGTACAGGAGATGGGTAATGGATTTAACAGGGCAGGTACACAAAGCTCTTGTGGCCGCAGACCGGAGCTGTGCAGAGTTCATTGTTGACATCTGGAATGTCTTTCCTCTCTCGCTTCTTCTTTTGATTTTGGAGCGAGTCATATTGCCAGCAGAGTCACTTGTTTCTATGGCTTCGTTAGCACATTGCATGCATTTGCCTGTTGTCTGGCTTTGGATTGGTCAAATTTTAGTAAAGCACATAGATGATATTTAGCTTTGGAGAATATTTTTGGAAAGAGGTGCAAACTAAAAAAGGCAGAAAGGTATGAAATTATCATTCAATTCAGTAATCTTTGAACAACAGATTTTGCTCAATATCTGAGCACACTTTATGCATTTATCCAAAGTAACTTACAGTGCATTGAAGGTACACTATGATCAGTATGCTGTTCTTTGGGGATCAAAACTTTTGACTGCTGCTCCCAAAATGCTCTTCCAATTGAAAGAACACGATGACTTTTTGGGACTTTATCTTATTCACCATATCCCCCAGCTTTGCATAAGTCCATACATACCTTTTTCATCTTCGTGCGTCCCGTAACTCTGTCTGACGCACCCACCGCTAGCCTAGCTTAGCACAAAGACTTGAAGTTAATGGGTCTAGCTAGCATACTGCTCCCAATAAGTGACAAAATAATGCCAACGTTTTCCTTTTTATATGTTGTGAATTGTATAGTCACAGTCATCTTTTAACGGTATACATACTGGGGACTATAATCTTAGAAGGCGAAGCACTGCTACTTGTGCGGAGTGATTTACCTGAGAAGCCCCATGGTGAGGAGCACAGAGTTTGCGCATGTTGCGCTAATCACTCCGCCCAAGTAGCAGTGCTTCGCCTTCTGAGAATATAGTTCCCAGTATGTATACTTTTAAAAGATAGCTGTGTCTCATATGACCTTGTTATTTGTGCATGCTGTGACTATACAAATCACATTATATAATAGGTAAATGTTGGCGTTATTTTGTCACTTATTGGGAGCAGTATACTAGTTGGAGCCATTTACTTCCAGTCTTTGTGCTAAGCAAGGCTAGCGGTGGGTGCGTCAGACAGTTACGGGACACACGGAGATGAAAATGGTATGCATGGACTTCTCTAACTCTGGGGGATAAGGTGAAGAAGCTAAAGTCCCAAAAAGTCGATGTGTTCCTTTAAGCTACAGGAACAACACTTATTACAAGACTTTATTTGATTATACTTTTTGATATTTGATTTTGGTGGACCCATTTCACATTCAGTTGATTTTAATAATATTATCTGTCTGCGGACTGCAAGACAGGGGCGTAACAGGACGAGAGGCGTATATTGAAGCAAGGGACGTAACTTGATTTCCAAATCACACAGAACCACGCGAGATGTCAAAACGAGATGTAGACTTGTATAGACTCAGCGGTATGAATATTTTCTACACTATTGAAGATAAAAGTTTAAATTGTAGAGTGCAAGTAATTTTCATACTGTACTAACACATGTAAATCTTGCAAGATGTTGGGTTTAGGGTTAGGTTTGGGGTGGGATTATGATAAAAAATAGTGCTCATCTAGCGGCATTTTATGAATTTTTGCCGTTTGTTGGATAGTTTTGACATCTCGTGTGGTTCTGTGTGATTTGGACAACAACAAGTTACGCCATGTCATGTTACACCCGTCTTGCAGTCCGCAGACAGACCCATCTCAACAGTTCACCGAAAAATCCAAATTATCAATAATTTACATACACTCATGTTGTTTTAAAACTGTATGAGTTTCTTTGATCTGTCAACAGAAAACAACATATCTTGATAAATGATGGTAAGCACATAATTAGCGGTACCCAGTGACTGTCATAGTAGGATAAACAAATACAGTGGAAGTCAATGGGTACCGTCAATTGTGTGCTTACCTTCATTTATTTATAGATATGTTTTTTTTCTGTTGACAAAGAAACTCACAGGCTTAGAACAACATGACGGTGAGTAAATGATGACAGAATTTTTTTTGGGGGGTGAACTATCCCTTTAAGTAAATCTGCACTTATGGTACATATTAAGAAATTTTCTAAGTATTAGTTGAGTATTATTCATCTTTTAGGTGTAGGTTTGGTAGAAAAAGTTGATATCTACTTGCAAAGTTACTTATAGTCACTAGTATGTTTGTATAAAGTGTTTGCAGATATTAATCACTCAGTCTACTAATTCTGTATGGACAGGTACTCGACATGTAGGTGCAATGCTCCTAAAAGCCAACAAAATGTAAAAGGGACCATAAAAAGTGATACCCTATATTTTTTCTGATATAGTAAATGATAAAACTTCAAATATGTTGCAGTGTCCTCTGAAGATGCGAGAGGATTAAAGTGTGCCATTATCTAAAATAGAAATCAAACCAAATAGTTACTCTTATAAACATGATTTCTAACTTCGCTGAATCCGTGATTAGTATGTAATACATCAAAGACTAAACAGATCTCTTTAAACCCATCCTCAGATGAACAGTAATCATCAAGAACTTGCAGATGTCCCTTTGAATCTCACAAAAGATAATAAATACCACGAGAGTGAGCAATGTTTTGGAAAGAGACAATTCCGTCCACTAATTTGCCAAGAGGCTCTAAAACACAAAATCAGGTGTTTGTCTAAAAGAATACAGCGCACACATCTCTGGCATAGAAGAATGTGTGTGTATTTACGTAAGCGGTGAACACAAAAGAGCATAAAAATAGAATAGAGGGCTAAGTTTAGGGTGTTTGAGAATGTGTGTGCATGTAAACTCAAGAGCATGCCTGGTGTCAAAGGAGGTATTTTCCAAGGCTGTTCCCTTTTGGCTTGTTGAGTGTGTAGGGCCTGATCCTGAGATCTCTCTGGAGAGCAGTTTGGTCCTTATTTTCAAAGCCCCGAGCTGCACAGCAGGAAGTCCTGCCCTTGGATGTTTGCGACGGGAGAGTATCCACAGGAAGGTTTTCCATGAACATGTGATGCATGAGTCTCGGCTCTTCCCAGCAAACTTTTGAGAAAGCCCCCTGAGAACGATAAACCTGAAGTGATGCCTACAGAAAACAATGTTGGTTTAAGAAAGCTATAAGTTACAAAAGAAATTACAGCGCTTATTCTTGCAAAAAAATTCCAAATTATATCCTTTAAATTTTTCCTACAATGAAAAACGGCATTAGCACTAAAGTTAAACGTCACTACATAAGCGGTTTCAAGTTCGCGCCTAAGTTAATGAAGTCAAACGCCCGGACTGCCTGAAACTGCCTGTTGGGTTACATTACAAAAACAAACAAAAAAAGAAAATAATTCACTTTTAATAAAAATAATGACAGATTTTTTTATTATTATTATTATTATTTGTAACGTGATATAAGGTTTCATGATTCGGTTTCAGAGGAGATACATGTGCATAACGTCACTTACTTTGCGTTACTTACGTAATATGCGTAAGTTAATCCAAGCAAGCACAAACGTTTTGTTTCTCATGTATGTCAATGATGTATCTGTGCACAAGAAACTTTGTGCCTCACACGTTTTAATAGTCCCCGTTAAATTTATACTCGATCTGCATTTTGATCTGGCACTTGTTTTCCGTTGAAGTTGCACACAGTCAGCACGAGGTGGAACAGTTGATTGACAGGTAGGTGGGCTGGGCAGGTCTACAAATTCCAATATGTTTTGCTTTATTAAAATTTTTACAGGAAATTTTACACGTAAATTACATGTAAATATTCTTTAACTTTACCTTTGTGTCTCTGTAGGACGGTGGCCAAGTAGCTGAACGAAGGCGTACACCTAACCCCGGTCTGGACTGAGACCCTGTCACAGGTACTGTGTATACTAAACAGGATCTGATACAACGTTTTAGGCCAATGACAGAGTAAATGCAAAGAGAACTGGATGCTTTTAAATAAATAGAAAGTGTATTTATACATCTTAGCTCAGTAGCACAACATGCTTTTTATTAACCACTAGAGGGCAGCAAAATTGTATTTTAATAAACCACCATAAAAAGGAAATCACTCCTAAAAGTTAATTATCTAATAAAGGATGGTGAACTTGGTTATACACTATTGCAAGATCTAGTTTTTTTTAATATATATAATTTTCATTTGAAGCACGCATTTATCCAAAGTGATTTCCAAAGCCATATACAGAATGTACAATATGCACAACATGTATTTATAATGGTCATCCAAATTTCAATTCAAACAAAGTGCATCACGGCATCTGTGTGTGTGTGTTTTGATTGTGTGTCTTGCTGTTTGGCGGAAGCAGTAAATGAAGTGGCCAGCAGCAGGGTCTGAATCTGTGCTCCCACAGCTCCGTGACCCGAGCCTGGCCTGTGCCGGTCCTCCATTAGAACTTTCTTTCATCCTTCTTATTCTCTCTGGTGTCATGAAGATGGATCAAATGAAAACACAAAAACACCCACTTTGCCCCCAACCTGCCCTGGCCGACTGACGGCAACAGGTTTGAGAGAGGAGCGGCAACTACCTCAAGACCCAAAATGTGCTTGGACTCACTCACACAGAGAGGAAAAACTCTCACACAGATGGCCTCAACTAAACGCAAATGCTGTCTAACCCCAACCCCCTGTGGTCATGCTATGGCCCAGATTGCCAGTAAAGAGTTGGATGCTTCATGGCTCAGCTATGTGCTTGGTAAATGGAAAGGATTTCAGCCTTACCTCAACCATTACGCTGCTGTTGTCGAGTTGTTCTTTTTTTTACAAAGGTCAGAATTACAGAGAGGACAAAGCAAAACAACAATAAAAATAACCACAGTTCTTATAAATGCAACTAAACATGTATGCTTTCCATCATTTGTAACGCAACCCGCGGACAGACACTGAAAGTGAGATTCCGACCTCAACCACATTTAAATGTCAAATGAAATCTGTTCAAAATGAGATTCTGTTCAGCACCACATGCCAGAAGAAACACATGGCTAGAATGCAGGAGAAATGACATCATAGTTGGAGCAAATACTGGTTGCAATATTATATAACATTGATGAATATCAATGATAGAGATTGCTTTATCAGTGCTTATCATAATGAAACCAAGTACACCACTGTTAGAAATTAGTTTAAAATAACTTTATTTTCTTTAATAACTTTTCTTTCTTTCTTTCTTTTTTCCATGTTTATGAATGATCTTTAAATCTATAACATTCTATAGTTTCCTTTTAAATATAAATTTAAAGTTGTGACAACAATTAATTATTTTGAAAACACACTCTTAAAAAGTAAGGTGTTGTGTATGCCATACTGTTGAAGAACATTTTTGGTTTCTTAAGAAAATCTTAAGAAAATCTTTCTACGGTGGTTCTTACCAATCATTCACTAAATAATGGGGCAATACCCTTTCAAAAAGTACACCTTTGTACACATTTGAGTCCAAATTAGTATCTCAAAGGTACATATTGGTAACAAATGTACAGTATATTCCTTAACAGTGCATACATTGTCAAAAAAAGTTTCAAACTGTACCTTTTTGTTGCTGGATTGGTACGTTAATTTTTAATTTTGTACTTTTATATACTAAACATAATACAATATTGTACCTTTTTGAGTATATTACTGTACCTTAAGGACCTATTGTGTTCCTTTACAGTTAACTGTTTTGTACCCTTCACATTTGTCTGGTACAAAATTGTTCCTTAAAAGTACCGAATATGTCCTTATGGTATAATATTGTACCCCAGAAGGTACATACAACACTTGAATGTGTTGTATACCCTTAAAGGTACAAACATAAATTTTTAAGGGTACCACACCCAGTCTCACGAAATTACGTACCTATAGTAAATTTTTTATTCTTTTGCGTGATACTGTCACAAATTTCCGCCTTTTCTTGTGTCCGTATCACGAATTGCTGTTTACGTGTCATTGTCACGTATTGGTTTCTCAACTGTTTTGTCCTATTTTCTTACCATTGTCGCTTCGGTTTAGGGTTAGATTTACATAAAATGACATCCTTACCCAAACCCAACTCTAACCCTTATACCAGGCGACAATGTTTTAAAAATAAGAAAATATAAAAAATAAATCAGAAAAATTTGTATAAACCAATACTTATAGTAACATCGTACCGCAAACACCAAATCTAACCCTAAACCGAAGCAAAAATGGTTTGAAAGTATAAAAAAGCAGATAAGTATCCAATACATGACAATGACACAAACAGAAATTCGTTATACGATTATGAAAAAAACACAGAAATTCGTGTCAGTATCACGAAAAGGAATCAAAACTTACGTGACTATGGTACGTAATTTTGTGAGACTGAGTTAGTATAGAATAGGTACACTTTCGTACCTTTTTTCTGACAGTTTACAACCTTTTTAAAGCGATGCCATAGAAGAACCATTTTTGGTTCCTCAAAGAACATTTAGTCAAAAGTTCTTTAAATAACCACATTTTTATAATCTGAAGAGCATTTTAAAGGTTCTTTGGATGTGAGGATTCTTCAACCATTTAGCTAAAATGGTTCTTCTGTGGCATTATGAAGCACCTTTATTTTTAAGAGTGTACATATCGATTAAACTTTCATTGTTACATATAGACTACAATACTATATAAACTTCACTCTAAAAATGGCTGGGTTATTTTTGACCCATGTTGGGTAGATATTGGGCAAAACACATGCTGGGTTAAAAATGACCCAATGTTGGGTTGTTGTTATGTAACCATAGGTGATAATAACCCAGCAGTTGGTTTAAAACAACCCAGCATTGGGTCAATTTTAATCCAGTGGTGTGTTCTGTCCAATATTAACCTAACATGGGTCAAAAATTTTAGAGTGTACAATAAATGTTTTACCGTTTAAAAGGATTAATCGATTTAATTAATGTTTATATTTATTTGATTATTAAAAAGTAATAATTTATATTAATTTATAATTCAAGTTAATTATATATACGTTAATTTATAATTATATATTGTGCTTTTTATATAATATAATTCATTTAATTTTATTAAAATGATACCATAAACCCAACTGTGTATTTTAAAATTAGATGTTTTGTTTATCTTTTAAAATTTTCATATATATAGGTTGCAAATGAATGGATTGATATTGTGTTAAAGTTAGTGATGTCATGTTAGTGTTTTTGTTATACTAGAGCTAAAGCATACCGGAGGTGTGTAAGAAAGCACTGCTTAATTCAAACTTTTACACCAGCAGTGTGAAATAAACCCCTGGCTGTGTCTACAGCCATTACACACATCCACAACACAGATTACCAAATGTGGTTTTAGAGACAGGTTAGAGAGGGGTGCATACTGATAATACTATATATCCAGCATATATAAAAAATGTAAGAATGAAAATGGGGTTTTGGAGGAAAAGAAAAGCTTAAAGGATTCCGACAACTTTCCTGTGTGGGTGTTCATTTTATATTTTACAGACAATGTTCCTTTAAAAGCCAGCACCTGGAAATCCCATTAGATGTGCATATAAAATCCCCCATGATTAATAGTATATGAGGCAGGGCTGGGTTGGGGGGTACCGACATGTGGACCACAGGACTCCTCCTCTGAAAGCTCACGTTACACTCCATAAACTTGCTGCTCTTTCCCACCTAAACGTTTTAAAAGGAGGAGGGATCACTTGTCAGGATTGCCTTGAACTGTGAAAAGCAGCGTGTGGAGTTGAGAAGGGATGGAGTGAGTGAGTCTTAGAGTTGAATGAGAGACTGAGAGAGTGTTTGTTGATGTGTTACAACAGACCTGCATCCCACCACACACTTTCAGAGTGAAGACAACCGAGAGCAAGGCCACTGCTGGAAGGCGCCTACTTTTATACTTCCGTTTTGGGGCGAACCTGATCGTATTCGAGTGTGATTTGCAAAGGCATACACTGATGTGCGTGTAAGCTGAAGTGGATGTTTCTCACGTTGACTTGTGCCAGACCCAAACAGCTGCGTCTTTGAGGAGACCTTGCCTTCATACTGTGTGTGTGTGTGACCCTTCAGCATGGAACAACCAGCCAGCAGTTGCATGCGGAGCCCGCATGCGGGCGGTGCTCTGTGGGGCTGCGTCAGGAGCCCCCACACCGGCGGTCCTGGAGCCGGGCTACAGCCGTACCAACAGGCCCCTTTCTCCTTGCACCAGAAGCACGATTTTCTGGCCTACACAGACTTCTCCAGCTCCTGCCTGGTGCCGGCGCCCCACGCATACCCACGCGAGGACAGACTGTATCCTGAGACGCACGGCGGGTACCAGCGGGCAGAGTGGCAGTTTCCTCCCTGCGAACCACGAGGCAGAGGGCAGGAGCCGTGCCAGGGGGCGGCAGAAGCAGTTGCAGTTGGTGTAGGGGCTGAAATGGACAATGCAGGTGGAGATAGACTGCCTGGAGCAGTCACAGCGTGTCTAGAGGGAGAATACTCACCTCAAAGGGTGGCAGCGGTCGACATGGAGAAGAAAAGCTCAAAACGGAAAAGAGAAATAACAGGTGCGTCATTTCATGGTGAATGAGATATGAGATGTGAATCATTCTATGTTTTCCTATTCAGAAAATAATACACATAGCAAAGTACTATGGGTGTAGTATTGTGCTTGACAGTACAGATCATGTTGTGTTTTTGGTATACACATTAAACATGCCATTACTGTGATGATGGACTTTTTTTTATCTTAGTGATGGACACCATTTAGTAGTGTTTTGGTAAGTGCTTTCCAAATACAGGATGAAACTACTTTAAGGATGTAATACATTTTGCTTGACATATTCACGCATACCAAGGATGACACATATTTCACTCATATTATTCAGCTGTTGCTTCCTTCAATTGTTAGGTAAAGTTCATCTTTATGACTGCTATTGTTTTTCAAACACCTGTTTGGTGGTTGTGACACACAAACATCTGTCACACAAACATTTTTTAGCCCAGACCTAATTTTTAAATGTTATATTAGGATGAAGAATCCAAAAAGAACCTAAACTTTAAAGGTTGGCTACGATAAATGGTCACTTTGAATCAGAGGTCATATTATGAATCTCTTCAGGTCATTGTAAGGATGTGCAGTAACTAAAACAAGCATATTCTTTGCTTAATATCTGAAGTGCTACCCTATATGCTATTATGGATAAATTTAATCATTTTATTGTTTAAACTACCTTTACAGCATAGACTGTGAAGTCATAGAAAGAAACTTTTTGTGTGTATCTATTGTCGGGACCAAAATCAATTTTCATTCATCATATCTCAGACTATATAAAGTTTCGACGATTGCTACAGTCAAGGCTAATGATGCCCAGAAATGATTACATCTACATAATAGGAAGAGTTTGTAATAATGAGCTCTCGGTGTACTTCTAATTTCACGCTATTCTGAGAGTAGGAAAAGTGAACCTCAGTATTTGTGGCACATCTGGTGCAGGCATTAATTTCATCTCTCAGACTTGTGGAAACTGAGACAGCTTTGCTTTTGTGGCATGAGGGAAAATGTTGGAAGATAAATACATTTCGCCAGTAGTACTTGATTTGCTTGTATATACAGTACATCAGCCAAATCAGCAAGACAATACTCAAACCGAGACAATAACGTGTGACATTTAAAAACTCTTAGCTGAACAATAACGCACCAAGGCCTCTTAGTGTAATGTGGGAGATAAATATACCACTTCCCTCTCCGAGTTACCTTAACGTAACCTTCCATCACTTGCGGTCGAAACAAGCCAGACCACGTCTGTAATATAGCTTGCCTACAATCCCACTTCTGCATTTTTATCCATTGACATTTTCCTGTCGTGAAGCAGTAACAGGATCTCAGCCGAACACACTCACCATTAGACTGGAGAAAAATTCAACATCATGAAAATATTCATCACTGAGAGCACATTTATATGATCAAGACTAGGGAAGTTTTTTTAATGAAATGCAAGGTGTGAAAGTTTTGGCTGGCGTATGATAATAAGATCTGGTAGCGATTATGTTTTCAGCAGGTTTTTACCTGAAATGACAAGCAGACACTGTATGATTGCACGAAATTGTCAACAGATGTGATATTCACTCCCGAAATGTATTCAAAATCACGGATAATGTGCTCATCATTTTTTGGGGTTGAGGAAATAAAGACTTAATAAACTTGACTCCTGAAGACAAATAAAAAACATTACTCATAAAAACGAAATATTGATACTAATATATACGCTAAAACTAAATATAAGTTTTCTAAATATAATTCAAGCAACTCATATTAATTAATGTCATATAGGAAAGACCATTTTAAATCAGTAGTAATCAATGTATTGTTTTACTTCTGCTCTACAGGTTACACTGAAATTACCTATTTTGTTTAGTTTATATTATTTACATTTATGCATTTGGCAGACATGCAACTTACAGTGCATTACAACACTTTAAAAAATACTTTGCTGCCTTAAAATATTTTGTTAAATCAACTCAAGTCATGTCAACAGAGATGAGTTGTCACAATATAGTTGAGATAAGTCAACTTAATTTTAGTTATACTCACCTGTAGATACAACTCATCTCTAGTCAAGATAAATAATAGTAAGTTGAAATGACTTGTAAATCCAAGTTGATTCAACAAAAAAAATTTAACGCAGCAAAGTATTTTTTACAGTGAAGGTAATAAATTTTTTATTAGTATGTGTGTTCCCTGGGTTCGAACCCATGACCTTTTGTGGTGCTAAACAATGCTCTACCACTGAGCATGATGTTAAATTATCTTGGTTTTTCAAGTCAATTCAACCTACTATTTCAAGTTTTGAATGGTGACTTATACAGACAAGTTGAAATTGTTTAACTAATTGTAAAGTTAAAGTAACATAAAAATATATGTTGATTTGACATAATTTTTTTAACCATTTATTTTAGTGCTTTTTCTTTTTACAGAACATAGACAACAAGAAAAGAGAAAAAAAAACCTTTAACAAAACAGAACAATTGAGGGACAGATGTACAAAAAGACTAATAATTTTGTAGACAGGTAATGCTTAAGCTGGATACAAATTCATAAATGTTATGGAACAGCTTAATCCTATTAAAATATATTAAAATAAAATATCAATTAACCTTACGGTTAATACATTATATATTATAACAAGAAAAATAAAATGCATTATCCTGACTAGCTGTCTAATAAAACTTGGGCACTACACAAAGAGATTACACTCCATACTAATAACTTTGACATCAACAAGGGTTATTTGCTATGAATTCACTATATCATTTATCTGAAGATTTTCTAAAATCTGTCCCCAGTCTTTATAAAATACCTCAGGTTTATCATTATTAATGTATCTCAATCTCTAATGCAAGCATGTTAACAAGATCTCTACCCCACATTTCAAACTTAGGCACAGATTCATGCTTCCACATTCTTAAAATCAGCCTGACATCATTTTTTACAGCGCAGGAGCACATATTATATATATATATATATATATTAGTAGTTTTTTGTTACATTAAGTAGTCTTTCAAATTTACAATTAGAATTTTTACTGTCTGTTCTTCAAACAAAAACTGTTCCCTTACGGTTTGGTAACCAATAACCGATGTCAAATGAAGTCAACTCAGTCTGACTTCACTTGAACAAATGACTTTAGCGCCTTCAACATAAAATACCAAATGCCCACCAGACACCGCGGTGAGGGCAGAAGTTGCTCCCTACAAGTTTATGGGTTTTTTCTGGGGAAATTTATTGGAGTCTGTTTTTCAGAGGCACACCCATACAGAGTGCCAGGTGTTTCTCCCCCAACCTGCCACCACCTTTCTATTTACTACCCTCGGCAGTGCATTTAAATGAACAGGACTTTAATGACGATAATGACGCGCTTTCTTATAGAAACAGAGGCCACAGGTTGCCATATGTGAGAAAGCATTTTCTCTGTTACTAGCAAACTGTCTCACTTTCACACTAACATCTGGCCGGAGCTCATTGCATAGTCTGGCCAAATTCTTACACGGACAAATTAAAGTCATTTCAGAGTAATTGCGACAATTTTTTGGTGCTACTATATGGTGCAAATGTTAATTGAGTTCATGTAAGGTTGGAACAACTAATAAAGCTGCCACAACACAAATGATTTAAACATCTTTACATTAGAGTACATTTTGAATGTGTGCCTTTAAATAATTTGCTCACCAGCTATATTTTCTTGTTCTGACATGGATTAAGTTACAGTGTCAGGGAATGTAAAGGGCAAATTTACACACACACTTCAGCTGGACCCATCCAAACCTTTGTTCTTTTGTTAGCGGATTTAACAATGTTCCGGCGCATTCCTTGCTAACTTGAGTCCTCTGCGGTCAGTTTCTAGCACCCCAACATCCCCCAAACATCCAGTGTGTTTTAATGGGGGCACAAACACCCTGTGATCTGCCCTGAGCCCTGTACAAATGTGCAGCCCGTGTGGCCCACAAAATCACTTGTAACCATGTTACAATGTGCGGAGAGTTTTAACTTAACAGGCATGAAAACTCACAAAGTGCCTGCGGGAATTGTCGAATGCCCTCAATATATTTAGTAACCTTAATACATTTTGTAAAAAAGCGACAATCGAAATGTTTGTATTAAAATACAAAAGACAAATCCAAATCTATACAGGTGGGACCCCTTTGGGGGACGCAAGATGGTGCCAGGGGGCCCCAGTGTAATGACATTTTATAAAATACATTAATTTATTGTACATTTTGTGTAATAAACCTCAGATTAATTTGACTATTAAGTAAAAGCACTACATTGTATAATTTAATTTTGTTTAATTCACATTCTAAATTTGAGATTGTTTTTAGTTATGCATTTTCTTTGGGGGGTGCAAATAAATGCACCCTTAACAGGGTAGGGGGGCACGCCGAAAAGTTTGAGAAACACTGATGTAACCTAACATAGTAAGGTTGATTCAGTCATATTGCATTTACATTAAAGCACTCAACAGACACTTTTATTCAAAGTCACTTACAACAGTGAAGGAAAAAATTAAAAATGTATCTTAGGTAGACAATGTGTGAGGTGAATATTCAATTAAATTTTTACTCTGAATAATAATTTGAAAATCATTCAGGATACTTTTTTAAGATCCTTGGCCAAGTTTTTTAACATTGATATTTTGTGTCGTTCAGAGATTCAGGATTCAAGCTTTAAGCCCGATTCAAACTGCAAGGCGAGAAAGGAACGGACGGCTTTCACCAAAGAGCAGCTCCGGGAGCTAGAAGCCGAATTCACCCACCACAACTACTTGACCCGCCTGCGCCGCTACGAGATCGCTGTCAACCTTGACCTTACTGAAAGACAGGTACAATAGATATATCAACTCAAGCTAAAAATTTATTTTTAGGTTTTTTAAAAGACAATGCTCATCCATCAAGTCTACATGAGTCTGTGTAAAATATGATTGACAGTACGAAGGTAGATCTGTTGTTTCATCAGTCCTTCAGTTTGTCTTTAGAAATTACACATTTTTTGGTTAAGCGCAGACCACAGTTTGCGTGGTCCTTGATGGTTTTCCCAGGCCTGCAGGTCCAAAGCAGATGCCAGATCCCAGCACAACTCTGGCCTTCTCCTGAATCCCTTTGCAACTCTTTCTCTACATTTTCCGACGCATCCTCCATATCTTGGCCGCCCGCCACTCTTTGCTTTCGAAATGAGTGGCAGACAAATTCGGTCGAGAAGAAGCATGTAAAAATAGTGTGGGAACAGATGGTCCATGTTCCTGTGTTTCCGTGGAGAATGCAGAGTGGGATGCACAAGGGTCACAGGCTTGCGGTCCTCAGAGTTTAGCTGTCAGAAATAATGTCGCAAATCTTTTGATTTGCTGGCTTCAGAATTCCTTTGAATCGCTCAGCAGAGAGCGCACAATTTATTTGCAGAATCATGTTTTAATGCATCCCTTATCATTTTCGTTCACAGGTGAAAGTGTGGTTTCAAAACAGAAGAATGAAGTGGAAGCGAGTAAAAGGGGGACAGCCTGCATCTCCTCACGACTTGGAAGCAGATGAGATGGACTCTGCTGCTTCGCCCAGTTCTGAGTAAAAAATCAGATATTTACAATCACGGCTTCCCACTCACCTCGATGTCCAATTTTTCACTAGTTCCTTCACATATCCCCTTACACCCCTTCATGGACAAAACTTTTCCTGCTTCCTGTTGCTCACTTGACTAATTATCAACAGAGCTTCGATGGTTTGGAAGCACCGTCCAGTTTCAGCCCACACGTTTGACTTTCATTCACGAACGGATCGAGTGAAATCAGAGACCTGTAAAAATCCAATTATACGTGTGTTAAAACAATTTATATTAACTGTTCGAGACCCGGTTTAATAGCTTTGACCTCCAGGCATGACGGCATGATGTAGGTTTGTTGTTGGACCGCTTTCACACAGCAGTGGTGGCGGGTGCCTGATCAGAACCACCTGTGAAGCTCCACACACAGACTGGATCTCAGGATCGTGCCAAAGCCTCAATATCACGTATTTGTTTTTACCCAAAATTGTGTTGTCCGATCGCTCTTTTTGTCTGGTTGAATAATATTTTTCTTTTTTGTACCTCTCTTTGTTTTTTTTACATGAAATGGATAAAACAGATGTTGCATATAAAATAAATAAATAATTTGAAACCTAGAAGAACAACTGTGGTTTTTCTTCCTCAGATGTTTTAGCCCCTTTGTTGTAATCTTAAAGGGATAGTTCACCCAAAAATGAAAATTCTCTCATCGTCTACACATTTTCATGTTGTTACAAACCTGTATAAATGTAAGGAATATATGAAGAGTTACAAATCCATTTTGACTAATTTTGGTAAAAATGTGTTTTCTATACCAAGAAAGTGACAAGATGAAAAACACTATTTTCTGTAGCAAACTTTCACATAGCATCTTTAGGTTATAATAACATTAAAAATTTTAATTCATAATTAGACTTTTAAAGATTTATTAAAAATGCAATAAATCCATGACAAGTTTTTGCTATAAATCTATTGAATCAATATATAAATGTGCATTCATCTTTGCCATGTTATATTCATTAAGTTGACTAGTGGTATACACTGATGAAAAGAAAACATTAATGGCATGAATCAAAACACTTACTTTGTCATATTATGAACACTTTCATTGCTGCTGTCATCCTTGAGACGTCATCGCTGAACTTTTTTGACAGCGATCAGCTGTAAAATGTTTTGGTCCTGCTCGATTTTCGTTGATTTCGCTGAAATAATGGAACGTTTTTCATAAGATCCCTTGAGGTCAATGTGTTAGCATGACAGAAGCTTGATGCTTTCGTGTGAGAACAAGCAACAGCAGCATTTTTCCGTTGCCCGTGTTGCTTACGTTTCTTCCCGTCACAGAAAACCACCACATGTTTATCAATGTCATCAAAGTATTATTTTGTTTTTGTTGATCTCGAAGTACAAAGTAGATGAGGAAAACTAGGATTCTGTGTGTATTCAAAGCGCCGTTATTATTGTTTACAATGCGTGGAATGGTGCGCTGTGATTTGTTGAGCAGATTTATTGCATTCTGCAGAGAAGGAGGACTGGCGTTTATTGTGTTTTGGGAAAAAGGGAGAAAAGATGACAGAATAAAACGGAGGATATCGGATTTGCATAAAATAAAGAATTTACTTTTTAATACTGACCAAATAAAATACAGATTTTGACAGTAACATTTTTTTTAAATGCCATTTATTGCGTTTTGGAACCAAACTCTTCATATTTTGAAACCAAACCATTTATGAGCCCAATGCATTCATTTCCACAGTATTTTTTTCCTACTATGGAAGTGAATGGGGCTCATGATTGATTTGGTTAGAAATATTCTTCAAAACATCTTCCTTCATGCTCAGAACAAAGAAATTTATAGAAGTTTGTAACAACATAAAAGTGAGTAAATGATGACAGAATTTTCTTTTTGGGTGAACTATCCCTTTAATGTAAACCTGCTTTGCTGTGTAAAACCCCATGAAATCAAACTTAGGCCTTTTAGTCTACAACTTCTTCTATGCTGTGCAGATTTTATCATTTTAGTCCAATGACATGCTGTCTAGAATGATAATGCAACCACCTGCAACCGAGTAGCAAGTAGCAAATCATGGTTCATGGCTGTGACTAAAGCCTATTAGCTATTCTTAAAAAAAAATGAGTCCTTCAATACTGTTTCAATTATAAATACATCTGCGCAGAAAAGTAAACTGAGTGTGTAGTGGGGAAATGAAGTCAGTATGGCAGTCTGGGACTTTAAGTGGATCACACAGCATCACATTAAACCAAATAATAATAACAGAACATTACTATATTATATACCAACCCATTCTCATTAAAGGGATATTTCACTTTATTTGAAAATATGCTCATTTTCCAGGTCTTGCGCTAGCACTTTTAGCATAGCTAAGCACAATCCATTGAATCTGATTAGACCATTAGCATTGCGCTTAAAAATAACCAAAGAGTTTTGATAGTTTTCCTATTTAAAACTTGACTCTTCTGTAGTTACATCGTCTACTAAGACTGACAATAAATTAAAAGTTGCGATTTTCTATGCAGATATGGCTAGGAACTATACTCGCATTCTGCCTTAATAATCAAGGACTTTGCTGCTGTCATACGGCTGCAGCAGGCGTAATGATATTACGCACTGCCCGAAAATAGTCCTCTGCTATTGAAAGTAACCAAGGGGACTATTTTCGGGCAGTGCGTAATATCACTACGCCTGCTGCAGCCATGTTACAACAGCAAAGTCCTTGATTATTACGCCGGAATGAGAGTATAGTTCCTACTGTAAAATATCTGCCTAGAAAATTGCAACTTTTAATTTTGTACACAATGTGACTACAGTAGAGTCTAGTTTTAAATAGGAAAAATATTGAAACTCTTTGGTTATTTTTTAGGGCAATGCTAATGGACTAATCAGATTCAATGGATTGTGCTTAGCTATGCTAAAAGTGCTAACGCCAGACCCGGAGATCAGCTGAATGGATTCCAAAACGTTAAAAATCAAATGTTTAACTCAAGAGGAGCTGGAAAATTAGCACATTTTCAAAAAAAGTGTAATATTCCTTTAAATGCTTATAAATAGCATGCAGTTGAAAAGTTGTGTAATACATACGCCAATTTCCAATTTTGTGTGAATATGATACACTAGTCCTTCCCGCTCACTTATATGGTGCATCTTTTTGTGTCGTTTTATTTACTGGTTTCTCATTTTTTTAAATTATTGTCACTTGGGTTTGGGGTTAGATTTGGGATCTGCTTCAGGATGTAATTTTATGTAACAAAACTTGCTCTAACCCCAAACCCAAGCGACAATGGTAAAAAAACTGGGGAAAAAGAGAAACCAATAAGTAAAACGACACGAAAAGATGCAGCGTATAAGTGAATGGGAAGGACTGGCGTATCATATGCACACAAAATTGGAATTTGGTGTATGTATTGCACGATTTTTAACTACCATTGAAACTAAATATGTATGAGTTGTTTCATTACTGCAATTAAACATCCTTTCAACCTTAAAGCTCTACAGTATTTGTTCACTATATTGGGATAAACTCCACTCTTGGCCTCAAAGTTTTGACGGAAACATCTGGATGGGCACAAAAATCGATTTCAACCTGAAGTCAGACAGGCCCACGCAGACCCACCCGTCGCACCAGAAGCCTCCAGGGTGACCTCTGGCGTAAAGCTGTGCAGAGAGCATAATAATAGGTGGGTAGGAGTGAAGAGATGACTTCTCAAGTACAGGATGTTGTTGTAGCAGGTAGCCAGTCATCCAATTTCCTGCTTCCCAAAGAAAACAGTGGTAAAGCATCCAGGGTCCAGGGACTCACAATGGTGGGCCTATGCTCGGGTCGGCCGGCCAAACAAAGACTCGAGAGGTTAGTGGCCTATGAGGTGGACCAGCGCAGGAATGGTTCCATACACACCCAGAATGGGGGTCGAGTCTCACGTAGTTCTGGTGACCCGGCGCAGTCACGGCTGCTGTAAGCCAGTCCTTCATGTTTTCCACCATTACATGCGCTATTATTGCTTTTGAGTGATGACTATAAAAATAAACCACGCTTATAAACTTAATTATGATATTAGAGCTCTTAATAAACGGGCACTGCAGTGGTCCATTTACACCTGTGACATTAAATAAAATAAACACAGTAGGGGATTTATCCTTAAAGACACAGACACATGCGCATACACATTATTTAAACAAAACCCGACTGATTTGTTTAATTTTGGCCCCGAAAAATCGCATGTTTAGTAACGTGATCTCGAGAGCTCGTG
Organism: Misgurnus anguillicaudatus; assembly: GCF_027580225.2. Lineage (NCBI taxonomy): Eukaryota > Metazoa > Chordata > Actinopteri > Cypriniformes > Cobitidae > Misgurnus > Misgurnus anguillicaudatus. Next base: position 22,799,466 of record NC_073340.2, read on the forward strand.
TTCATTCGCCCGATGATCTCATTTGGACGGATACGTTTCTCTAGGGGTAAAACAGAGAGAGGAAATGAGAGAGAGAGAGAGAGACCGACAGATGGTAGAGAAGTCTCACCTACTGAAAAGGATGAACAGGCACTTAGACTTGCGGAAAAAAATCATTGCACACTGAAAAATAAAGAAGTCAGGTGTTATTTTTTGCTATTTTTTCTCAGTGCATGATGTTGAATGCATATTTCACTGAAAAATATTCTTTAATAACTCATGACTGTGAAAGCTTTCTGAATATCATTTTCTTGTTACCTGCAAAACAAACACACACACAAATACATTTAACTTAGAATTACAACTTTTTTACGTTTCCTCTTAAGGAAAGTTTTACAAAAAGAAATGTGTAGTGCTTTTGAAAATTTTTTTAAATCAAGAACAATCACATTAGATGATCTGGTCACATTATATCAGCATCTCCAGTGAGAGTTTCGAGGGGTAGGTGGGGGTGTGATGGATTGCCGGAGATGTGCAGGTCAGACCTAGGAGGTGGCTTAGAATTAAAGCGTGGCTTGCAGGCCTCGCCTCAGTGCTGTGGTCCATCTGTATGGTGTTATTGTTTACAGAGGCAACATTTCACTTTGACATCAAAGCTGTAGGCATCGTCATGACCCTTCACACTCACAGCTCAACTAAGAAACCATGAGACTTGAGATTTTTTGGTTTATTTATTCACGGAGGCATTGCACCTCACTGAAATCGGTCTTTAAAGACCCACTGAAGTGCCTCAAAATGCGCAACTGCCTTCTATGTGTTTATGTAATTTCCATTGAAACAGGAAGTTAGAGCAGGACATATTGATTGGTTCCTCCCCTTTTGAAATAATAGCCTACTGATGAGATGATGAGAAGGGTGCAGAATGATGTCATAAAAATTGTTGATCTGTATTGGTGGAAGTTGGAGTTTTAAATGCATTTTTCTTTAAAATGCTAATATTATCAATGTAATAATATCAGTAGGGAAATATATTCTTACCTCAATTTGATATTTAAGGGACTTTGATATTTTGCTTTTGTCCCTTCATCACTTTCCATCAGCACATATAAGCCCAATAAACTGCGATCTCAGAAATAAAAAAGCTGTGACTGGCGGTAAACTTTTACACTTAAGGGACGCATATTTTTTAGACATCCTAACCCAAACCCCAACTCTGACCCCAACTCCAGGCGAGAATAGTTTTAAAAGAGGAGGAAAAGCATGTAGAAACCAATACATAAAGGTACATCCTAACCCAAGACCCAAATCTAACCTCAACCACAAACGACAATGATTTTAAAAAATAGTAGGAAAAATTAGAAAACATTACATAAAATGACATGAAAAAGTGCTGAGTGACACGAAAAAGACATTTGTGCTCAAGGCACGAAAAAAGCTAAATTTCGTGCCTTAGACACAAATAAATAAATAAAATTTTTCATTACTATAACACGACTTTCCATGAGATCATGTTGTTCATATAGGACCTTTTTAAAGGTACCGTCCCAGTGAAAGCTTTTCTACCTTTATTTCTAACAGTGTGATTATGAGTCTTAAGACAACCTACAATATGGTTGGGTCAAATATGGACATTTTCTAGGTTAATTTAACCCAAATGTTTGCTGGTTTGTCGATAATTTACCCCACAAACGGGTTGAGGCAATCCAGCAGTTTAAGGTGAACTCATTTTTATACACAACTGTCTGATATTTGCTCTCGTGCACAGGGAAGAAACTGCTGGGAAGGAGGAGAGAAAGAAACAGGAAATGTGCAATAGCTTCCTCACATCCTCCCAAGACAGTACTTGCACGGAAAAGAAAGAAAAATGCACGTGTGTGTATTTGGATCCACATATCGCATGTTCAGGTGTGTGTGCATGTGTGTTTGTAAGGACTTTTGAAACGGCTTCTATTTTGGAGGATATGGTCAGTGAAGATTTGTGCCCCCCTCAAAATCCCCTGTAATGATGAGTGATTCCCACAGGAGGACTAAATCTAGCTGTTTCATTGCACAATCATTCAAGACGGGCCAGATCTGTACAGCACAGTTTTAAATTATGCAGGACTTCCTGCCATGTTCGTTCGGCGGCTCGTATAACCAAAACTAGAAAGGACATTTGTTTTTATCTATTAATAATCTCTTCTGTTTTTAAGACTTGTTTGTATTTACCTCAGTAAAGAAATGATGACCGGATCCGTCCACAGCACAATAAAAAATCTAGATTGGAACATGAATTTAGAAAATGTTAAAGGGACACTCCACTTATTTGAAAATAGGCTCATTTTCCAGCTTCCCTAGAATTAAATAACTGATTTTTACTGTTTGGGAATCCATTCTGCCGATATCCGGGTTTGGCGGTACCACTTTTAGCATAGCTTTTAGCATAATCCATTGAATCTGATTAGACCATTAGCATCCCGCTCAAAAAGAATCAAAGACTTTTGATATTTTTTCTAAGACCGACAGAAAATTAAAAGTTGTGATTTTCTAGGCAGATATGGCTAGGAACTATACTCTCATTCTGGTATTGATATTATGATATTACGCAGCACCAGAAAACAGTCTCTTGCTATTGAAAGTTACCAAGGCGACTTTTGGGCACTGCATAATATCATTGCGCTTGCTGCAGCCATGGTACAGCAGCAAAGTCCTTGATTATTACACCAGAATTAGAATACGTTTAACCTGATAAGGAACACTGTGCCGTACACGGTACACCCCCTCCCTTGCATGTGAGGCTGCATTACGTCATTGTAATTTTGAAGCATTAAATCTTCTAAATATACGGTCATGCGGCACATCGTTGGAAAGCTTAGACTTTAGGGATTCCATTAAGCGCACACACAAAGCAAAATATGATTTTTAATAGTCATAAAACTGTAATCTAGTTGTTAGTTACCTGAACCAGGCGACGCCGATTTATGGTATTTACTTACCTTCGAAATCTTCCCTTTATCCGCTTCGGTGAAATTGTCCAAAACAAATTGTTCATAACTCCAAGGAAATGGAATATCCAAGCCTTTTAATCCAAAACAATTTGTTCATCTCACAATCTTGACGTTTCTGACCGAATTACGATATAAATAGTGTATACAATTAGTTCACTAACGGACATTCGTTCAAATCTCACTTTTCATTCACGATTTATAATGAATATATTCGGATGTCACGTTTATTGTGCAATGTCTGAGGAACAAATAAGCCCCCTTGTGGAATTTCAGCCGTTCCATAAGAGGCTACATAGGAAAAATATTGAAACTCTTTGATCATTTGAGTGTGATGCTAATGGTCTAATCAGATTCAATGAATTATGCTAAGCTATGCTAAAAGTGGTAGCGCCAGACCCGGAGATCGGCTGAATAGATTCCAAAATTGTACAAATCACAAGTGTAACTCTAGGGGAGCTGTAAAATTAGCAAAAAAAGTGGAGTGTCCCTTTAACTTTTGAAATGTTAAAAATTTGTGAGGAGCCTACCATACAGTCTTAGTTTTGGTTTGCCCCTTAATGATATTCACCCTACAAATGGCTTACTTATATTTGTATATTAAGCTGGTAAAAGTAAAAATAAATCATGTATTAATATTCATGTATTTGGGAGACACTTCATTTAAAGCAAATTACTGTACATTGCTCTAGAAGCTTACAAGCCCTACATTTTATCATTATGTGTGTTTCCATGACCTTTTGCAAACGCAGCTAACACAATGTTCTACCACCAAATGAGCCACATGAACTTTAGTATAAAGAAAATTACACACTGAAAATGGTTACAAGTTTTGTGAGCTGAGATCTTATGCACACTCAGGTGACGGGTTTAAATCCCAGCCTGTGAACTTTCCTCTTCATTTCTCTCTCTCTATTATATACTTTCATCTCTACACATGCTTTTTTAGTTAAGCCATAAAGGCCCAAATATGTAAATACATATAAATTCCAAATCATTTCCATTGAATGTTTTTAAATAAGGATAGAAAGGGAACCACATGCGCATGGAAGCCCATATTTGAGCACCACAGTGGCCATCCATCACTGTGATCTCTTTGTCCACCTCCTGTCTCACTCTCCAAAGTGTCCCAGACAGCCCTCCACCAAACAATTGAAGTCTTGTCTAATAGTTTCATCTGATCCTGTATCTGCCACAGTGGTTTAATGCCCAATACTATTGATCCTGGCAGCTTAAGGTTGCTAAGCCTGTGAGATGCCCAGCTGAGTGAAATGGAACCACAGCAAGGACTGTAAATGATCAATAAAAGTTATTACCTCATTATTTACCGTCTCCAGTTTAGATGACTTGGGATCAACTAGTACATACTTTGAGAGGCTCAAAGAAGTGTCATAGTATACATTTCAACATTCCCTAAAATTTTCCTTAGAATTATTGCCATTTATTTTACATCTGGTATTTTTTAATACACCACTGAGACATGGAAGTCAAATCGATTTAAACGTTTACAACCTTTTTTCAACTTTTCAATTGTAGATTGTCTTTATTCCAATAGAATACACCCAAAAAATGCAAGGTTATTTTAATGGTTGGATTTAATATGGACAAATCTAACTATTTGTTTTAAATTAACCTGGTGGGTTGTTTAAACGCAAAACACATTGTTTTAACCCATAGCTGGGTCACATAGTGGATAATTTAACTCAACACAGATGGGTTTGTTTATATTTTACCAAATCTTAGTTAAAAAAACCTGCATTAAAAAAATTAGTTCCATACATGTAAACCTACTGAGTGTTTCAAATGTCTACATTTCACTCAGTCCTAAACAATATACATTATCCATGGATGTGTGTGTGTGAATGGGCACCGGAGGACCTCTAGTTCTGGGTCATCTCACTCAACATCACTCAGCTTGCTAGAACCATGAGAACACTTCTGGTACGGGAAGTAAGCTTCATGCAAGATCTCCATCTAAAAATAAAGCCACATGAGCTTTAAACACATGGATTTCTGTGTTCTTACTGGATTACATATTCCTCCACTTGTTTGCACTTTAATTTTAATGTATAAGTATTAGAGTATTTAAAATTAATTCATTAGCATCCACCTATCCTGCAAATCTGCGTGTCCACTGCAGGGTCACGGGGGGAGGGAGGCCATCCCAGCATCCTGAGCCACAAGCAGGGAACACCATGGATAAAGGGCCAGTCCAACTTACAGTCCATCACTCTTTCTTGCTGTGAGGCACCGAGCCACTGTGTCAGCCTAAAAATGTACCAATAAAATAAATGGATGTATAAACAAATACTGAAATATGGGCTACTTTTGGGCGTTGGAAGCAAAAAAAATGTGGGTGGGTCCATACATTTATTGGAGTAGATGCCATTTTCTTGTATTCTGGTGCCTTTCAAATAAACAACTGCTTTGATAGTTTTGATTACCTTGTTGTGGTCGTGTGCAGCAGGCGAAAGTAGTAAAAACATGAAATGGAGTTTATTTATATGGACTCTTAATGGGCCAAGTGGAAGTCAAGGCTGCAGCTAAAACGGGGAACGGAGTTTAATTTATTATAGGTCACGTTCTTTCTGAACCCATTTTAAAACCCTAGTTAGTGTGTTACGTTGTTATAATAGCATAAATAATACCTGTAAAATGATAAAGCTCAAAGTTCACTGGCAGGTGATATATTTTCTTTAACAGAATTTGTGAACGGCCGGTTTGGACTACAGCCCTCTACTTCCTGCTTTAATGATGTCACTAGAAAAATGTTTGGCCAAAACTCCGCCCACAGGAATAAGTCACTGGCTAAGCTAACGGCAAGCTAAGCTGCTATCGAATCACAACACACTAAACAAGCTACACAATCAGAACTTGTTACGTATTTCTGAAGGAGGGACTTCAGAGAACAAGGAAGACAAGAGCCCGGTTTGAGGGCAGTGAAAACAGCGCTATAAAGATAAGTAAATTGTGTGAAAAATACCACGTTTTTTACATGTGAAACATGAACACATGTTATATTGCGCACTTTAGACACAATAGCTGCAAAAACACAGAAAGAACGGGACCTTTAAGTTCTTCCTCAAGTGAAATGGATTTAACTGACATTGCTCTTACAAGAGAACAGACATATGCACTAAATTTGAAAAAATATAATGCTTCTGACACCCATGGGACTACTCATGTGATATATTAAATAAACTGCTTAAATTTGAACAACATTATAGGCAGAACTTAGCCTGGGTGCCAGCCAATCTTAGCCCCGCCCACAACATTTTAAAACACGGGAAGATCGGTCTGGGGTTTCTCCGTTGAGGAGCTACTATGCGAGACCCAAAGCTGGTCGACCAATCAAATTGTCAGGGCGGGCTTTATACGATGATGGACAGATGATCAACAGTAACGTATCAACCACGTCACCAAAGAGTGCGTGTGTTTAATCTATTTACAACGAAATGGCTGCCGCTGTAGAGTTCAGATGTGTGGATTCTGACATTGAGTCTGTTCTAAAAGATATCGACAGAGCATTGATTTTAAAAGAGGAACAGAGAAACGCGATCGAGGCATTTGTTGATCGCAAAGATGTTTTTGCCGTCCTTTGTATGGGATTCGGCAAAAGTTGGTTGCACTTATGCAACTCGGCGTGCACGACGAGATGGATATAATTATCGGTCGTTGCCAGCTTCTTTTCAGGAACCCCGGAATCTAGGCTCCGATATTTTTCAAGCAAACGGAATGGGTATCGTTGTGGATGAAGTTCACCTAATGTACAAATGGTAAGAGATAGTCTGACTGTATGTCTTAGTAAATACTTAATGTTGTGATATAAATGAAATGTTGTAAACATAGTAGGTGTTGATGTACGTTCGCTAACTTAGACTTAGTATAATCACAATGTTAGTGTCATTGTAGCGAAATAACTAGCAGTTCGGTCAGGCTGCAAAAGACGTCATTTCAACTTACGTCACACACTCCGTTGCTCTGAGTGGTCATAGGTCTATCCAATTGAGTGCAGAAGCATTTTTCGGTTGAGACACGCACATTGGAGCGGTATCAGACTCAAATTCTGACTAGAATTGAGTATGACAACGTCAGGCTAGGCAGTACTGCTTGGGCAGGTGGAATTATCAGCAGATTTTGAACATTTTATATATCACACTGCATACGATTATGTACAGTGGTTCATTTTGCAATCTTGTACAGAAATGTAGCAATAAGAGTTTGCTGAAGCAGAGATTTTGGCCTTTTTAAAGTATTGAAAAATGTAAATTATATACTACATCCCCTCAACACCCACTGTATTTTTTCTTCAACCATTTCCCCCTTCCAACCTCCCCCACACCCAGACTCCATCTCCCATAAGGCCATAGGCAGGGGGCGGGGGTGGCGATGGCTGAGCCTTGGCGTGACAGGCTGAGATTTCTGGAGCCTTAACACTGTCTTTCATCAGCACGGTGCTCCTGGGCCCGGGTTTGGGTTTCAGTCCGAGTCTGCGTTTGCGGCACGTGGGAGGAGGATTTCTAACACATGTATCCCGTTCCCACCGAACAATGAAAGTCCTGTCGGCGTCCGCTTCCCTCGGTGGGACGGTACAGCTATGATGTCACGGTGCAGAAGCCCACCCGTTCTTCACAAACACACATACACCAGCGGCACCACCGCACCGTGCTGGCTCTAATTAACACCTGCTTTCACGAGCATGTTCCCTCTCGGCCGGGGTAAGCTGTTTGGTCTGGGCAGGATTAGCATGTGTGCGGTGGTAATGCCAGACCTGCGTGTTGCGCTCACGTCTGTCGGACATTGAGCTGCATGGTGCAGACACACAAAGCTCAAATCTCAGACAGGAGCGGCTGGAACTGCCCCATGGGGGCAACCTGCTTGGCCTGATGCCTACCAGTTTGTGAGCGTGCCAACAGGCTAGCCACAACTGGAATCTGTTTCTTTTATGAAAGAATTACACTTTTATAGAGGATTAGGCTGAAGGCTTTACAGTTGTTTGTTTTTATTGTTTATTCCATTTGGTTGTTTCTTTGGCTGCTTTTCAGCTAAACCTGTGGTTCTTATTCACCCGGTCACGCACTCTTTGAAACTAGAAAAATGTTTACACCCCACATCATTGACACATCATTTAGCAGATGCTTTTCTTCAAAGTCGAATAAAAAATGAAAAAAAAAAATCACAAGCAATTCAACATAACCAGAAGCAAAATACTTGCAGTGTGGTTACATAAAAACAGCAACTGGATTTATTTGCAATTAAATTTTGCACGTTGATACACACAAGAACGTATTTGTTTACATAATCACTATGCATATAAAGACGTGAAAGCCACATTTTAATCTATGTATTAAGTTATATGTTTACTTCTATTATTAAAGTATAATATATATGTCAACATAGATTCTTGTGTTCAAGTGATAAGAAAAAAGTATTTGGGCTATAAAGCAAGTAAAAACAACATTATTTTAAAACTTGGACTGTCCTGAGATTTCTCCTCTTTGAGAAAAAACATTTTAAACTCTTCTGAACAAATCTAATTAGTCGCTGGTCGTGTCCCACGAGCACACTATGTAGTCTGCCTTCTCAGTCAGTGATACTTCTCTGGTCAGCGACAGCTCTGTTTGAAATGAGATATCGGAGAACTTTTGGGAAAACAACAGGCAGAGGTCAGAGCAGAGGTGGCATATTGAATGAATCGCACTGTGGATTGTGAGGAAAAACGATGCAAGCCCAATGGGGCACCGAGAATACACACTGGTTAGGAGCATACTTCACGGATGTACACATGCATTCACGCATTTTTACTTACGTTTCTAAGTATAGACCTGTCTAAATATAGACACTCTGTAATGTTTTTTGGTTAATAATAAAGAAACTACAGCTATTAGGCACATTATATTAAGCACTTTGATAGATCCATGTATGGTTATGTTAAAATGTTAGATCCTCAGCATCTATTAGCATGAAAACAGTATCCCTATACATATCTTGACATTTTCATTTCCAACATCTGCCTGACGTTGTGTTTTGGCGTCAACCCCACTTTGGGTTTAGACGACAGTCCGAAGTTGGGTTTCGACAACAGCCAACGTTAGGTTGTGACATCAGTACAATGTTAGGTCTGTCCGACGTTGGGTTTTAACGTCTGTCCGACGTTAGGTTTTGGCGTCTCTCCGACTTTGGGTTTTGATGTCTGTTGGACGTTGGGTTTTGACGTCTGCTCGACGTTGGGTTTTGATGTCTGTTCGACTTTGGGTTTTGACATCAATATGATGTTGCTTTTGGACGTCAAGCAGACGTTGGGTTTTGACGTCTGTTGGACGTTGGGTTTTGACGTCTGTCCGACGTTGGGTTTGACGTCTGTCCAACATTGGGTTTTAGCATCAATTCGACATTGGATTTTGATATCAAGTGGATGTTGGGTTATGACATCAATACGATGTTGTTCTTGGATGTCAAGCGGACGTTGGGTTTTGACGTCAATCCGAGTTGAGTTTTGACATGAGTACAACGTTAGGTTTTGACGTCAGGCCGACGTTTGGTTTTGATGTCTGTCCGACATTGGGTTTTGACAACTGTCCGACGTTTGTTATGACATCAATATGATGTTGTTTTTGGACGTCAACCTGACATTGGGTTTCGACATCAATCCGATGTTGGGTTCTGACGTCAATCCGACATTGGGTTCTGACGTCATTCCGACATTGGGTTCCGACGTCAACCCGACATTGAGTTCTGAGGTCAACCTGATATTGTGTTTTGACATAAATCCAACATTGGGTTTGACGTCTGCGTTGGGTCAGGACGTCAATCCAACGTTGTTTTTTGACGTCATGCCAAAGTTGGGTTTTGACGTCACTTCGAGTTGGGTTTTGACATTAGTACAACGTTGGGTTTTGACGTCAAGTCGACGTTTGGTTTTGACGTCTGTCTGACATTGGATTTTGACGTCATAAAACGTTGGGTTTACATGTCAAGCCGATGTTGGGTTTTGATGTATAAGAAACCACACCTGCTATCAAGCTTAATATTTTCTTTTTTTTAAATATATTATTGGGTATTTTTAAATACATTTATTACTAGCTGTGAAATAAGTCCCTGCTAGTCAAAAGTGTAAGACATTTCATTCTAAAAAAAATATTTTCATCATAAAACACAAAATGTATGATGTGTTGAGAAACAGTGACAAAACATTACATTAACCGTGTTGGCAAAAACAATAAGGCACACAACAGCTGGACATAGTGGAGGATTGTCTTAATCCTGTGACACACAAAACAGCCTTTTGATACACTTAAAACTGGCCTTTGATTTTTATAACACTGCTGAAAATGAGCTGTAGAAGGGAACAAGATCCGACATTCAGTCTACAGCCCCGTCTGCACTTGTCTCCATCCACCACACCATCAAGACTGCTCCCTGTCACCTGCTTTCATTTCTCTACATCCATATACATAGAAGACAGGAACTTCGTCCTTGCCGCATAAAAACTAATGCGAGCATACAGATTTATTTAAAGTTATTATAATAAGGTGCATCTCATCCCAGCATCACCAATCCTGATACAACATGATTTTGAACAATCAAAACTCATCTTCATGCTGGACATACGCTACAGGCCTAATTTTAGTTTATTTCATACGAAACTGTCTATCTAGCACATCTTTGTACTTTTTTTGGGGGGGGGGGTTCTTAGTTTGACTCACAGTTCCCAACTGTTCCAGATTGTTCTCATTTAGCAGGTAAAGATCTGACCCCTGACTCACACGTACTTCTCTCTACTCTCAATCATTTTTGCCCTGCCTTTTACAGCTCACAGCAGCTGGCCTAACCTTGAAACCCTCAAGGGATTCCCCTGGAGAGGTAAAGAGAAGAGGCAAGGTAAGACAAATACTGACAGACTTTTTGAGAAATTTGAGGGCAACCTAGAACTACAGATATTGAGACATTGTAAGTCTGATAATACTTTGACAGTTTAATTTACCACCTGAGTATTCATGTAGCTTAACTGGTAAAGCATGGCACTAGCAATGCCAAGGTCATGGGTTTGATTTCCAGGGAATGCATTTACTAATAAAATGTGTTGCTTAAATGCACTGTAGGTTGATTTAAAAGCATAAAAGCACAAAAAAATTGATCAAGCACAGCTGCAGTGTGTCAGTTATTCAACCTTAGGTTTTGATTGCATCGGCTGCCAATGAACCAAATGATCTTAATAAAAACAGATTTACTCTCTGCTATTCTAGCCGTGTTTAACATCATTTCTGTTAATTCATCTCTTAAAAGATACAGTCAGACACGGTGGAGACTAAATAGAATAAAAAGGAGCCACGCTTTCACCAACACCTCATTTTGCCCCTTTTGAAGACCGGTAGACACTTCGAAGGAAACCCGATCCACGGTAAAAACAACAATGAAGTCAAACTTTTATTTAAGGAGCTTGACTGCCGATCTCTGATATCCAGAGTGCTGGTGTGGAGCTCAGGGGATGGGGGGGCTTTTGGGTGAGGTTTGCTCTGTTGTTTTCTGACTGGCTGCCAGGAAAAGTTTAATGGCTATGGAATTTGGACAGGAAAAAAGCAGGCTGGAAGTTTGAGAGGAAGCAAGGATTTGTGGCTCACGCAGCACCTCTGTTTGTGTTCTTGGGGTTGGCTCCACGACGGCCACTGTGCCGCTCCGCATCTAGCGAGGAAAAGCGTCAAGAGCCTTTCCATGTATGATTGTGATGCCTCAGGAGAATACCTTCAGGCGACAAGCAGGCAATGGCCTGTCCACCTCCACCCCTATTTGTGCACTCTTACACACAAATATTCATATTTTTGTAATCTATTTATAATCCATTAACTTGTTTCTACATTGAGCAAGATGTCTTTGATAAACTTTGAATTCTAAGTTTCAGTACAAATAAAAGCTACTTGAAGTTGATAAAACCTGAACTGGCATTTTACTCAGATATTTATTTTTTCTTTAAAGGTTTCTTTCAAAACCATTTTTTCTCCTATATTATAAATGCTTAAAGTTTTCTATAGAACCATACAGCCAAAATGGTTCTTCTATTGCATTATGTAGCACCTTTTATAAAAGTATGTGGTTTCCCTTTTTGACTTCTACCACAGTTATGTTTCCATACATGACCTCAGTCAAGGTCTCTATGCTAACTCCAGTTTGTGGGCTCAAACATTAGTTTTGCCAATTTGCAACTATTTGATATGTGGACAATGCAACGTTCCCAACAAATTATAGGATTCTGATGGTTATATCACATTGTTTCCAGTTATATTGCTGCACATCAAGAACGGTCCCTTGGTGAAGCATCGTGCTCTTTGAAATGTGTACATCACCGCACTCCAGATGTTTTTCAGTCCAGTCTCAGTTCCTCAGAGAGGGTCTGCTCATGAGGAAAGGGAAGCTTGTATCACTGATATGATGCCTGCAGTCTCTGTCAACAGCAATCATCCTTGCTCCCTATTCCTCAGCCTACACCTCCACACATTCCCTTTCTGTCTCGCCACACAGGCCCACACTACGGTTCTCTATCCAGACTGAGTCTGGACTCAACACTATCCAAGCAGGACCGTGATATTTCTCTCTATTGTTTTCCCAGTCTCTCAGATTGAAATGAGCCGTTGACAAGCAAACAGCATCCAACATATTGTAGATCATTTAGATGAAAAAATGAAATTAATATTAGGGTTATATTTATATATATTTATTCAAATACCCATACGAAGGAAAAATCTTTTTAATATCTCAATTATTTCTCATAGATTTCAGTGAGATTAAATGGAGAGCAGCATCTCACCTGTGTCTCCATTAAGTTTCAGAAGAGATCTCAACAATGATACAAACCGAGCTCAGATTTATCAAGTCTGCAAAACAAAGTCAATATTTTAGAATTTTCCAATATGAATTTTCATCAAATATACATAAATCAGAATTTTTGTGTTACATTTAGACATGCTCCTTCGTTGTCCTTATTTAAATCATATCTTAAAACTCATCTTTTTTCATCAGTGTTTGACACATGATGCTGACATTCTTGTTTAATTCAGTTTTATCTATTTTATAAAGTCTCTCGACATTTTATTCAATTCTATCTTATTATTTTATTCAAATTTTTGAAATTTTTGCTTTCAATTCAATTCAATTTTATTTTTATAGCGCTTTTCACAATTGTTTAATTGTTTCAAAGCAGCTTTACATTAATAGATACAGGAAAAAACTAATAAAATAAATCATAAGCACCAGAATACAGCGGTTAAGATTAACCATTCTAGTGAGCGTAGTAATAATGTAACGTATATAAGAGGGTGCTAAGTTAAGACAATGTCAGCAGACTCCCCAGGGGTTGAAAAAGAACCCTAGGAGAAAAACCCTATGAAAAAAGTCCTAGGAAGGGAAAAAATCTGTCATGGTCCTGCCTTCCTGTCATAGTGATTCATAGTTCATGTGGAAGGATCGTGGCAGTACCCATGTTTGGTGTGATAGCTCATAGTGATGTTAGGTTCTTGAACGAATCGTTCTTTTGAGCCGGTTCTCAGGAAGTAACCGGTCGAGCCGGTTCGCAAATCGAACTGAATCGAACTTTAGTTTTGGGCATAGGTTCCGGGTTGATGACGCAGGACGCACAGCTGAAATAGCACGTCGGACTCATAAAGAACCGAACGAAGTTTGTCGGTGATTGCCGAGGCGAGGATTGCCGACAATTCTGACGAATGAGTTGCTGAAACTGCATGTGAATTACAGAGGATTTGAATGAGCCTGATGCGTGAAGTTTTTTGTTTTATTAGTTTCTTGATATGCTTGTTTTATTAGAAAGCTTTAGTTTTGATACGATTTATTTTGCATGCAAATCATATTTTAGTTATTTAAGGAAGACCAATGAGTTTAACACACAAGTTTAGTTATTATTTATACTTACACATATCCGTAATTGTGCATCAGTGTCTTTTAGGAATCTTATTCAAGTTGTAGGTTTGTCAAAAAAAAATTACGATTTATTAATTATTTATGATCCGCGACTTAAACTGTGACCACAAATATTACTAACTTGTGAATGCAAGGCAATAAATCAGCTATGCCTTCACAAAAACAACTTTTTATCTAAATGTTTTAATGTGCTGACACAAACGACTTTATTTGAATGTTTCATTGATACAATAAATGCGTATAGTAATGTCATTTCTTGATGACGTCAGGAACCGGTGAATCGGCTTTTTGAACCGGTTCAATGAGGCGAACTGTCCGAAAAGAGCCGGTTCGCGAAAATGAATCGGACTTTGCATCACTAGTAGCTCATGGCCTTTGGTTTAGGTAGTGTGCTCCGGTGTCTTGTCTCTTGTCCCCGCCCCCTCGTTCTCCTGCTTATTGTTAATCATTAGTAAATTCCCATCACCTATTCCCTCCTTGTTATCTTGTTTGGTTTCCTTATTTAATGTCACTGTTTCCTTTGTTCTGTGCAGGATCATTTTGTACCATGTGTGTTTGCCAGTCGTGTTCGTCTAGAAGTCAAGTCTAGTTTATCTGTTTAGTTGTTCGTGAAGTTTAGTGTATAGTCTCTGTTTAGTGTATATCCCCTGTTGATGGGTTTTGCCCCCACGTGGGCTATTGTTTTGTCTTGTGTTGTCACTATTAGAGTTTTTTGTTAACCCCTCCATCTCCGTCTGCATTTGGGTTCTTCTTGCAATCCTGACAAAAACCATTGGGAGAGAGCCAGACATAGCTAGGATCTATTATATAATAGGTACGATTTTTACCAATTTATGGGGATTAAAACATAATATGTATGTATATACAGATAAGTAGATTAGATGGGGGCAGCTGGTGGTCGTTGGTCTGACATCGGCTGGGCATCATGTTGAAGGAAGGCCAGTTAACTCTGTCTTATCTGTTTTATATTCTCTTTCTATGTATGGATTTTATTCCTTGTAAAGCACTTTGGTCAACTTTGGTTGTTTTAAAGTGCTCTATAAACAAAAGTTGGGTTGAGTACATTCATTTATTAAATAGCTCGGCCTTAATGACTTTTAACAAGTCCCATTTGTTTCCTTTTCATTTCTCCTAAGCCAGGGGTTTTTTAAACTTTAAATTTTTTGGTGGGTTCTGAGATTATTCCTATCTTAGTGGGTCACGGAATTAAAATGTTTTGATACCACTGCAATGCTTCATTCTGATTGGTTGACAAACGTTGCATTATTTTTTATTAAACGCACAAGTAGTTGCAGGTCTGTCAACCGTATTACAGTTCCACATCACTACAATCACTAATTTGAACAGAAATAACAGATTTATTTATTATAAAACAAATAAAGCATAAATATACAGTACTGTGCAAAAGTCAATAGGCCAACATCACCAGCTTTGTTGTTTTGGCAAAGCTTTAATGACCATCCATATTTATTTTTCACTCTTTTTATAAGATACAAACAGAAAATACAGGAAATATGTACACAAAATTAAAAACAAAACAATGTTCACAACTAAATGTCTTGTTCGGGCATCAGTCAGTATTTAGTGTTACTTTTATACTGTTTTTAATCCTACATACATATTTCCTGTATTTTCTGGTTGTATTCTAATTAAGAGACCGAGAAATAATTATATATGATCACTATACAATTGCAAAAACAACAAATCTAATGGAAGCATGGTGGCCAAAGACTTTTGCATAGTACTGTATATGTGGTAGCAAAATGACCCATCAAATGCCTTAAATAATTATGGTGTGGTAACTGTAGTATGAGCAAAATTATTGACTCTGGTCCATTTAATTATAAAAAAAAAAAAATGCACCAGCTTCGTGCCATGGTTGCATTAAAGGACAAGTTCGGTATTTTGCACTTGGAGCACTGTTGTCGGATTGTTTGTGATGAGGTAGAGCGATTTTGACTGAAATTTCGACATATGAGGCTGCCCCGCGAATTTTTGGGTGATCGTTGTTTCACCTCCCATCTCTGCAGTGGGTGTATGGGTGCACACGAACAATCCTTCCTAAAATGCATTAAACTTTTGTTTCAAAGAGGTGAAACTCACCGAGTGGTCGGGGGTGTTCACTGGTGTGCTCACACAAAAATCGCTGCAAAAGATGCTTTCCAACAGGTGTTTTAGCATTCGTTGTAAACTGGTGGACCTATTTTTCCAAACGCCTCACACCCGTATATTCTTCCGCCTGTGAGCTTAAATAATAAACACTCCAGCCCAGTTGGGGGCAATAATCCGCCTTTGCCAATGGCAAGAATACAAAAAACCTTCGACGCGGAGTAATACCGTACAAAGTTAATGGAGTTGGACAAAACTACAATAAAACCTGTTGGAATACGTCTTTTGCAGCGATTTCCGCGCGAGCACATCAGTGAACACCCCCGACCACTCGATGAGTTTCTCGTCTTTGTAAATGAAAGTTTAATGCATTTTAGGAAGGATTGTTCCTGTTCACCTAACCCATTCTAGAGGTGGGAGGTGATAGAACAAACACCCTCAAATTCTCGGGACGGCATCATATGTCCAAATTTCAGTCAAAACCATTCTATTTCATCATAAACAATCTGAAAACAGGACTTTAAGTGTAAAATACCGAACTTGTCCTTTAACACCTCAGGTATGCATTATCTTTGAATTGTTTAATATCCACATCCTATTGCCAGCCAATAAATGATACATAAAAAATCTAACAGATACATATGAGAATGAAGCACTCAAGTCAACATTTGTTTGTCATAGAGAGACTCCTTTGCCAACTTTTGTTTGTTTTGAATCCAGACTGCCCCTAATAATGAGTGCAATTTGCCTTGGGTAATGGCTTTGCGATCGGCCCCCAACACATTTGTGTAATAGAGGCTTGTAAAGGGCCATCCATCAGTCAAACTTCATGATCAGCTCCTGTTTGGAAAGTGTGAGATGCGACACTACGGACAGAAAAACTGAACAAACACACTGACCAGGAAATGCTTATGGACAAATGGCCTTAATGTGAAGGGAGCAAGCAACACATAAAACTCTGCTCTATTTCCAGAGAAACAGAAGGAACGGCCTCAATAAAGCTCATACTGTCACTGCGGAAAGCCCCCTGCCAAGTGTAGAGTACAACATTTGACACCAGAGCAGTGTATGAGAAACAAACGTTTAACACCGCAGTCTTCGCTAAACAAATAAACTAAACCCACATGGACTCGACAACTGAACGTGATTCTGAGTCACCAGGAAAATCAGGATAATTCTCAAGACTTTTCATAAAAGGAAGAAAAAAAAGCGAGAACGTGAAAGTTCTCATTTTCCAAACAAAGGCCATGCACTAATAATAAAATAACAGGGTGAAAAACAAAACCCCGGATCCAGCTGGAACACGGTTTGTGGTTGAATCAAGTGGAAAAGGCAGTGGTTTTGTTCTCTGATATCGATCTCCTTCACCGGTATGTCGGGACAGAGAAATGCAGTAATCTATCTTCAAGCTTGGTGCCAAACGAAAGTGGTACGAACTTGCTGAATGCTCGAACACTGGCGTTTAGTGCTGACGATTTCAACTAAGTGAATAATTTTGAAAAGTACCAGTTAAAATGCTCAAAGGAAACTGCTTATTATAAAAATGATGTAAGAAAATGAAACACCAGTTTACTTCTAGCAATATTTCCAGATTCGCCTCCGTGCCAAAGCACCACAGTCCTCGCAGCAGAGGACTCTCCCAGGGAAGAGGCAGGGGGTCTTGGGGAGTTGTGCGGGACGACCGGGGATTTTGGCAACCTGTAAGCTCCCAGGCAAGGCTGGGCTGGAATAACGTGGCCTGTTTATTCAGCTGCTTCAAGGGAAAGAGGATGTGTTCAGGGCCTCATTAATCACGGCCGCTTCGGAAGAGATAAACAGCCAGGACCCAGCGGGGTAGCTCACGCTCCAGGTTGGCTGTATAGCAGGGCAGAGTGGGGGTCTGTCCTCACGACAGGGGGCCACGTCTGAACACTTGTG
This sequence comes from Misgurnus anguillicaudatus, assembly GCF_027580225.2. Classification (NCBI taxonomy): domain Eukaryota; kingdom Metazoa; phylum Chordata; class Actinopteri; order Cypriniformes; family Cobitidae; genus Misgurnus; species Misgurnus anguillicaudatus. The sequence goes on from NC_073340.2 coordinate 22,817,384, forward strand.
CTCTTTCTGGACAGCTTTGTGAGGCTTGAAAATATATCAAATGAGCTATTTGAAGAATTTATTACCGTGGAAATGATTTCATTACTAAATACAAATTTACATTTATTGGTTTAAACATAACTATTATCCTCCTGGGCGACCATTTAAATGTAATTTACGGATTTAAGTCATAGTTTCAGTATATTATTATATACTTTATGATATGTTGCCCTCTGTTTATTCTTAGTATGGACTGTTTTGTCTGCATGCTCTGAAACATAGATTTTTTTATATTGATATTAAAAATAAGAACATAAAAACAAGTGTAACTTTTAAAGGGATAGTTCATCCTAAAAATTAATATTCTGTCATCATTTTCTCATCCTCATTTTGTTCTAAACCTGTATACATTTTCTTTTTTCTGATAAACACAAAAGAATATATTTTAATAAATGGTGGTAAGCACACAGCTGATTGTAACCATTGACTTCCATAGTAGGAAAAACAAATACGATGAAATTCAATACCTCCAACTATGTGCTTACATCATTTATTTAAATATTTTTTTCATCGTTTATCACAATATTTTTATAATATTTGTTTTCCTACCGTGGAGGCAATAGTTACAATCAGCTGTGTGTTTACCATCATTTATCAAAATATCTTCTTTAGTGTTTATAAAAAAAAATCATACAGGTTTCGAACAACATGAGGATGAGAAAATGATGACAGAATTTTCATTTTTGGGTGAACTATCCCTTTAACAATGTTAAAAAATTTAATATTGCTTATAATTATAGAAACTGCAATTTACCTAAGATGTATCAACACAATCTCAGGGCAATTCATATTTTAGGCAAATTGCCTGATCTCACACGAATTTCCTCGTATTTGGCTAGTTCGAATTAATTTGAACATTTTTGTGTGATTTGCCTTCATCTTGTGACGTTGGGGTCAGGGGCGGGGTTCCATTATTATTATTTTTTTTAATTATGTTATAATACGCATTTTTATGCTTCACTCCGTACAAATTCACACTAAGTAGCCAAATACGAAGAAACATTTTGAAATTCATTTAGCCGATGTCCGTGTCTGCTGCTACCACTTTTAGCATAGCTTAGCATAGATTAGACCATTTAGCATTGTGCTAAAAATAACCAAATAGTTACGATATTTTTATTATTTAAAACTTGACTCTTCTGTAGTTACATTGTGTAGCCTACTAAGACCGACAGAAAATTAAAAGTTGCGATTTTCTGCAGGAGGCGCAATCATATTACGCAGCAGACGAAAATAGACCCTCTTAGTAACTTTCAATGGCAGGGGACTATTTTCGGGCAGTGCGTAATATCATTGCGCCTTCTGCATTCATGTTACGGCAGCAAAGTCCTTGATTATTACGCCAGAATGAGAGTATAGTTCCTAGCCATATCTGCTTAAAAATCGCAACTTTTAATTGAAATCTGTCAGTCTTAGTACACGATGTAACTACAGAAGAGTCAAGTTTTAAATAGGAAAAATATCAAAACTCTTTGGTTATTTTTACCACGATGCTAATGGTCTAATTAGATTCAATGGACTATGCTAAAAGTGGTACCGCCAGACCCGGAGATCAACTGAATGGATTTCAAAAAGGTAAAAATTAAATGTTAAACTCTAGGGGAGCGTACCTTTATGCATTTAAAATCTAAGTATACTCACAGAAATAAAAAAGCAAAAGTAGTCACAGGGATGGTACCCTTTAAAAAGATTCTCATATTTAACATTTAAGTACAATTATGTACATTTGAGGTATCATTATGTATCTTTGAAGATCCAATATATACCTTTAAGCTATACATCCTTTAGGTACAAAGGTGTACTTTTTGAAAGTCTATCGCCCCAGTGACAGCTTTTTTACCTTTATTTCTGAGAGTGTAGATAAACTTAACTGACTATAGTGAGTACACATTTATTGAGTGTTACATTATAATATTAATATTATGTTGCATTCATTGTAGACTTGTTTAGCATGTGTTGTTTTCTTATATTTTATAGTCCATCCCTTTTCACTACAAAGACTCTTTTGTGCAACAATGGGGTTCTGTGTATGTATTTGTAAGAGGTTACAATTTGTTTACCTTTGCTTTTTCATTTTAGTTTTAATATCTAATCCTGTTAAACTACTTAAAACTTACGTTTCATTTGCATGAGACAACATATAGATCTGAGGTAAAGAAAAGCTAACAGGCCACATCTGCACCTGTGACAACCACCAAGACAGAAAAACAAAAGGACTGACACAATATGATAAATCACTCCTTCAGAGAACTACAGTAAATTGAAACGACAAGAATTACGAACCCTCCAGACTTCTGTTTAAACAGTGATTTTTGTTTGCCTAGCAATAGCTTTTCGTCAAGGCACATGCAAGGGGTTTTAAACAACCGAGCAAACTCATTGGTAAGTCTGTTAGATGAATACAGGAATGTTCCACAGACTCACCAGCTAACAGGCTAAGGGAAAAAATACAAAATCTGTCATCTACTGCAAACATCCAGCCAAACGGGTGTTATTCTAAACCTCCAGATGTTCTCCTGTCTCCTCATCAACAGAAAATAAAATGCCGCTGAAATCTAGCTCCCATCCAAGAAGGCTGGATTATTACCTGTGGGCTTCTCACGCTGCCCATGTGCTTCACTACAGGCCGGTTTTCACTCATCTTCCTGTCCATATTTCACCAGCGATGTGGAGAATGAATGGGTGCGTGTATAAGAGATGAAGAGGTAGAAAATGAAAGCAAGAAGAGGAGATGATAACTAGGTGCAAGCTGGGAAAAACGAAGCTCGGAAATGAGATGTTTTAGAAGTCTAATAAATGATATAGATCCTTTAAATCCTGGTAAAGGTGTTGGAAGTATTGTATTTCCCTGTTTGGGATTTGTTTTAATGTTGATACAGGACTGTTATGAAGCAAAGGTATGTGCGGATGTGTGTGTCTGTGTACATTCAGAGCTTAAGGTCTAATTGGTTTTGAAAGTTCTGGAAAGAATAAGACATTACCAGTATTCCTTGGATTGCACCAATTCATTCAACACATTCAAATTAGTTGAGCCACGGTATATGTTGTAATGACACAACTTACCTTACAAGTGTGAGGATATCTTTAAGACTTCCCATGTTTTCATAAGCAGACTAATAGATTTTCATTTGAACCTCCTAAGACCTTGTGTGTCCACATATACGTGGACATCACTTTTTTTTGTGTGTGTGCACCATAATACTTAATTCTGTGTAACTGGAACCTGTTGTACACAAATGTTCAAAGAAAAATATTTGGTTATTATATTTATTGGTTCTTCCTAACCCCAAATAGCTGGAAGAATCATAAATGCAAGCCAAACCAAAACTCGAAAGGGTCTTAGGAGGTTAAAGTAAATTTTGGAGCAATGTTGCCACAAGTTATGTTTTGATGTTTATTATATTTGTTACTGTTATATTTACAGTTTTTATTGTCAACAATTTAAACTCATCTATCAACTTTTATAGGCCTACTTGTTTTCTGGAGTTGGAGCTGTTTTTATTAAGGCTGGGTAAAAATATACTGATTCTCTAATTTTAAGCAGTCTTCAGTTTAACTAAACAACATGGATTTAGGAAATTCATATGAAGGGGTGCGTGTATAAGAGATACGGATTTAGGAAATCCTGAATTGCTTTTATACTGTGCATGCTTTACTTCAAAGGATGTAAATATTATCTGTAGACTACTTTTTCCTAAAAGTGTTGAAAGATAAAAACAATTTTTTTAGTATACACAATGTCTAGGCAATGGCTTTCAGGGCTTTTTCTTTTGTTGTCTTACATGTTTCATGTTGTGAATTTCACTGTTGCACAGTTAGAAAGTTTTTTTTTTACAGTCATGTAAATTATTTAGTTTGTCCACCAGTTTGTTAATTGTGTGTGCATCATTTTATTTTTTGTAACTCAAAGCAAAATGTAAAAGTAATACCCTAATGAAAAATCCAGCTTAAGCTGGTGAGCTGGTTTTAGCTGGTACTACTGGTGTAACAAGTTGGTCTAGCTTTGTTTTGGTCACTTTTTAAGCTGGTCTAGCTGGACTTGACCAGCTTGACCAGCTTTGCCAGGCTGGGAGGACCAGGCCAGTTACTGCCACCTTAAACCAGCTAAAACCAGCTACCAGCTTATGCTGGTCTTTGCTGGGTTTTTCCGTAGTAAATTGAACAATTGTGTGGTTCTGTGGGAAGTTTTTAGTTACCATGATCAATATTAAAATATGGATTCAGTGTCTGGAAAACTAATTTTTTTAAATAATATATTGATAACGAATCGATATTAAATCGAATCGAACTGAAACCATATAAATAATAATCGAATCACAAAATAAGGTCGCAATCCACAGCCTCGTTTTATCTATTCTATATCATGACTCTCATGCATGTTCTGCCCTCTAGTGGACAATGTATGCAAACGAATATTGCAGTAAGTGATGGGTTTTATATAGCCCCTAGTACACATAAGTCACCATAGTTAAAACTTAATGCATTAATTTTGTGAAAATATATAATAAATAAACCAAAGTATCAATTTTTGAAAGCTATGGAGTACAATACAGTAAGTTTTTTTAATTTTGTCAATAATATAAATTCTATAATTCTATAAAAAATTTCTGCAAAATAAGCCTTGCCATTTTGGCCCAATTATGAATTTTCTTATCAAGAAAGGTTAATCGCCCACATACTTCAGTATTTAATAATATAGTAAACTGTAGTCTACTGTAGTGAATTGTAGTATATCATAGTAATTACTATACTTTGTTTAAGTAAACTACAGTATTCTGTATTGTTAACTCTAGTGACTTGGTAAACTGTACATATTATAAAAATATTTATATATTATATTATATAAATATTTTATATTATATTGTAGTAAGTTATTTGAAATGTCACTACAGTTTACTACAGTGAATACTAAAGTATGCCACAGTTTTTAAAGGTCACGTTTTTCTTGATCCCATTTTTAAACTTGGTTAGTGTGTAATGTTGCTGATAAATAATACATGCAAAATGATAAAGCTCAATGTTTACTGCCAGTTTATATATTTTCTTTAAAGGTCACGTTCCTCCTGATCCCATTTTTAGGTAGTGTGTAATGTTGCAATAATAGCATAAATAATACCTGTAAAATGCTAAAGCTCAACGTTCACTGCCAGGCAATATATTTAAAAGCCTACAGTGAACGGACGGTTTGGACTACAGCCCTCTACTTCCTGCTTTAATGACGTCAGTAGAACAGTTTTTTTGACTAAACTCCGCCCACAGGAATACGTAAGTCGCCAGCTAAGATAACGGCAAGCTAAGCTGCTATCTAATCACACACACTAAACAAACTACACAATCAGAACTCGTTTTGTATTTCTGATGGAGGGACTTCATAGAAAAAGGAAGACATCAGCCCGTTCTGAGGACAGTGAAAACAGCGATATACAGATAAGTAAATTGTTTGAAAAAGAATGCGTTTTTTACACGTGAAAAATGAACACATGTTATATTGCGCACTGTAAACACAATCAAAGCTTCAAAAACACAGAAAGAACGGAACCTTTAATGTGGACAGGGAATAAAAGTTCCAACAATGACCACATGGTGGCATCTCCCACCATAACATAAACTAGAGTTTACATGCTTATAGGAAAACAAAAAGTCAGTGTGCCCATATTTATAAGAGTGCTTTAAGAAACTGTGGACTCTAGTCTAAAGTCTAGAAGATAGCATTGTTTTTTAGCACAGTGATATGTTGATATTATGTTATTAAATCAAACACTTCCCCACAGCAACTTTAGTTTCTCTGGATTTATATAACGGAAGCTTTACCAAAACCACCTGATCTTAGAAAATGTTTACCAAAACCGGTGGATTGATTTCATTGGCCTCTGTTGCTGAGAGATACAGCAATAAACCGTATCAAGCACTTTTGCAGAATGACCCATCTGTTCCTATACTGACACCCATTTACATATGGAGATAGATTGGGCCTGGAATGATGACGATGTGGGCACATAACTGTTTGTTCGCTCTAATGTTTGCTCAATGACACAGCCGTATTTTGCCACCTTTGTGCATTAGAGGGCTTGTATTGACTTTCACCATGACACTAGCAGGATTCTCAGTTATGGGTAACAAGAGACGCTTTAGCACCCAGATTGGCCAGGACTAAATGAGACATGATAGCCACAATGAAAGACGATGTGCCCAACTATTCTGTTCAGAGGATACAGGATAACAAAGCTGAGATTAACCTTGGTACTTTGTCCCTGGTAGGCAGAATAACATTGATCACCTGGCATTTTCACTTGTTTGCAGTTTTAATTTTAGGTACAAAAGTGTACTTTTTGATACCGCCCTAGTGACAACTTTTTTTATTGTTTTATTGAGTTTTGGTTGCTTGACACTGTCAGCTTTGGCTTGCTTACTGGGTTATATATAGGGTTAGGGTTTTATTGCTTTTAATCTAACAGTCTGACTCATATCTTATAGACTGATATCTTTCATTCATAGTAAGTAATGCTAATAAACATTTTATGATATTGTTGCAATTCATGTGTTTTATTTTTCACATGTTCTTATATCATTCCTTCTATATCGGCCCATTTCCATGTAAGATGAAGTGGCACGTTCAGTTGGATATGATACTTGTCATCTAGCTAAATGACTAAACGTTTTATGGTAGGCCATCTTGATACATTATCCTTACATAAATCATTGACAATGGCATATTGATATGTCCATTTCGCATTCACTATGTGATCATACTTTAAGACGCACAGACCTTACCAGCGAATATACAGTCCGATAATCACACAGATAATACAGTTGCTAATATACACTTTAAAGAAAATTGGATACACATACCTAACAGCACCATGAATATAATAATCCTACAGACAATTATTTATTTATACATTATTATCACTAATCTACATCTTATGGATTTGCAATAATACCCAGCAAGCAACCCAGACGTCTAGGCTAAAACAAAGCAAAATTTGGGCTGTCAGTAAAAACGTAATAGACATCTTATCCCAAAAATAAATGAAGATATAGCTGCAAGCAGCGATTACCGGGGTTCAAGCGATTTGGACCACAAGACTTTTAAGGGCTACCTGTGTAGATATTCTGCATTGTACAAAATAAATGATGAAAAATAAGCTACCAGACAAACACGTTTTCAAAAGTATCAGCAAAAAAGCTGTTCTAATTCAGTGAAATCTCTCCCTCTCTTCTCACGGAGCATTGACAAATAGAACACTGAAGGAAATGTAAGTGGTGCTTGCAGTGGCAAAACTCGGGTCACAAAATGTTAGAATAGTGTTAATGAGTCAAAAGAGCCGAACCCCATGTCTCTACGATGTTCTGATACAGATATAGCTCTTGGAAAACGGTTGCTAGGGTATTCTCATTGGTTGCTAGGGAGTGAATTACAATCCACCAGTAATTATACTCAAAGCCATGAAAGGAATAATCCATAGCAACCTCAGGTCATGACTGTGTAAAAACTAGCTAGTTTCGTGATTATACACTTTAGTTTAGTGAAGAAACAGTTATATGACCATCGGGCTTGCTCAATGTCATAGGTTTTGTTCAAATATAAGGGCCAACTAGTGGTGCAGGCATTCCATTTTTTTTGGACTCTGCTCAGACATCAACGTATCAAATCTGGTAAAAAAATGTCATTTCGTTGCGGAGTTATACGCATTTATGTCTAAAAAACAAAAAAAGATTAAAATAATTTTTTGTTTTTGGCAATTTTCGGCCATTTCTGACGGAAACTTTAACATAACGCCAATAGAGTTTTTTGTTCAGAAGGTAATGTAATGTTCTTCCTATGGTTATTTCAAGTCGATTGGAATAATGCTCGCGGAGTTATTAGCACGTGTTTTTTAAGCGCTATTTTGCTGTGCAGAACTAACCGTAAGGCGAAATCTGGCATGTTTTATATTGTTGGACTCTGCAACAATTCAGGACTCCAAGGAAAAAAATTCGCATGAAATACGTCAAACTCAGCCTGAGTTATAAGCATTTAAGAAATTCGTCTGACCACTAAGTGGCGCTGCAACGAAATTATGCATACAACCTCAGGTCTTTACTCTCATCACCAAGTGTACCAAGTGTCGTGTTGATACTTCATTCCTGTCCCCAGTTATAGCCAGGTCTGTGGTTGTGCACACTTCAGACGTCTGGGAGTGGCATATCGACCGTGAAGGGGATCGCATACCGGCCACGCAGCTCAGCGTCACGCCGCGTCAAGTCGCGTCTAGGACAACTCGGAGGTATCGTAAACCGGAAGTGCACATTAAATAGCGCGAGCTTCGTCAGATAGCGTCTACTTTAAAATGCTAAATATACGTTTGCAGCCAATGTTAATCGTTAATGATTTGGGACAAATATGATGTTATTTAATGTTAAACTATGTGAGTGCCGCTGTGTGGCGCGACAGGGATTTGAGCAACTTCCTGAGTCAAAGCCGGGCGGCGCGGACAGGCGCCACCTGGCGGCGCCGGTGTGTGTATACTCGCTCGAACTGATTTTGCCAAGTGGTTGATGTACTCAGGGCAACATATTGTGTTGACCCAAGGACAACATTTTTCTAAATACAACCTAAACCCACCCCAAACCCCAACCATAACCAAACCCTAAAATCAGAGGGACATGATAAGTGAAAAACAATGGTCTAGAAACAGCTAATCCTAATTGTAAGCTTAAACTTAAAACAAACTGTAAACTCATTTCTGAAATCGGATTGGTTGATTAAAATGTTGTCCCAGGGTCAACATTATGTTGCCCTGAGGACATCAACCACTTGGCAAAATCAGGAGAGCCGTGTATACTCATAGAAAACAATGTGTTCGATTATTTTAGAACGGCACGGCGCTGCGCTGAGTTGCGCGGCTGGTGTGCAACCCCGTTTAGTCGAAAGTTCAACTTTTTTAATAACTATTGATATTCAAACTCCAAGGAACATTTTAGCACTGGAATGGTGATCGGGTGAAAAACCTAGGACTAGTTTGTTATTTTGTTTTTAGACAAAATTTTAATGACGGAAAAGAAATCAGAGATATACGTTTTGTCCGTCAAGAATTCCAGGGATATAAGGCACTTGACATTTGGACAAGGTCAAGGATTGTGGGAGTTATGAGCATCAACGCATTTGCCATCGCTGTAGCGCCCCCCCCCCATAGGCCGATTGGGGTCATACTCCGTCAACCTCTCCCAAAATTGAGACCTACCATTTGGCCAAGTTTCAAGTCTCTAGTCCTTACGGTTTGGTCTGCACGATTCGTTTTACGGCAGAAGAATAATAATAATAAAATCCATACAAATACAATAGGGTTTCAGCCCTACGGGCTTGAACCCCTAATAAAATAAATACATACATAAAACCAAACACCTTGTAATCACAGCTGACTTTACAGGATGGAATATAATACATCTTGCAAGTTATTTAGGCAAAACTACATAAAATTCAACTTTATTTTGGCTAAAAATGGGTCATAACCTGATTATATTGGGTCTATAGTTAACCTATACAGTGAAATGATGGCTGGTTACCACATCTACCTTATTTCTCCTGTTCTTCATTTCTTATTTAAACTTTTTGATGTGTCTACTGTTTGTTCTACATTGTGTAAAGCTGCTTTGCTCCAATGCAAAATTGTAAAAAATAAATATACATTTAAAATGAACTTAAACTGGTTTAACAAGGCCGCAACTTAAGAGTAGCAATACCTGAAGGTGAAATGAATCCCACCGTGGGTATTCTCCCACAAACTATGATGCTCTAAACAAACAGGTTCTCTGAAGGGCTTAAATAACAAATAGCTAAGTGACTTGTTTTGAATCTACAGCGATTATGCAATAGCAAGTGTAACCGAATAGCTAAATATTCATGCAGTTCGTCAGCCCCACCCTTTCACACACTACAAACATGTTTTGGCAGAAACATCAATGAAGGCCCCTTTCGGCACTGTATCCTAAAAAGTCTGCGTTAAACATAAAGCTATGATTTATGATTGTTTGCTACCCAGATTAGAATAAAGCAGGTGAATGTAGCAGATGATATGCATATGCTATGGCTAAATGTGGCAGGCATCATATGAATCAACTGAATCATCGCCTTTGAACATCCTAGAGATCAAAGTTGGATAGCCCACACTTTGTTCTTCATTTTAACAAGGATGAATTTAGATCGTGCACTCTGTGGGGGTCACAGTGGGGTTTAGCATCCGATACCATTCTTTGAAAATGTACACAGAGCGAAGCAGTCACTCCTTTTTGAGTCCATGTAACGAGATTCCCAGCTAATCAGTGACTTTCCTGCGTTATCTCAGCAATCGGGACACTGGGGAGGATGTGTAACCGAGACAAGGGCTGATGTCATAGTGTGATGGATAAGGTGGAGGTTTGTAGAGAGGGTGATTTTTATGTTGTGTGCATTGTTCGATACCCCATCGATTACAATCAGATTATTGTTAAAAGCAAAGGAAAGTGGATGTATTTGAATCTGATCAAATGCAATAAAACGTAGATAAAATATGCATGGTATTCTCTCTCTGTGTGTGTGTTTATGTGCGCTTGCCTTTGTGTGTGTGAGTAAAGCTGTAGAGTGAGGTTTCGGGAAGGTGAGAAAACACCATGGTGTTCTCATCTAATGATCTAAATTGGAGTAGATGAAGTTCTCTACTCACTCTGAGTGGAGGTGTCTTTTACATTGGACCTCTATGCGGCATGAATGGAAAAATGAGCTCATGCCTTCAAATACCACTGACTTCATTTGCAAAGGTCTGAGATCAGTCACCTGCTCTACTCCTGAAGTAAATGCATGTGTTGATTTACATTTATGCATTTGGCATAAAGTGCAACTTATAGTGCATTCGAGCTATACACTTTATCAGTTTGTGTTTTATTGGCCTATATTGCTAACACAATGTTCTACTGATCAAGGTACATAAACAGTTATTTAAAATCACACTATGCAATGGTAAGCCGAATAAAAAGGTTTTGAAAGTGAAAAGGACAGCACAGGGTAAAAAACCTGAATTCAATGTGACAACACACCCCTCTATTGGCAACCCAATTTCATGGCAAGTCGTGTTATAGTCCAGAAATATTTGATTAATTTATTCGTGTTCATGGACACGATTTTCTGCTTTTTTTTCGTGAGCACGAATGTCTTTTTCGTCTCAGTCAACATGAATTTCTATAAATAGCTTTCATGGCACAACTTTCTTTTTCGTGTCATTTTATGTATTGTTTTCTCATTGGTTTTAAGCTCACGTAACACACGCTGTTTCTGCATTTCTGATGTTGATCTGGAGTACCTATAGAGTAGTATGACATCCTTTATATCTCCGAAGAGTCTTTAGTTTAATCAGATTTATAAAAGAAAGATTAGCTTTACCGAATCTTTCCGATAATGTACGAAAAATTGAAAAAGGAGGAGTTACTACCGCGGGTGCAGCGAGTACGAGTCATGCAACACTATACAACACTGTTTAACTTATGATTCACTACATGTTCATGTCATTTATATAATATGCACGCGACTATTTCCAACATAAGACAGAAGTCTTACTTACCGCGTGCAACACATGACCCGGTTGGGAAAATCCAGTGCATCAAACACACAGGCAAAACTCCGCTGCTATCCCGGATAATAAACTATATCCATTGTTTCCATAAGGCTGGATTTCTTCTCCTTACATCCAAAAACACACTTCATCTTTCGTGCCATTGTTGGGTTTTGAAATTAAACAAAGCTGAGTGGCGTGATAAGATGTTTGCAAGCTCTAGTGTCTCCCGCTGATTGACGGGTGGGCGGGGTTTTCCGGGGGAAGTGCCCATATAAAGAAGTGATACGTATAGAAAACCCCTGAAGCGTCAGTTGGACCTGTAACAGTTAATCGAAAAAAACTTTCCGAAACTTGTACGAACCCTGGCGAAGTGCATTTGGCATAGAAATACTCTGTAACGTCCAACTGCTTTTTTGACACTTTGCCTACGTTTAGCATGAGGAAACAACTCTATTAATAAGTCAGAATGCTTGAAATACCATTGAACCCCCCCTTTAACATTGTCGCTTGGGGTTGGGGTTAGAATTACTTTTTGTTACATTTCTGACATCCTAACCCCAACTCTTACTCCAACCCCAAGCGAAAATAGTTTTAAAATCGGAAGAAAAACATGTAGAAACCAATACATAAAATTACATCCTAACCCAAACCCCAAATCTAACCCCAAACCCAAGCCACAATAATTTAAAAATAGAAAAAACAAATTTGAGTTGACTGAGACGTAGGGCTGGGCAAAAAAATCGATTTTCGATTAATAATTTTTTAAAACGTGATTTTCAAAGAGCAGAATTGTTTTTTTCTTTTAAGAATTGTTTTTTTCTTTTATATTTATTTCTGCAAACATTGAACGCAAGATTAACTTTAATCTAATTACTAGTCTTCTTCACTAGATGTCACCCTCTTTTTTGCCTTGTGCGATGTTACCAAGGAGCGCGAGGTGAGCCTGTCATTTATTCATTCAGTGCTTAAAATGGCAGTTTCAGGTGCTTCATTGACGTTGATGCCACCTTCACATAAAAAGTCAGAGGTATGGAAGCATTTTAGATTTCACAAGCAAGACGACGACGTTAGTGTTGTGGCTTTAATTTTTTATTAATTACCCACTTGTAAACTGCTGTTCACTGTTCTTTTTTACTAATATAGTATTTGTATTTAATCTATATTCATTGAGTTGAATTGAGAATTGAGTATAAAAACCTACCCGAGAACCAGAATCGAAAATTTAATTGAGAATCGAATCGATTTGATAGCTTGTGAATAGAAATCGAATCGATCTGGAACATCTGAATCGATACCCAGCACTACTGAGATGATAAGCTCAATGGCACAAAAAGCTGAAAATTGTGTCAATGAACACAAATATATAAATCAAATATTTTGTGACTATAATACGACTTGCCGTGAGATTGTACAAAGATGACAAACCAATGTTTTACACTAAAATAATAAAATTAAAAGAACATTTACCCAGAAGCGTTGTACCCATTTTTATTTATAGGTTTTACATGGAAATGATCAAAACACTACAAAAAGCAAACAGCTGATTCATAAATTCATTACTTGGTTGGTTTAATACTAAAACGTTACAGTCTTGCCTTTGTCAAACACTAAAAGATCACCTGCTTGTGCAGAGAATGAAAACCATCACCCCATGTGGACACATTTCATTTACAGAGGACTGCAGGAACATTTTCAGCCTTGAATTCTTCACATAAACAAAGGCCACTGTACTAGATCACAGGGCTCATATGCCAGACATGCAGATTCCAGCTGGCTTTTATGACCAAAGTACAAGGCATCATAAAACGCTTTAACCATTTGTCACATACCAACCATGTCTGCTATATGATTGACGCAGGAGAATAATATTTTAACATAAACAATTGCACACAAACACTGTGGAAGAGACAGATTTGTTTTCATTTATTTGTTTTGTCACAAAACAGACAGAGCTTATAGAAGAAAACACGCCCCATTTTATCACACTGTACACAGGCATAGGCCGTAGTCTTTTGTATTGACCTAATATCCTTTGCTGTTGTAGATAAACTTTACTGTTGAATGAATGGTAAACATTTCAAAGCTACAGTCAATATGAAATACTTTGGGCTATAACTTATACTGTAAAACTGAAGCCATGAAACGTTCTCTCAGCTTAAGAGGTTGTCAAGTACATCTGTGATCAAGCTGAATATTATCAGACAACACAAAACCGGATAAACTAAACACTCAAACTTTAATGTTTGCTCTCCCAAATGGGCTTGTGTTCATTCGGAGGAAAATCTGGAGACATTGTTTATATTGCTGTGTTTGTACGAAGTCAGACTAATTACAACTCAAAATCGAACAGATTTTATAGCATGCGGTCCCTACAGAAAACATGAACGGGAACAGAATTGCTGTTCAGTGATTACAAACAGAGCAACTTTACTTCTGTGGACCACTGTTGTGTGCAGTTTAACTCAGTGTCATTTCCTCCTTTATATTCAATTGCTATTAATAATCTCTTATTAATAATGTATTAATAATTTTAAATGTTTAATTGTAGGGTAGGTACACTCTGAAAATGCTGTTGTTTGAACCTATAGATGGGTAAAATACCGACAAACCCTACACTGTAAAATGTAACAATGCGTTAATTGGATAACTTAAAAAAAACCTTGACATATACATTTAAAGGGGACATATCATGAAAAGCCATGTTTAAGTGCTATAATTGAGTCCCCAGCAGTTTTGGGGGTAACGCATTACAAGTAACGTGCATTACATAATATTACTTTCTGAAGTAACTAGTAAAGTAACACATTACTTTATAAATGTACACATTAATAAGTTACTTTTAATTTTTAATTTTTAAAAGTAATGCAAGTTACTTTTCAATTGAATTAATTAGATGAAAAAAAACACACTGCATTAAACTGAATGTATTAACATAGAATTACACACTCTATGCCTCAACAGTTTCAGTCTGAAATGGAGATGGCAGAGCAGAGCTTGACATTTTTGCGATGGAAATATCTCAGTCATAAAAAACACCTGCAATGTAAGAAAAAGTTATGCAAAAGTAATGTAAGCATTGCTTTTCATGAAAAGTAACTAAGTAACACAATTAGTTACTTTTTATGGAGTAACTTTATATTGTAATGCATTACTTTTAAAAGTAACTTTCCCCAACACTGGTCCCCAGTGCTTCTATCAACCTAGAAAATTTGACAAAAAACAACCCAGAAACTTTTTTTAGTAAACCATTTTCTGCATGTGAAAAATACGTGAAATTTGGCTCCCCTTGTGATGTTAAAAGGGGATAATACCGTCAGGGCCGGATTATCCATAGACGGGATTGGGCGAGTGCCCTGGGGCACCAGGCAATAGTGGGGCACCAAGAGCTCCAGACTGCGACCAAAATGTTTTTTTGGGGGCAACCGTGGCAAAAATACGAAATGCACGATCGGGTTTCAGTTGCATGACGCGTCAATCGTTTAATGTCACCATGCGCTCAGTTGAATCTACCGATGGGTTTACGCAGCCCCAATCGACTAAAGACAAGCCTCTTTTGTCAACACATGACCCTGCAATAGTAGCACTTCTCTTATTCTTACCTTTCTCACTCTTTTTCATATATAAATAATACACTTTAAACAATTTGCTGTAATTATGCAGCTGGTTGCCAGTAACTTACTGTAGAAGATAAAGATTGAAATAGTTTCATGTTCATTTAACTTTGAACAAACTGTTGCCAGTAAATAACATCAATGTAAAATCTACAGTTAGTTACTGGCAGCTAGTTGCCAGTAATACCCAGTAATACTGTAATTTCTACAGATTTTTTACAGTGTATGTGTGCTGCGTTAGGTTAACTGTTTTTGGAGCACTGCTGCTCTTATGTTGATTTGACTTGCATCTATTGTTATCTAATTTGTAAGTCGTTTTGGATAAAAGCATCTCCTAATTGACTAAATGTAAATATAGATGTACATTTACTGCACAGTATGTTTCCTGTATTTTTTACAAAACAACAGTTTTTTACATACAACTGGTTTAAACTAACGTAAAAAACGACTCAACCACACTGTAAAAAATACTTTTGCTGCCTTAAATTTTTTGTTAAATCAACTCAGATTTACAAGTCATGTCAACAGAGATGAGTTGTCACAACTTATAAAATATAGTTGAGAAAAGTCAACTTAATTTTATAAGTTATAACAACTCACCTGTAGTTATAACAACTCATCTCTAGTCAACATAAGTAATAGTAAGTTGAAATGACTTGTAAATCCGAGTTGATTCAACAAAAAATTTTAAGGCAGCAAAGTATTTTTTACAGTGCATTAACTCAAGTGTGTACAACATAAATCTTAAATATAATCAATGCTGTATGTCATAAACGCAAAGGCATAGATTAATTAGCGATTTTTCTGCATGACCAAAAATATATAAAAAACATTTTAATTGCAGCTTACTCACTGTAAAATAAAATCAGCATGAAGTTAAAACTTCCTAATATTTTAAGTTTTGGCTTGTGATAAGTTGACATAACTTATAAAAACTGTTTAAATTGTTTAACTTAATTTGTTAAGTTAAAGTAACATAAAAATATATGTTGATATCATTTTTTTACAGTGTACGATATAGATGATCCCCAGTTTGAAGTGCAAAGTCCCTAGGGACCTACAATGAATGATGTGTCTATGCAACATAAATATGTCTATATTTGTCACCATGCATTATGCACACACATGATAAACTTTTGCTATTTGGATCTGTGTTCAGCATGTGTAACAGAAACTGTGAAATCTCCTCCCCCATAGCCCCTTTTGTGTTCACACACAAGTGGATTACTATAGCTGATGTACATGTGATTTTGTTTTGTTCCCGAATTAGCATGGAAATGGTCTGGAAAATGGGATATAAATGGAAATGTCGTCTAGTTGGCCAAACCAACAATTGAGAATTTAAACAAAAAGCGGCGTTGTCAGAGACGCTAACAGCGCTCCTCTTTGTCGTCACGGTGCCCCGATCCCACCAGATTTACAACAAAAAAATGGTCTTTCTCCCGATGTGTTGCTGGCAGCCAGAGAAAAGCTGTCAGATGGAATAAGGGGAAAAGGTCATTGTGTCGGATGTGTACGTTCAGCTGGTCTGGTGCAGCTGTGTGGGCATCAGAAAGATCTCGCTGGTAGACAGGCCTATAAAGCAGGAGACCATTGTGCCAGTCTGATTGATCTTCTGTGGCACAGAGCTTACGGAGAGACCCTGACTTTAACAGGGAGAGGGCCTGTTGACAAACAAGCAGGCCTCTGTCAGAGGCAGGAGATTGGGGTTGCAGGTGCTTGGGTTATGCTTTGGATCGAGCTGCCTGTGCCTGTTCAAATGCCAGCCGTGGCATTTCCTGCCTAGTCTGACATAGACAGGCATCCTGGCAACAACCGAAAACCCAGCAGGAATGAATAATGGGCGAGGACCCGCATCAAAGCGCACATAGATGTCCGTCAGACCTACAAAAACGTAGACAACTCAACACATCTACTCTCTGGGTCTGAAACACAAATGCCGATTCTGCTTTGGACATCAACACAATGATGCTCAAATATAAAGACGCAAATGGTTACAAATACACATGAATTCGGCCTGTGTCTCATCTTATTGTACATTTCACACTTTACTGGGACCAGAAGGGACTTATTGTGTGTGAGCTGGTGCAGAGCAGCAGGCAAAGACAGCATGACAGAAGGACCTAGTGCCAAAAAGAGTAAATCTGGCATCACACCACACTACGATTTACAACTAACCGCAGCGCAACATTCAGGCAGATCTGTTCTGTTTCTCATCTCCACTACGCTAATGTTTTCTATTTAGCGGATGTGAAGCTCATAAATTAAATTAAATTTTTGTTTTATTCAAGCACTTTGAAATATGCTGTGAAAAATGTTGACTATCTTTAAAATTGTGCTTAAAGAGTAACTAAACCCTAAATCAACTTTTTTTTAGTTAATGATCTGTAAGAATGATGCTTTATTAGTGCTGTTCATTGATTTAAGTAACTTTTTGACATTTGGATAGAAAGTGTTTCAATACTACAATATATGGTGTAAAAACGTCTGAGTGCTGCCCTCTTCAGGTTGAATGGTAGCTACTGCAGTTGAATTTTCCTATTGGATGTTGCGTCCAAAAAATACCTTGTGACTTTAGCAGGTTCAAGCTCACCACACCCTTGTTACGATCTTCCCTCTATATCCGTTGGGATCTGCCCACTTTTCTTGCCTTTTCAAATCTTGCCAGTGGGTGGAGTCAGGCTCTGACCAGGGGTTTAGTTACGCTTTAATGTCCAATGTTAGGAAAAAATGGTCAAAAATGGCCCCAAGCTTTCACTGGGGCAGTACCCTTTATAAAGGTCCTAATATGTACTATACAGATATCATTTGGTAGTACCATTATATATATCTCTGAGGCACTAATATGAACTCCTTAAAGGGACACTCTTTTTTTGAAAATAAAAAAAAATAATCAAGGACTTTGCTGCTGTAACATGGCTGCGGGCGTATTACGCACTGCCGAAAATAGTCCCCTTGGTAACTCTCAATAGCAGGGGACTATTTTCACGTCAGGAGTTCGTTCTTCCGAGTCTGAACTTGCAAGTTCGAACTACGAAGGACACAAGTCCGAGTTTGGCATACTTGGTATTGAGAAACGGCTAATGAATTATGCTAAGCTATGCTAAAAATGGTACTGCCAGATCCAGAGATCAGTGGAATGGATTCCAAAACTGTAAAGATAAAATGTTTAACTCTAGGGGAGCTGGAAAATGAGCATTTTTGTCCCTTTAAATGCAAAGGGTGTATTTTTTTAAAGGGTACTGCCCCAATGACAGCCAGGGACCTTTAATTTTTGGCAGTGTAGTAGCACAAAATAATTTTTTTTTTTAATTTAACTGAATTACCTGACTAGGTTATATTTGGTAGAAATATATCCTTAAAATAGACAGCGTGTGCTATTTTAAAGGTGTGCGCTTACAGGCGCCTTGGTTTCTGCAGGACAGGATGCAAAGCAGCACAGCTCCAAATTTGGCATATAAAGGATGTCAGATAAATCAGCATGTCTCAGAGGCTTATTTTTAGTTATAGTACGTACTGGGCGATCGAAGAAAAAGTTTGTCCCCACCCTTGCCCGTACACCCTGTTCCCAAGGTTCACACGGTGCTGTTTGCACTGGAAATCTCCTTCCAGTTGACATGGCCCGGCCCAGCGAGCTGCCCTTCCTCACAACCTCGGTGCACTGTAAACATCCCTGGATCTGCACCTTACCAAGCGCCAGCCAATGCACACACTTAACTTCCTGTTTACTCTAAATGCTACAAGCCTCACTGGACACCAATGGCCATATTATTGTTCTTTATATGAAAAGTGGGATTTTGTCTTGTATACAAACATTTCCCTTATACTTAAATAATCTCAGTGTCATCATGCATGAGCTAAATGTAATATTATGATTTTTTTTAAACATCCATATCAGTTGATATCATATCATAAAGACGGTTATGAAATGTCTATTGGAATATTAACAAATGCTTAAGAGACAAAAGTTTTATTTGGCAAGAAAATGTGAACATACGTTTCATTGCTTGAACACATGGCTCAGTCCTGGCAAGGGAGATAATGGAAATCTCAACAGGGGGTCAAAGTACAGTGACTATCCGATGTGAGCTATGGCTTCACTTATCGTTTATTGTTATGTCTTTTAAAAACAAGGAAATTAAAACAAAACAGAGGTTTTATTTGTGTTATGATATGTACTGTTCCTCACAAAACATGATAGAAAATAATAAATTAGGCTATAGATAGAAATCCCAGCATGAACATTCTTTTAATGCTTATATGTTTAATGTTTCAGTTTGAGAATATTCTCACAAAATTGTGTTTTGACTTAGATTACTAGACTTAAGTTGTAAGTAACTTTCAGGAAATCTCTTTTTAAATCAGAGACATGTAAACATTGCCCTTTAGAAGGGGTTAAGAAAAAATGAAGAGCTTTGTTCTTTGATGGGTGTGTGTATGTGTTTGTGCGTCTGTGTGTGTAACAACCGTCTACATCTCCTTATACTCCTCCATCTCTCACACCACATGGCTGACTGACATTAACTGAAAACAAACACAGTCTAAATTCTTTCCTGCAGTTTAGTTTCAGAAAGATGCCTTACAATAACAAGAAAAAGACACGCATACGAGTAATATATTATCAACCATATGCCACTTTTTAATTGGTCTGAGAAAAACACTTCAAACTGTATAGACAAACACATCCTCTTATTTGTGTTACAACATGCTTTTATAAAAATGGCTCCAGGGCTCCATTAAAAATAATACACAAATAAATCTCCATAGTCACAAAATTATTGTTACTACCGGTTTATGACCAGTTTTATCATGCATTAAAAATAGATACTATAAAATCCTAAATACTAGTGTATTTAAACCTTATCATAGTAAATAAAAAATAGCTAGTATACTACAGTTTATCAATCATTATAGAAAGACTGTACATTACATTAACAACGTGTTGTCCTTTAGCCTACCAATTTTTTTTCTACAGTTTACTACAGTATACTTCACGTATAGTACATTATGTTTCATGTGGGATTGTAACAATAACACGTTTACATGGTGAATGTTTGAAAGGGGCAAACATAGCTCATCTAAAATGTCCGCGCGCACATGAAATGGCCAAACATCAATGAGTTGAAACTTTCTCAACGACGTGTAATCTCTGTTTAATTTAACAGAGGACGTTATTGTTTTTTCTCTTTCTATGAGTTTATTTAAAAAAGAAAGTATGTTGTCTAGTAGGCTACACCTTAATGCACTTCTTGGATCTGCTTCGTGCGTTTCATTGAGGAGCGACCACGTGATGTTTTGCAATCTGTATCTGTTGTTAATAGAGCAAACGCTGAAAACAACCATAAAACGTTCCTGCTGGGACAAGTTTTTATGAATGGCATTTTTCCCTTCCTCGACTTTCCCCTTTTTGTGAATGAAAAACAACTGGTAACCTAGTAGGGAAAGCCCTTGGGATTCTCGAGCAGCGATTGGCTGGAAAAACGTAAGCCCCGCCTTCGACTGTTAAACGTTAAATATGACTGGTTGAAAGGTGTAGCGAGGTTTCATTCATAAGAAGGTCATTCATAGACAAAGACAAGAAATTTGAGCTCTTGAAAGGAAAAAAAATCCACCAATCAAAAATCCAGTGGACAAGCAAATATCTGACAGTGAGAAATAAAGCAACTTAAAGCCGGAACTTCGGAAGTAACAAAAAGTGTATTTTTTTCTGTCCCCAACACCATGTGGTCAGACAAACGGCATTAAAATACTCACATCATCGTATTTTCTTCGTATCTTTCTTCTTTTTGGGCCAATTTTAAATAACATACGCAATAGCCTATAATTCTTACACCACTACCAAAATCCAAAAAAAGAACGTGGCATATATCTCAGTAAAATCAGTTTAACCCTATAAAACCTTTTCCAACTCTGCAGTTAACACCTCAAAACTTCAATACAGCAAAGAATAGGTCTCGTGTAAGCTCAACAGAGATTTAGGAGCTCGCCTGTGTTTATACGCACACTGGTGTTTTTTGTGAATGAAGCTCATTACGTATGCAGCCTCCTCGCGCTCCATTCACAAACTGCTGCTGCTGCCTCTGTCCGTCTTCCTTCCCCTCTCAGTCTGCGTGGATCTCATTAAAACACAGCCAAATGACCACAAACGGTTAAGGCATGGATTATAAGATGGATGGATATCTGGATCAGCAAGTGCCTTATACTTTAGCTAATGTGAGTATTGGGTTTATTCACTTTTAAGCTTCGTCGGGCTTCATGCGGGGATGTTGTGGTGTTGCTTTATGGTCGTTGCATGTGATCTGTTTGAAGCGAGCGCCGTTGCGTTGAAAACTGTTTTCAGTTGGGGCGAAACAAAGCAAAACTGTCGCAGAAACTAAATGTTATGTTGTTTTTTTATGTATTGCAACTTTTGCTGAAATAGTAAAGTAAAAGCTTTTCTTACATTTGAATTGAACGTGTTTGTGTGTATCATAGAGAACGAGGGAAATCAAAACTTCCCTTTATATTCAGGATGATTTCATTTAAGTAAGCTAATTTAAACTGTTTGGTAATGTAAGATGTAATGCACACGATTGAGATGTGTTGTACATCAGCTGCAAGTGCTGTAAAAATAGTGGCTTTAAAAATACAATCCAACAAAATTACAGTGTCCTGACAGCGTCCTGTATTTTGAACCTTGTCATGGTACATTGTAACAATTATTTCCTTTTTATGGTTAATTTTCCAGATTTTTGTTTGTTGTGTCATTATTATCATTATTTTGATATGGTTTTTTTTGTTCTTATTTATTTGTTTTTATTTCACTTACAAAATGTACTTTCTGTTTCGTAGAGGTCGCAAGGAAATGGGCCCCTAAATAGACTCTTGATGGCAACAAAAAGGAAATACATGGACACCGAATTACCCCCTCAGGAATCTGAAGGTACATTGACAGAAAAAATATTTTTTTAAAATTGTTTTATTAAATACTATATTAGCTAAATGTTCAGGACGCCTTAGGGTGTCCAAGGTACAAGGGAAGTTTTCATAAATGCAATTGGTAAATTACTAAATAATGACAATATGTTTAACCGATTAGAAGATACAAGAATATTTATATTATAAATAAATAAAACAAATATTTGCAATAGTAGTTAAGAATGCAGCGTGGTAACGATTTGCATTTTTATTTCAGATCTCTTTCAGGATTTAAGCCAACTTCAGGAGACATGGCTCACCGAAGGTATGCATCTATTCTAAGCATGTATTGTGTGTCTATATTGTAATAAATATGTCCCTCTAGTGGCAGTGAGCAATGAAATGTCAAAGGAGGACAGGCAAGCAAGTGCACATTTTATGAATGGGACCTAAGGATTCATACAAATATAATAGGAAGGCGTTTTCAGATTAGGGTGGCGGTAACAAATAGCTCACAACTTGTACTTTAGAAATTGTTAGGGAAAAAACAATATAGTATTATAAAAGTCTTTATCAGGAGTCACTGATTTATCATATGATAATTCAACAATAAAAATTCGTGACACCCTTTTGGCACAAAATTATTTATTTGTTGATTTATTATTTAAAGCAATAAGCATCAGTTAATACATATTTGTATTGCATGAAACAGTCTAGGATGTTGTAAATGTGTCGCATGTTTAAAAAGTACCAAACAGGCCGTGATTACACAATGGCGTATATGCTACTTATATTGTAGTCCAATGGCTCTTAACACCAGTATATTGAGGCACCACAAACAAACAGGATCAAAGCTGAGTAGTGAGAAGGCAAATAGTTTAAATGAACCCTAGCAAAGCAATTTACTATGTACATGTACATTGGTGGCCAGAATCCTGCTGTTTTAAATTAATTATGCTGTATTGAAAATGTTGTCTGTATTGTAAAATATTTATTAGAAAGTGAATGCAATTGCAGTGAAATGATTTAATTTTTGTGCACATATAGCTTATCCTAGCACGTATTTCTGTATGTCCAGGATTTCAAATGCATGCAGCCAAAATGTCATATGGAGCTACAACTGTATTTTTAGCCTGAAAATGCAGGACAAAATTTTAAAATTCAGGTCCAAAACACAATGTTATATATATTTTTAAGTCTAAATAAAATAAAAAATTCAGGTCTATCAGCTATTATTATGCAGCGTTAAACTGTGAACTTCACACATCAGTCAGGAAACAATGGAAGCAATGGCCATAAACCAATAACAATGAGAACCATCCTAATGCCTGACTCCACAGCAAGTTCACTGAAATTTAACAGGTGTAATAGAAAAAGAGGAGCCAAGCTGCAATGACAATTGAACAAAATGATTTTAGTGTGAGAAGCAGGGAACACCTTTATAACTCACACACGCTTTCTATTGAAGAGTAGCCTAAACACGTTTTTGCCGGTAGTAACCTTTTCAATGATCCTGTTTGGAGGGAATAGCTTATAATCAGGTGATTATGATGAGTAATATGCTACATTGTTAAAACAGACAGTGCTGTAGGGACTTTTGCACTTTAAAGGATAGAATAAAAGTTTTTAATAGAAACGCTTGTACAGTCATGTAGTCTCTACTTTATAAGACAGACCTCCTGGCTCCTCCCAGGATCTGCTTGCCCCCCCAAAAGTCATTCAGGTTCCCTCTGAGAAAAGGAAACATGTCTCTACGCTTGCACAGACAAACTTTGGTCTTGTGCTGACTTGCATTTCAAAGCCCCTGACAAGATGTTCCTGGAAGCTTACTGGCTCGAAGCGAACACACACACACACACACACATACACACAGACAGACACTCCCACAGTTGCACACAGACACACGGTCTGATGTGACCACGTATGCCCTCGCATACCCGCACGCAGATTAATATAAACTGAGTCGAGATCGGGGTTAGTTTCAGACCTGCAGATTGTGGAGCTTGAGGCATCGAGATTCAAAGTAAAAAATCGCACAAGTTCCGTTTTCAGAAATGTTGAAACAAGTCTGAATGATTTATTGTTTGATACGATGGGCCAAATATTGGCCCCGGTTCTGACTCATAAAAACAGCTCAATGATCCTCCTCAGGGCAGAAAAGAAGAAAACTTAAATGGTTGTAATATAATTACAGTATAGCAGCAGGATAAGAGCAGCATCTATGAAATTAACCTCTTTTTTGAGCATGCTTAAAGGAACATCAGTACTGTTTCCGTCACACAGGAAGAGGCAGATTAATGTTAAGGACATGGATTTAAATCTCTAACATTCTGGTTTTCGGTGTTTATAGTCTGTTCGCTGAAGGAAGAGAAGGAATTAGTCCAAAAAAAAAGAAAAGCATGTTGAATTTTATATATATAATTTTAAATACTTTACTAAAAGTTTGGCTCTACATTAGGCCATTGTCTCTCTTTTTTATTTTTTGTTAAGTATTTATTTTTATCATTTAGTCCAGTATTACAAATGTCATGCCTATATTTAGACATACAGTATGGATTTGCATGCAACAAAAAAAACATGTAGATTATTGACTGTCATGCACAATTTTGCCAGGTTTATTACAAATAAGATTGATTCGCACTCCTGTATTTATTCTGGCTTTTAGGGCAAATCATCTGTGTTGCTTAGAGAAATTAACCGAGGTGTGAAATATTGCTTGGAGCTTCACACAAAGGTTTTGTTTCCATTATTGATCTTTTATGTCAGTAAGTTATGATTAAAATTCATTGCTAAGAATAGGAAGGAGATTGTCTATCGAAGTAGCGATTGTCTTCTTTTCTGTATGTAGACGTATATCCGAGTGAAACGTCCTCTCAATGACAAAAAAAATGTAGACGGGACTTGATTTCATCCATGGAGAACTGATTGGATTGTTGGAAGTTGGGCTATGTTGCTAATTGCTAATCGCTGCAATCTAGTCCCGGGCAGAAAGAAGTCTCCGAGCCCCGCCCCTTACGCCATTCCTTAAAGACAGTAAAGAGAGTTTTTGATAAAAGATTATGAGGGCACATAAAATAAAATAATAATATATTTTATTAATAATATATATATATATATAACTACAATATTCCAACTATTAAAGTTTTTAATTTAAATTTCATGGTGACTTTAAATTTTTACCTTTTTTTTAAGTACAATACTTTCATGACTTTAGCTCTATAAAATTGGGCTGCAAATGTACAAATACACAAAAAGTAGAGTCAGCGAGATTTGTATTAATACCCTTTATGAGACGTTATTGATTGTTTCTGTACATTATTACACAATCAATACGTAAGACGTATCCAATGCCTGTGTACATGTCAGCTGATTTTATCCAGCGTGACTTCTGAAAAGACACAGACCGTCATCGTCTGAAGCTGAACAGAATCTATTCAAGTTTTACTTTCTCCGTCAACACCAAAAGCACGTCTGAGTGCTTTGTCGGATATATGCTAATCTTACGATTACATGCATGCCGACGGTCCTACATAAAGAAGGGGATCAAAGTTATCTTTTCCTTAGTTAGCAACTCATTAAACTTTAAAAACACGCCGCACTCTTTCTTTTCTGCCTCTTTCGCTTGTACTTATCTGTTCTATTCTTTCTCTCGTTCCGTCTCGAACACTTATTGCGTGACCTTAAAAGCCATTCATCAAAGGCTTCAAAGCAGGTGATGAATTCCAGAACACTTCACCAAGCAGAGCTCATCCACATTGTCTGAGAAGGTCCTTCAGTTTTTTCTATGTGCACTGGAAGTGAACTTTAGTATTAAGGCTAGCTGGTGGATTTGCTCTCTTTTATACACTTGCAACGAAATGGGCTACATCAGTGTAAAAGTCAGTAAAAGTGTCACCGTTGGTAAAGGATGGACATCACTTCTTGCGGTCTGGCAATTAGTATGTTTAAATAAGCCCCCTATATGATATTTATCTGAACAACAAGTCTATTAAGTCGCCCGAAGGCAATTCCTCACTACAAAGGCGTGGGAGTGCCAGACGCTCAGCATTACAAAGCAGCAGCTTTTATGAATGAATCGATGATCTCACCTCGCCTTTCACTAAGTGCATTCAAAAGAAGCAAGGAGCAAATTTTGAGACAAGAGTAACAATAGCCCATCTACCGTTCATGTGATGGAATTCAGCAGTAATCAAGATATCCGCACACACACACACACATACGCATACACAACACTCAGCGGTGATATTGATTTGCTGCCCGTGAAAAAGTGCTGGCACATGGAAAAGTGGAGGTGAAGGTCATGGGCTGTCCAGAGACACTAACTCAGGTTTCACAGAGATGATGAAGGGAGACACAGGCTAGGCTAATGGACGGCCCATCCCTTCATCAAATCGGCGTGTCCATTTAGACAGTGCGTTCATAAGAAAAATGACTTTCAGAGTCTGATCTTTTAGTCACCGAGGGCAGAACGCGCGATCCACAGGAAACATAAATCCTAACCCCCAATAAAATATATTTAAAGCTTCCAACAAATTTAAGACGTGATTATTGATGTGATCATTTCTGGTTCATATTTTTACATTTTCTGATAGTAAATCTTTCTTTGAATGATTTTATCACTGACGTTTTTGGTGCTCCCCACAGCTCAAGTCCCCGACAGCGATGAGCAGTTTGTTCCAGACTTCCACTCGGAGAACTGTGAGTACAACTGATTTCAATTCATGCATCGAATAAACAGTAATGCAATTTTTGAAACCCGATAGCATGGGATGTAAAACAAACCCAGACGGTTTGTTCTCCAATGATTTGCTTAAAAACCGATTGATTGACGAATTGCTGGAGGCTGAGGCGTGGACGTTCTTAGAAAAGCAGTTCGGGCCTTGATACTTCATGACCTACTACTCTTACACTGACGCATTTGGATGTTCATACTAAAGAGTACCTTTCATTTGCATGGGGCTGAAAGGCTCAATTGAGCAGCTGAGGAAACCAGTAAAAGATTGCCTTTTGTGTCCATCAGAGGTGTAAATGGTAAAGCAAATTCCTGTACCGAAGCTGCCTTTATATTTTGTTGTGTCTCCTGTCAATGGCGTGCCGGGCTTTGTGTAAACAGTTCCTCTCCAACCTTTTGTTACAGCCATTCATAAACCTATTGGGCTGGGCATTTACCACGTTGGCAAGTCTGTTGTGGAAAACCTAGTGGCGGTTTTTTTAAGGGTTGCAGAGTTCATGTCATGAGTCATAGAAAACGAGATGTTTTTTTTCCAAAACATATTTGTAAGGCGAGCTTGGGCAGTGGCTTTGCAAAAAGAGGGAGGAGAGTCCGCGTCGCTCGTATGTGTGCAAACACTGCAGTAGAACCCCATTCCAGATCTGACCTCCAGTGACAGATGCTCCCCATAACATATTGTTCGTGTCTGTTGTGCAACAATGAGGGGGAGGAAGTAGAGATGAACTCTGGGGCAGGAAAGGGTCATGTCTACTTAACCCCATCAGGACATAACCAATCACCAGTCCTCTTTGGCATTGACAGCCTTTCCTAATACTAACAGAGGAGATGGGAGATCAGGCTGACAGGTCTGTCACATTAGTTAAGTGGAGTAAAGCTTTGACTGACAGCAACGCCTGCCCTTTCATTTACACTTAATGCGGTAATAACTCACCAGTGGGCACCAATTGAGGTTTCTCGTTTGAAAAAGGCTTCCCACATTTGCGGTCTCTAAAGCGTGGGTCAGTTCATGCCACCAGCTTAGATCCAAAAAGAGCAAGCTCACTGCTCATGCTTGATACATTGAAACTTGGTGAGATTAAGATGACATTCAGGTGAGTCAGATGTTTTGCTGAAGCGTGCCAGCGTGTTACGTTTCATAACCGACTCTTGGCCTTTTGTGTGTAAACACAAGGGTAGAACAAAACAAGATATATCGAGTCAAATGTTTAGTTGTTTTGTCAGTCAAGTTGTTTCCCGTCTGGGCACGACCGTGAGCCTTAAACTTTGGGACGAAGTGGAATGCCAGATAAAGGAGTGGGGGTGGTGGACATGTTGTGCAACACCTGCACATCTGGCAAATATATCCCCATTCTCTGTTTTTCCACATTGAGAGTCTCCATTTGCCGTAACTGTGACTTTTGTTTGTCATTATTAGCCGTGGTCTCTCATGCATAAATTGTCATTCAACTCGAGCGATAAACAAGAACATGCCTAGTTTGACTAGTTCCATATTTGGGATCATTACTACGTTGAAAGCTTCTTCTAAACGGCTCCTACGCTTTTTTAGACTAGACAAACTTTTGGGAGTGGCCGAAGGCTACAATAAATCATGAAGCAAAAATTGTGACAAGTGTAGATTTAGTTTTTTCCTTTAGTGCTTTACGATTATTTGTACTTAAATCATGTCAAGCTGTTTTTTTTTTTAAAAGTGGTTATATAATATTTGTGTTATCCTAATTGTCCTAATTTTATAATGACAACTATACTCTTAGGAATATGTGCCATTTCTACCCAGTCTCATGTAGATGCGTATAAATAGCACGAAGTTTAAAAATCGTGCAATACATATACGCCAAATTCCACTTTTGCGTGCATATGATACAGTCCTTCCTATTCACTTAAACGGCACATCTTTTTTTTGTTTTATTTACAGGTTTCTAAATTTTTTGCTTGGGTTTAGGGTTAGATTTGAGATTTGCTTAAGGAGGTTATTTAATATACAGGTTTCTTCTTGTTTTTGTCTATATTTAAGCTTTGGTCGCTTGGAGTTGGGGTTAGAATTGGGGTTTGGGTTAGGATGGGATGTCATTTTTATATAACAAAAAGTTGTTCTAACCCTAAACCCAAGCGAAAATGGTAAAAAAAAGCCAAAAAATTGAGAAACCAACAAATAAACCGACAAAAAAGATGTGCTGTTTAAGTGAATGGAAAGGACCGGCGTATCATATTGTATGCACGCCAAAGTGAAATTCGGCATATGTATTCCACAATTTTCACATTTTGTGCTATTTATACGCAACTCCGTGAGACTGGGTTGGCCATTTTGGTACAGATATGTACCTTTGAGGTACCAATATGTGCCTCTAAAGTACCAATGAGTACCTTTGAGATAACAGTATGCACCTTTTAGGTACAAAAGTGTACAACTTTTGTACCTTCTTTTTTCTGTAGACAGATTCATTGGCAAGCTTTATACTTAAACCCGATGAGTTGGTTTCCCGGACAGGGATTATCTTAAGGCAGGACTAGGCTTAGTTTAAATATGAAATATAACTTGTTTTAACAAACATTCCTTACTAAAACAGCATTACTTGTATGCAAAACAAGGGCACTAATGTATTTTAAGATATGTCAGTGCAAGTTGTTTTCAGTTTGGACAGCTCTTAAATTTATTTTAGTCTAGAACTAGTCTAATCCCTGTCTGGGAAACTGCCCCTAAACCTCACAATTTTTTATTTATCTAAAAATAAAATCTTTTTCCATTGCTTGTAATACAATGTAATGCTTAATAACGTAAGATATTTTGTTTGAAAAACACAATACTTTAAAAAAGCAGTTTAAAGATAAAAAATCTTAATGCAACTTTTAGTGGCGAGAAAATGACCACCCTGCAAAATCAATATTGTGAATGATATGAAGCACACTGTGTGGATTATGAAATGTACGTGGTCTTGTTTGTAATAGCACTCGAGTGAATTCTTTCTACCATTCATGAAAATGCCCGAGAGCAGAAGAGACTCCACCCTCCTGGTTCCTTTTTCTGAATGAGTCTTTAACTCCACCCCCATCCTGTTTCTCCTCAAACTGTACCGAAATGTGCAAAATGCGGAGTGCCTTCCCTCTGCTTTTCTTGCTCTCTCCCAACACTGAGTGTTCCAAGATGTGAGTTAATCCAGCAAATGCTGTGTTGTGAGAGCCATTGTTTGGTTTTGGGCCTTGTAGTAATTATATAGGAAGTCGTGGTTATAAATCCACTTCCAAAATAGAGTCTGCAGGGGAGAAAAAAAGAAAAGAGACAAGCAGATAGAGCCATGCAGATGGCTTTCTGAATTTACAGTCTCGAGTTTGTTTGTATTGCTTAGGACTTCCGTTCGCTTTCTCGACGTGTCTGATATATCGCTGGATGGTTCGTGCTCGGCCCCATCCCCCCGCCCCTAACAAAATATGCGGCTCTACGGCTCTCGACTTTCCAAAATACAGCTGCTACGCAACAAAGTCTGCAAAAACATCCTCAGGAGTGCCAGAAATGTACAGAGAGCAGTCACTCAACCCCGTAGAGGGGGACGGCCTTTCCTCTTTCACAAACTTTTTGCAGAGAAATGAGCCGCACGCGTAAACACACACACAGACACACGCGCACGTTTAAGCCCCACATTTTTTATGAATGGGCTGGTTGTGAGGGACTGGCTGAGGCAGCACATTGAGTGAAAACGAAATCTCCATTCATGAATTGGGCTGGCGGAGAGCAGCGCTGTTCAATGCAGCCTGTTTGCTTTTTCAACTTTTTTCTTTCTTTCTTTCTTTCTTTCTTTCTTTCCTTCCTTCTTCCTTTCTTTCTTTCTTTCTTTCTTTCTTTCTTTCTTTCTTTTCTAAAGACTGTCCATTTCCTAAAATTATGTTTCCTTTTAAGGCAGAAATTATGTTTCCTTTAACTGCAATGCAGTTTGGACATTTGTCTAAAAACATGTGTCCGTATTTTTAAAGCTGGTGTGTGGTGTTGCAACAGCTTCCACATGCTATTTTGCAGGCTTAGGTGCAGCCAGTGAGGCAAAGCCTTTGGTCATTGAATAGACAGCAGTGTGTATTTTACTATATCAGTATGGTATTGAGTGAAGTTGGGCGGGGGTTACTCTAAACCTACCCAGGAAATTGTTTTCCCCCCTTCTCTACTCTCAACAGGGGGATCTTTTCGCCCCTTTCCCCCACTAGGAAATTGGAAATGAGGGCTAATGATAACAGCACACACGTATCATAATATGCACACATTGACAGACATCAGAGACCTGGAGCCTGTACCCATGACTACAGTGATTCTCCAGTGTTCAATCTCCCCTCAAAATAACGCTTATTAAAGGTTTTGTAAAGAACCTTTAACATCCACAGAGCCTTTCTGATTCTCTAAAGTAGATAAAAAAGTCTTTCTGTCTATAAATAAGAAAGAGACAATGCCTAAATGGTTCTTTGGGGAACCAAAAATGGTTCTTTTATAGCATCCCTGTAATGCTGCATTTACACCAGCCGCGGTAGAGGTGTCAAGTGCGAGTGATTTCAATGTTAAGTCAATGTGAAGATGTGTTGACGTGCGTCTGGAGGTCTCGCGGCGCGTATGAGGCGTTTAGTGCGGAAGATGCGATTCTGCCTCATTCGCGCGTCTAGTTCGCGAATTGAGTGTTCCGCGGCAAACGTGCAAGTTGAAAAATGTTTACTTTGGCGGAAAGCGTTATAACCAATCAGGAGCTTGTTTTAGTAGTGACGTGATTACAGAAAGCCAGCGGAGTCGCAGAAGCCCCTCCCATGACGTGAATTTCCACGTGAATCTCTCGAGGACTAGAGTTTCACGCGCGAATGACGTGAGTACACTCAAACTGTACAAACTTCAAACTAGGCGCGGTAGACGCGATTTTGACACCTCAAACGTGTAAACGCAGCATTAAGAACCCTTACCGTGGGTTCACACCAGCCACGTTTGAGGCGTCAAAATCGCGTCTACCGCGCCTAGTTTGCCGCTTGAACAGTTTGAGTGTACTCTCTTCATTCGTGCGTGAAAGCAGCGTATGAAATTCTAGTCATCGAGACATTCACACGGAAAATTTGTGTCATGGGAGGGGCTTCTGCGACTCCGCTCGCTTTCTGTAATCAAGTCACTATTAGAGCAAGCTCCTGATTGGTTAACGTGATGTGTTTTTCCGCCAAAGTTCAAAATTTGCAAACGTGCGCATTTGCCGCGCCGCGTTAAATGCCTCATTCGCGTTGCGAGAGCTCCAGACGCGCGTCACCGCCTCTTCACATTGACTTATCATCGAAATCACTCGCGCTTGATGCCTCTACCAAAAAACGGTTTGTATTTGGTAACCTTACTATAGGGAGAAAATAAACAGCGCGGGTCGATAAACGTCACGTCACTCAAAAGTGAAATGTGTATTACAACTTACCAGGTTGCCCAGTGTCCTCCCTGACACTTCCAAGCGAGGTCCTTTTTATTCCTGTCTCTATAGAAATAAGAACTTGTGTCGTATAGCTCCGGGTGACTGCTTACGGATAATATCAAAGTGTTCCTTCGTGTTGAATGAGTGACTGCGGGCGGGCTGCCGCCACAGCAGCAAGCAGGCTCCTGATTGGTTAATGCGGTGCAAAAATCCACCAAATATCCAATTTGTCAACTCGGGCGTCAGCCGCAAATTCGAACGCAAAATGCACAAAAAGAACTAGACGCGTGAATGAGGTAGAATGGTCTACTGCTCCGCGCTAAACGCCTCATTCACGCTGCGAGACCTCCAGACGTGCGTCAACGCGTCTTCACATTGACTTAACATTGAAATCACGTGCGCTTGATGCATATACCACGGCTGGTGTAAACGCAGCACCTTTATTTGAAAGATTATAGACAAGTTGTTTTTTCTTAGCTAATAATGGAAGTCATCACTTGGTCTAAATAATGGCTTCTTCCAGTTTACTGGTTCAGCAAAATCTCACGGCAGGTCTCATACTGAAAAAGCAATGATGGATCCATTGATCCAGAGTGATCTAGATCAAGCACCTTTAGAAAAAGTTGAGTGTTTCTTTATCTCTCCCTGTCTGGATAATTAAGATATTGCCATAGATGGGACACGTGGAGGCAAGCAATTTCTCACGAGCTTGACAGAAATCCGATGGCCAGGTGTTATCTTGCTTTGGAGATAAAACGGTCTCTCTCTACACATCTCCGTTGTGGATGTCTGTCTCTACTGTAGGGTTCATTATATGATTTCTACAATGAGCAGAAAATCAATATACGCATTAAAGATTAAGTGGGGATTGCTATATATTGAGAGAAGATGAAGGTGATGTTGAGCATTTGATTACTCCTTACATATATGAATGTGTATATGAATTTTGCATCGGGTGACATCATTCTTACTTTTTTTTCTCACTTTTTTAATTATTTATTTTTAAATCAGGATGGTGCGTTTCTATTCTTAGCTAAAAATGTCATGGGATTTCGTGGAAACAAGTTCTGGTTTAAAAAGGAAGCGATACTGTGGAGTTAACAGAAATGTGACGAATGTTAGTCGAGCCACATGTCTTCAACAAATCTCATCCACACCCATACGACGTGGCGTTTATACAAAAAACACTTAAATGCAATAAAACGCTTGAGCTAAAACCGTGTTACAAACAAAGTATGTGTTGAGTGGATGCAAATTCAGTCTCGCGCGGGACATTGTGTCTGTCGGTTTCTACATGTCCCGTCATTCAGGTTTGTCAACAATCTTCTTTTAGCTACTAAAAGCCATCTGAAACCCAACAGAGAAGACGTCGTAAGTGGACGTCTAACCTATATGCCAACCTATTGCAGTTAATATGGAAAACCCCTGGCCATCACCATCCGAAATCAAACTTCCTCTTTTGTTTGTAATGTATCGCACCCTCTGTCTTTCATTTTTTATGGTGTTGACATGAACGCCACATGTCCAGCATGTGTTGCTGCTCTCTGCGAGATGACAGAATTGTTTTTGTAAAACCTTTGGCTAAAGAGTCCCCTTTTATCATTTTGTCTCCCTTCCCGGACTTTCTGCAATGGTGTATTTACATAAACCTCCCCAAAGGAGCAAAAAAGCAAATTGACAGCTGAGCCTCTTTTCTAGATTTAAACAAAACATCACCACAATCACGAAAAATAGTTTTAATAAATCATTTAAAAACATAAAACAGTTTGGATTTTGCTTTGTTAAACGTATAAAATAGAAAGCTGTTAAAGAATTTTTTTGCATAACAACTTGTAGATTTATAAATATGTATATGGCACTCATAGCAGATTGTTACTAATATTATAATGTGGATTGAAAATTTTAGGTTTTAATTTAGTTTAACTAAATTTTTAATTTGTAAGACTTTCAACAATAGGGCATTTTTAAAATACATCAATAGGATTTTTATTCATCACTGTTTCACTATATTGTCACTTGTGATTGCATTTAACCACTGATGTACTTTCTAGTGCTTAAAGAGAACCAGGCGAGCTTTGAGGGCCGTGTTAAGTGGGCTGCCCAAAATCAATACTGCCATTTTAACCTTAAAACCAGTCTGACATAATTGGCATTCTTGTTCCTTTATTGATTTGTAACTGTTGGTCTCAAATGGCTAGTGGGAAGCCAGGTGGCATCTCTTCACTGACCATCCAGCAGCCTGTTATTATTATGCAAAATCAGATTTTGTCACAACATTAGCTCAAATATCAAACACACGTGAATGACGGGCTCACACCAGACCAGACTAAGCTCAATGCAATGGTCACAGTTTCATAAACAATCTTTCTGGACAGAATAATTGTGTTTTAACTGCAGGCCAAGGCGGTCATGATCCTCTGGTAGAATATGATGTGTTTATAATCTTGATATATTATATATACTCAAAGCTGACTATGTGCATGTTGAGTTGATGAGAAGTTGGGCTCAACTTTAGCTGTCATGAGATGAAAATTTCCAGGTCGTAATCCTGACATGAATATACAATACACACTTTAAAACTGTCCAGATAATCAGTAGTGTTGAGGTGCAAGTCAAAAAATAGAGCTGAGTTCAGATTCAGCTTTAAATCAAACTGAAATCTGGTTATTTTTACGAAGCATTAAAGTCAGAGACTATAGGAACCTATAGGAACCCCCACTTAAAAGAGCCTTGCGATGCAATACTTGTACCTTTTTCTCATTTCTGAGGACTAGTCAGGAAGGAATTATTTTAATATTTAATTGTTTAATTCAAATTTTTTGAAGTTTGAAATTGTTGTATGTCATACATTTTCATGCGCGAAGGGATGCATCCTACACAAGGGGGATCCGAAAAGTTTGAGAACCACTCCTCTAGAGTATCAAATGTAGTTAAAGCAAGAAACTCGAGTCTGCTATCAAAAGGGAAATCAATATCTCAAAAAATCTTAAACGTATCCCGAAAATAAACGAAAAGGCATGATGTTTTTGTATTAAAAATGAATCACCCAAGACACTTTCAGAGGGCAATCCCCCAGAATTTTTTGTCGTGCCACCGTGGCTCAATCTGTCACAGCTGGTGGATCTTTTTTGTTGTTTGGGGGCAGAGGGGGTATCCAGGTCCTGAGATTTGTTTGTGGTGGGAGTGGACTGAATAGCCCTCCATAATGATCCCCTACTTCCTAAAGCACTCAACCATGACCATCACCTTTCACTCCCCATCCTTCACTGAATCCTACTATTTACATATGTAAAGTTCAGCCCCCGCCTTCAGCCCAGCCTGTCACTATAGGCTCATCCTGAATGGAGACACTCCTGTCATTAAGGTACAATGCTACTGGTTTTTCACACTTTTAGATGGATCTTGAAGGAAGGTGTGAATGTTAAAATCAGGCACTAGAAATCTACATAGTCTGGAGACAAGCATCTAAACAAGAGGTGTCAAACTCATTTACGTTGAGTGCCCGATTGGCCAAAACATCACCCTTATGCGGGATAATTTTTTTATTTGCGCTTGCCCAACACATGCTGTCCGAGTCTAAGTCCAGAATAAACTTTATGCAGCTTTAACAAGTGATACTGAGGTAAACCACTTTTAATATTAAATTCTAAATATTAGCCTAACAAAGCAGCAATATTGACAAGATAATGAAAACTGGTAGTTTCATTTTATATAAGGTTGTCAAACGATTAATCACGATTAATCGCAAACAAAATAAAAGTTTGTGTTTGCATAAAATATGTGTGTGTGTAATGTGTGTAACTTTTATGTATATATAAATAATGTACACACACATGTATGTATGTATTTAAGAACAGTGTTGGGGAAAGTTACTTTTAAAAGTAATGCATTACAATATCAAGTTACTCCCTAAAAAAGTAACTAATTGCGTTACTTAGTTACTTTTCATGGAAAGTAATGCTTACATTATTTTTTGTTACTTTTGCATTACTTTTTCTGGGCTGAGGCTTGATCTCTTTTAGGCATTGCAGGTGTTTTTTTATGACTGAAAAGTTCTGCATTCAGAAATTGCATATTTCATCACAAAAATGTCTAGCTCTGGCCTGCCATCTCGGTTTCTGACTCAAACTGTTGCCACACAGGGCTATACGCATAGAGTGCATAATGTGACTACGTTTAGTTTAATTCAGTACATATTTTTTATCAAATTGTTTAAACTAAAAAAGTAACTTGCATTACTTTTTTGAAAAAGTAACTCAAATATTAATGTGTACATTTAAAAGGTAATGTGCTACTTTACTCGTTACTCATATATAAATTTATACCTGTATGTGTGTGTATTTATATATACATAAACTTTTATTTTGTATGCTATTAATCGTGATTAATTGTTTGACAGCCCTAATTTTATATTTGACATTTTTACTTGCGAATGTTGTCACTGTTGGTGTAAATGACAAATCTCAAAATATAAAAATCAACTGGGTTGCAAATAAAAAACTTGCTGCTTTAGAAAGCTAACAAGCAAAACTTTATCTCTGTCAGAAAAAATGGCCTTAGATGTCACTGGGGTGGCACCCTTTAAAAAAATACACCTTTGCACCCTAAAGAGCTCATTTTAGTCCCTCAAAGGTATATATATATATTGGTACCAAATGTATACCAAAATGGTATTTGGCCCCTTTTTTGACATTTTTTTCTAATAGTGTTGCTGTCCTATTTTTGTTAGAATAGAATAAAAAATAACTAAATCCTCATATAATAAAGAACGCCTTTTAAGAAAGATTTTCTTAAATCATTTTAATCCAGACTGGACACCGTGTTTTTCCAAATTTATCTAGGCCTATATTACTACTACAATAACATAGTAGGCCTGGATTATGTTTCTATTCAATCCCACATTAAATTAAATTCAAACCCATATTTATTCAATTTAAAACCATATCAAAGTAATTTATTTGACTTTGACTGGTTGTAATGGTCAGCTCTAAACTCTTTTATTATCATTGCCTACGCACTTTACAGGACCAGAAGAAAGAATATCTAAACATTTCACAGATATGTTACGTTCCACATTTAGGATCACGACCCCCTCCAATTCCAGAGAAACAAAACGTAGGAAATATGAGCGGTTTTGGGGAACAGTGATGTGACTTTCAAGTTAATCGTAAAGAAAGAAAGCAGAAACTGAGAACTCTGAGCAAACTGCACCAAATAAAGAACAAGAGGTTCCTTCATTGTCATCTTAGTTTACTATTCTGCCATGCATCTATAAACTAAGAGAGATTTAAAGACGGACGGATGTGCCTTGATAATGTTATCCCATGACAGAAATCCTTTCAGCCAATGGTTTAGTCATTTTATCAAATGTATTAAGGATCACAGCTTTACCACAGATTAAATGTTTAAAATATAATATTCATCAGACATTCAACAAAGTATCATTTTAGATTATACAGTGATTCTTCTGTGATTTATGTATGGACAAAAATAATTGATTTTAATATGTTTTTTTTAATGTGTCTGGTTAAAGAAGCACTCATATATGCTTTCTCTTATCTGTTCTCTTTCTATTTGAGTTCAAATAAAGGAACTGGGGTTATGACGGTGTTACAGTAAAGCAAGGCCTTTCCTCTTTTTTTTTCTTTTGGTTTTTATGAATGAAATATGTAATTATTCGTGTCTGTGCTTCAGCCTGTTCTGTCAGGTCTGCGCCCACGACAATCAACACATAAACAGCCATAAACAGAGCTGCCGCTCAGCTGGGAGAGCACAGCTGCTGCTGTTTACCCTTGTCGGCCCAGAAAAACATCCTGTACCGTGTAGTCTTCGAGCTGGGCTGCTCCCTTTCAATAATAAACAGCACAGCGGTTTAGACCCAGACCCCACGCACGCTGGGTGGCACCTCTGCTACTCTTCAACTAAATGCCAAAATCCCCTTTAAAAGCTGGGCTGAGCAAACTGAAGAAACGCAAAAATTCTTATGTAAATCACCAGCTGCTGGTGCGTTTATAGGACAGGACTCATTTGACCACAGAGCACTGTTTGTGCTTTGAAAGTCAAAAGATTAAAAGAAATCAAAAAGAAGAGTTATGCATGTGAACTTTCCTAAAAGTCCCTATTTTCAATAAGCATTAATACAATTTGGGGGGACTTTTGAGAGACAGATTGGTCTTAGCTACTGAAATTATCCTTAGATGAAGAAATAACTCAACGGCAATGGCAGCAGGGAAACTGTCAGAAAAATGGTCAAAAACAGTCCCACACTGTCACTTGGACTGTACCCTATTAAAAAGCACTCCTAAAGACTTCATATTAGTATATCAGAGGTACATACTGGTACCAAACATACAGTATAAGTGCATAAAAGGTATTGATTCCAAATGTATACATATCTAAATGGTACGTATTATGACCCCTTTAAAGGGTACTGCCCCAGTGGGACCCCTTTTTTTGACCGCTTGCCATGGTTTTGTGCATTCGGATAGCAGTTTTGGCAAGCTAGTTGATGTTTATTTCTATAACTGTTTATGAGTGCCTTTGAAGTTGAGTTCATGGGACATAATGGGTTTTACTAAATCTAGGTGAGAAGTTACAGACATTTGCTTAAATGTTTGTGTGGGTGTGCGGATATGATTACAAGTTTGCATGTCGTACAGCCCTCAGTTTAGTTAAGGACGAACCAAATGCTTTTAAGTTGCTTATCTATAGTTTTCTTGTGAATCATTGATATTGTACAGCATTTTTAGGGCAGACAGAAGTGTTTGGCTCTGTTTGATGTGTCAAGGAGGAATTAACAGGAATGTGGTTAATTAATGAACCCGTTTCTCTCTGTACCACAGCAGTGGCATTTCACAGCCCGCCGGTGAAGATCAAGACAGAGCCGCAGAGTCCCGGATCAGACCCCAGCCAGTCCTGTAGCCACAAGCAGACCTTCAGTTACCCAAATGGAGAGCAGTGCCTTTATGCCAGGTCAGTCAAATCAACCCTAGCAAAATCTTTGTGCTAGATACCTCAAAGGCCCTGTCCCAAATGGCACACTCCGGACTTGTGGTCCTCCTCAGAGTCCACCCTTTGATGACATCATGTAGTCCAGACTTTAGGAACACTTGATGCGAGTCCACGTGGGTGCACCGGAGTCGTATTTTGGGACAGACTCGAGCATCACACCGGAAATATGTAGAGAAGTTGCCCGTCAGTGTGAACTCCTCCCTTCCGTCATCTGATTGGTCTGATCGCTCTTTCGCAAGGACTTCTGGGTTGGTAAAGTGCGCGAAGCCTGCATCAAGGGGGCAAAGGAGGCGCTGATGAGCACACTTCAAAGCGTAAAAATGACAGATGGAACACCCTACGGACTCGTGGACTAAGCGAGCACGCCCAATTTAAGGCCACGAGACCGAAAGTCCAAATGAAGTGCGCCATTTGGGACAGGGCCACATACGCTCCAAATGAGTGTTTCTTTAACTGTGAGCACTTCTGACTTTTAACTTTTTCCC
The DNA here is from genome assembly GCF_027580225.2 of Misgurnus anguillicaudatus. Classification (NCBI taxonomy): domain Eukaryota; kingdom Metazoa; phylum Chordata; class Actinopteri; order Cypriniformes; family Cobitidae; genus Misgurnus; species Misgurnus anguillicaudatus. The sequence goes on from NC_073340.2 coordinate 22,857,131, forward strand.
CACCATTGACAAGTTATCTCGTCAATTAAGAGAAAACATTTGCATAAAAATTTTTTCCTGATGAATTTTTATGGTAATCCACAATTATCCACTAGATGGATAATCCCCAATTTATGGAAAAAAAAACATTATTTACTAATTTTAAACTCTGTGTATGTTTTGATAGTCGTTCTGAATCTGATCTCTAACAAAATTCTGTCACAAAAATGCAATTATTTTAGCTTTTTGCTAAAAAAAATAATTTTTAAAGAAAAATACTCATATTTAAGAGTTTACGTATGAGCAGAGAAAAAATATAGATAGGATGAAAGTTTTTTTCCCGTTTTGTTTGTTTAAAAGCAGAGGGTCTGTTCTTTCATTTGATATATTTGTATATTTGATGTATTTATATATTTTTATATTTTCCATTTTCCTGGAAGGCATTTTGTGAAACTTTTTTAAAAAACACAAAAAATGCTGGCAGGCAACTTTTCCAAAAATGGCTGGCAGGGAATGAGTTAAAAAGTATACCCCATAATGTAATCTCATCTCACCAAAATCCTTTCTCTTACAAAGTCTGATGTCAAAGCTAAAGCATTACTTTTTTACGTCTCTTGCACAAAAAAACTGATCAAGCTTTATAATAATACTAATTGGAAAACAAGTACAGCAACTTCAAATAAACGTTTATGATGTTTTTGACACCAACAATAAAAGGTAAAAACCATAAAGGGATGGTTTGGCCAAAAATGACATTAAACCCATGATTTACTCACCGCAAAGCCGTCCGAGATGCATATGTCCATCATTTTTCAGACAAACACATTTTCAGTCTTATATCTTCCAGCTGCCAAACAGTAAAGTTACGGGGTCCAGCTCCTTCAAGTCCAAAACATCCTTCCCCAAAGAAATCCAAACGGCTCCAGGATTATAAACAAAGGTCTTCTGAGTGTAATCCATGTAGTGTTGTTGTAGAAATATCCATATTTAAAACTTTATAAACTAAAATAACTAGCTTCCGATAACGCAGCTATCTTAAACTCCTCTGTATTCAGGAGAGAGTATCAGCGTAGTCGTGTACGCACTTGTCTTAGTGACGTATGACAAATTCGTAGGGGGGGCACAGAGCAGCAGCAGAGAAACCTCCGTAAGCTGCGTAAGCTCTCATCCTGAATGCGGACACGACTAAGAGTTATTTTCGTTTTAAATGTGGATATTTCTACAACAAAACGGTGCAGATTACCCTCGGAAGGCCTTTGTTTATCGTCGTGCCGTTTGGATTTTTATTCTGAAGGATAGATGCACATCTTTTGGACTTGAAGGTCGTGGACCCCACAACTTCATATTTGATTAACTTAAAGATCTAAAACATTTTCTTAAATAACTGAAAATGTGTTCGTCTGAAAAACGATGGACATATGCATTTCGGACGGCTTCGCGGTGAGCAAATCATGAGTTAAATATCATTTTTTGTTGAACTATCCCTTTAATATGATTATACACCCTCACACGATGAATGATATAACTGTAAAGTGATGTGTTGTTGATGGTGTCCATGTGCCCTGCGAGTGCCTACGAGCAGAAGAGAACAGCTGTGGCGGCAGCTGGAGGACACAAGAGCTCATGTCCAGGGACTCCTATGTCCCCTATGCAGCATTACTCCCCAAAACCGACAGTGGGCAATCGACCCGAGTCAGGGTACATGAATCCTCCCTCAGCCACCCAATCCCACCCCTGCCACAGTTACCCCATGAACCCAAGGTAGTACCAGCACTCTACATTCCTATTATAGTGTCTGTGCTCACTTGGTAGAGAATTGCACTAGCAGCGAAAAAGGTCATGGGTTTGACCCCCAAGAACACACATACTGATAAAATGTAGAACTTGTAACGCTTTGGATAAACGTGTCGGCCAAATGTGCAAATGTAAATCTTATCAAAACAAACTATCAGTTGCTGAAGTTCTGTTACATTGTACACTACAGTCAGGAGTTTGGAGGGGATTGTTTTGTTTCGTATGATCTTAATCATCGCAAAAGTTTAAGCATATATAGTAATTTCTTTACATGATGAGGAATGTGAGTGGAATAATATTGCTTATCACTGCAAACAATAATTAAAGGGATAGTTTGGCCAAAAATGATATTAAACCCATGATTTACTCACCCCTAAGCCCGCAGAGATGTATATGTCCATCATTTTTCACTCAAACACATTTTCAGTTATTTTAGGAAATGTTTTAGATCTTTCAGTTAATCAAATGTTAAGTTATGGGGTCCACGCCAAAAAATGTGCATCCATCATTCACAAAAGAAATCCAAACGGCTCCATGATGATAAACAAAGGTCTTGTGAGGGTAATCCGTGCCGTTTTGTTGTAGAAATATCCACATTTAAAACTTTATAAACGAAAATAACTCGCTTCTGGTAATGCCGCCATCATAGTCGCGTCCACAGAGAGCTTACGCAGCTTACGGAGGTTTCTCTGCTGCTGCTCTGTGCCCCCACCCTCCGAATTTGTCATACGTCACTAAGAAAAGTGTGTACACTATGCTGATACTATCTCCTGGATACAGAGGAGTCTAAGATGGCGGCATTATCGAAAGCTAGTTATTTTCGTTTATAAAGTTTTAAATATGGATATTTCTACAACAACACCACACGGATTACCCTCAGAAGACCTTTGTTTATCATCCTGGAGCCATTTGGATTACTTTGGGGAAGGATAAAGCATTTTCTTTGGACTTGAAGAATGTGGATCCCATAACTTTACTGTTAATGACTGAAAGATCTAAAATAACTGAAAATGTGTTCGTCTGAAAAATGATGGACAAATGCATCTCGGAGTAAATAATGGGTTTAATATAATATTTGGCCTAACTATTCCTTTAAAATATTTATAATAAATGGCCTACTACATTTTGTCTATATTACATTATAGTTTCTTTTATTCTAAATTGTTGAAATGAATCACAACACCCCCACCTCGCAGTTCCAGGTTCCCTTCTGGATCGGCAGATATGTGCCCACCATTTGGTCCCCAAGGCCAAGCCCTGCAGCGCATGCATCCTAACCATGCCAGTGGGGCTGGAAACGGCGGTTACCATCGGCAACACTCCGACCCCTGTTTGCCGTATCCACCTCAGCAGAACTTCAAGCAGGAGTACATGGACCCTCTGTACGACCGGGCAGCCCACATGGCCGGACCACAGGCACAGAGGTTTCCACCCGCCCATATGATGGTCAAGCAGGAACCCACCGACTACACTTATGAACCTGGTGAGTTTTGATGACAATGCTGTGTGAAGATTAAAAGATCATGGGCAGGGCAGAGTAATGTGACCCAAGTTGGGTCTTATCTCACTGTATAAAAAATATCTGTATTTTTGTCTGGTTTTCAAGTAAACATGCTTATGCGATACACTCTAAAAACAAACGGTGCTAAATAGCACCAAAAGTTGTTCACTGGCTCGCAATCATAGGCAGTGTTGGGGTAACGCTTTACAAGTAATGCGCATTACGTTATAATAATATTACTTCTCTGAATAACGAGTAAAGTAACACATTACTTTATAAATGTACACATTCATATTTGAGTTACTTTTCAGTTTAATTAATTTAATTTAAAAATAAAATTATGTTCTGAATAAAACTGAACATATTAATGTATCTAAGCGAGATGGTGCCAGGGGGGCCCCAGTTTTATGACATTTTATGAAATACAATAATTTATCATGAATTCTGTGTAATTAAACCTAAAAAAATAAGGCCACTACCAAAAGCACAACTTTTTTGTATAATTTAATGTTTTTTTTTTTTATTAAAATGTTGAGTTTTAGAACAGTTTTTTGTCACAAGTTTTCTTTGGGGGGCCGCGAAGGAATGCACCGTACACGAGGGGGGCCGCACGCTGAAAAAGTTCGGGAACCACTGCTATATAGCACTAAAAATGGTTCCCCTATGATTAAGAGCTTTTAGTGCTATTTAGCACCAATTTTGTTTATGGTGTGCTTAAAGTGATAGTTCACCAAAAAATTAAAATCTGTAACCATTTTTTCACCCTCACTTCAAATGATTACTAAGGATGTCAGTCACTAACATTCTGCCCTAACATAATTTGTGTTCAGATATTGGTTTAAAATGACATGAGGGTTAATGAGGGTTAAAGAGGTAATGATGACAAAATTTAAATGTTTGGGTAAAATATCCGTTTAGACCCAGAAAACACGTTTTAATATGTTAAGAAAATAAGTTTAATTCAAAGTCTATTTTTTGAAAACATCCTATGCTCTTAAAACGTTTGTTTTATGTGTAAATTTAAGTTAATAAGAAGTACAGTTTTTTTCCAAAATTAAGTTTTTTTTCCCAACGCTCCTTTCTTTTTAGAAATGTAAAAGACTATTAATTGTAAACAGTGAATTTATGAGCGAGACTATCGCTTCTGTAAGTTTCAAACAGACTTTGGTTTGCATCCACTGACACTTGGTCTCAACAGCAATTCTGTACTTCTCCCCTGCTCCCTCGCCCTGCTCTCCTTTACCCCCCCCCCTTCTGTATGTACTTCAAGAGAGAGGGAGGCATAGGAATTTCATTGAGAAAATGGAGGGCACTGGAAACCCGAGAATCCCCAGTGGAGAGCTCCGGGTGTAGGGTTGCCACAGCGGCTTCCTTTTTCTGCAGGCAGATGAACTCATAATGGAAAAATGAGCGTAGCCTCGGTAACCCGAGCTTGTGCACTGGTTTGGTCGAGCGGGCAGGGGGAGGGAGGGGTGTTTTGGGGAAGTTGTGTCGAAGGGAGGGGGCATGGCGTTGTAGCAGGGGGGGCTCTCAGCTTAGACAAGCTCACCTCCTCCTGCTTGGTTTAGTGACCAACACGGGGTTGAAACACAACACTCTACGTAGGTCCTACTTATTAGTTCTCTGTAAAGACTACATTCAAACAAGCACAGATGACTATAAAAAAACTAAAACGACTGTAATCCAGTTGCAGATGCTTTAAAATTTAAACAAAAATATTTTTCTTGTATTTTTTTCTTATCTTTATTCACTGATACTATTGAAAAAGCATGCTTGTTTTTACAGGGCTCAACTTTATATGTGCAGAAATGTGGCAACTTTGGAGTAGATAGGCTTGAACAAAAGCATGTTTGTGTGAGGATAAACCACAGTTTCTTTATCTGAGGTGGAGCCCCAGTTGGTATGGATTGTTATCTGTAGATTTATCCCTTCATCCCCGCTGCTTTGCTACAGAATAAAAGACCAAACTAAAACAGGAAAATATGCAGCAGTTCAGTCAAAACATTTAATACATGCGTAGAAAATTATATTGTTAGCAGAAATTGTGAAAAATATTTTATTTTACTTTTTATTTAAGACTATTATTTTAATAAATCCCAAAACTTCCTGTTTATTTACACACTCTAAGAAAGGATGTGTTCGTTTTTAACACATTGTTTTGTGTTATCCTATTTAACGCATTTTGTGTCATTTCGTGTTGATTTTGTGTTCAAATAAATAAAAGGGACAACAACAAGATTGTTCCAAACATAACACAGAGATGTGTCTAGTTTTATCTATTCGCGCAAATCGTTTAACGCGCATCTGGTGTAAACCCACAGTAATGCTACATACACACCTAACGCGGGGCATCACGTTACTCGCTCTAGATTACTTGCGAGATTTAACTTTGTGTCATGCAAATTTTTCGTTCGAGTTGAATATTTTCAACCTGGGCGAAGATGTGTTTGAGGCGAATAGTGCGTGTTTTTGCGACAAACGCGCCGCCCATAACGCGTCATTCGCATCGCCCCATGCGAGTACGCGGCTGATCACGTCTTTGCATTGACTTTGTATGTAATCTACCCGCGCAAATGGTTGAACTCGCATATGGTGTAAACCCACAGTAATGCTACATACACACGTAGTGCGGGGCATCGCGTTACTCACTCTAGATTACTCGCAAGATTTAACTTTGTGTCATGCGAATTTTTCGCTCAAGTTGAATATTTTCAACCTGAGCGAAGAAAATCTGATCGCGTCTTTGCATTGACTTTGAATGTAATCCACTTGGGCAAATTGTTGAACTTGCATCTGGTGTGATACATTAATACATTAAACACAGTAATACATTAAACCCCGTTCCGCGTTTTAGCTACAGCCTTAACTTCCATGCTGCTGTTTCCTCAAATCCATTCCACTTGGTTTAGAGTCCATATAATTTAAACTCCATTTCATGTTTTCACTACTTTCACCTGCTGCACACGCGTGACACAAAGTTGTCAAAGTTAATCAAAGTTGTTACTGTGGGTTCACACCATATGCGAGTTCAACGATTAGATTCGATTACAAGTAGATTACATACAGTCAATGCAAAGACACGATCAGACGCGTCCTCGCGTGGGGCGATGCGAATGACGCAATATGGGCGGCGCGTTTGCCGCGAAAAAAAACCTCGCTTTTCGCCTCAAACGCGTCTTTGCCCAAGTTGAAAATAATCAACTCGAGCGAAAAATTTGCATGACACGAAGTTAAATCCTGCAAGTAATCTAGAGCGAGTAACGTGATGCCCCACGTTTGGTATGTATGTAGCATTAGGCTAAAATAAATTGTTTAATAAAATAGCTCAAGGATACGAGAAAATGCCATATTCTCCAGTAAATGTTTTTTTTTTGCTTCCGAGGCCTAACTGTAAAGTGACGCTAAAAAAACATTATATGCTTTATTTTTTGCATTATAAATTTCTACTCGCATGTTAATAGTTTAAAGTTTCACCTTCCATTGCTTTGTCAAAATAAGTGCCTGCATCAAAACCATTTATGATAAAAGAGACGCTCACAAAATACACGCAAGACACTCTCTTAACAGTAAACTCTGATTACGTGTAAGATTATGCGAGTATCTTGCCCGCGCGAGCGTCTCTTTTATCATAAACCCTTTAGACGCGTCTGCAGCAGGCACTTATTTTGACAAGACACGTGATGCACATAGGATCACTCGAAGCGCAAAACACATATTTTGAAATTACGCACCACACACATGACGGGCAACATACATGTTGTGACGAACTTCGCATAGTACGCCCTCGAAAAAAAGAAGTCACCGGCCGCCAATGTACACTATAGATACTTAAAAAGAGTGAGAGATCTTGTTTGTCAATGTTATATATTTTTGTGTAGCACTATTTTGTGTTCATGCTAGGCTACAAATGCTTCATAAATTTTCAATGTTTTCAATGCACTTTAATATGAGAGAGAGAGAGAGAGAGAGAGAGAGAGAGAGAGAGAGAGAGAGAAATTTGTGGAAGGGGAGTAAGTAGAAAGCTAACTCTGGACTTCAGGTTTTGCTCTTTCTTCACTCTAAAAAAGCTTGTTTTTTTAACCTGTTCATATCAAATATGGACATTTTCTAGGATAATCTAAACCAACGGTTGAGTTTGTTCATGTTTTACCCAACCATTCATTAAATGCGGTTTAATTGTCTAAAATCCAGGGCGTAAAAATATATCTGTTGTCAGACATTATGACTAAACTATGAAAAATGTATTCAATGGCAAAGGTTATCAAATCTGCCCTGCACCAACCCTACGGACATACCAAACATAAAAGACAAGCACTAATTGTCTTTTCATTATGGGGAATGTAAATATATGAAGAGTTTGGTTCCAAAACTAGATTTTTTTTGTTTATTATTGTGTTATTATGTTTTTATTGTGCTACTTAGCTGTTTTTTTAGTTATAAAGGCTTAAATCAAAACAAACCATCTGCAGTTTGATTTTAATTGGAATGCATCAAAAAATGAGATTTTTGAAAAATGTAAAAAACAGACTTATCTCGTTTTGGAACCAAACTCTTCATATATTAGCACATAATTTGCATGCATACATTATTCATGGTTTTATGTTTACCCCACACAGATGTGCCTGGTTGTCCTTCCATGTACCATCACAATGAAGGCTACCCCAACCCACAGCACAACAGTGAAGGTATGATGCACACTAATAAAACTCTGGTATCTGGACATGCTTTCTTCATCTAGAACATGCAGTTCCAGAGTGCACATCTCAAACACTCAAAGCAAGTCAGGATTGGCCAGGGCCGTGCGGTCATTGGCTAACCAGGCCAGAGGGTCTGTGTTTCTGTTGGCATGAGCATTCGTTTCTGCCTTGCATAAAGAATTCCAGGGTAAATATTACTACTGGAAAAGACGGGTATTTTTCCTGGAGCGAAGAAAAACAAGCCTTCTTGTTGCGTTTGCCGCACCATTTTTGGTGTTTTTAGTTGTTAGCTTCTGTGGTGCTAATGCAATGCTCAGAAGCTTCAGAAACACTTGACTGACATTTACTGACGCATTACTCATGTCAAGCCTGTGTACTAACAATTCCCTTGTCCTGTCTTTAGGATACATGTTCGAAAATGATTCCCGCGTTGTTCCTGAGAAATTTGAAGGTGAGTCTTCATAACCAAACATACAACGATTTCTTATCAGATTTGCAAAAGCAAGATTCTTAAGAATATGCAATTTTTTTTTAGATTAAAGCCAGATCACAGATATCACCAAAAATGACAGGCTTGCACTATTTATAGGTCTCTTAAATAAGCACATTCGTCACAATTATCATTTTTAACTGCCTCATACAAAAGGTCAGATTTCCTTGCTTCCGCTAAAGCACTTTGGAACATCCTCATATAATGCTGGGATAACATGGATCATCCGGTTTTCACAAACTTGTGGATCACATGCCAGCTTGAGTGCATGCAAAAGGGGAAGTAATGCAAAAGAGGAACATGAAGACATTCAGACATTTCTTAAAGGAATAGTTTACCCAAATATAAAAATTCCCTCATAATTTACTCATCCTCACGCCATACCCCTTTAACTACTTTTAAAATGTGAACTATTCCCTTAAATTTTCCCTCAAACAGACTTGAATCCTTCATCATGGTTGATGGAAATGCTGCACTAAACTGAACTATAAGTCAGTTACTGTCAGGGTTGCTATCCTGGCTTACATTCACTAAGACTTTATGTTTAAAAAGATATAGCAGACAAAAGAAGAAGGAAAAATACTTACCAAATTAAACCTCTACTTCCTTTTAAAGAGCTTCTCTGCATTTTCTCTATAATCCCTCATCTTCAGTCAACATACTGACATCATAGGCTTTGCTTGGATAAAGACATGGAAGATGTAATTATGGTTTACAGGTGAATTCATGGGTAATCTCTTTGCCTTAGGTGAGGTGAAGCAGGAAGGGGGTGGCGTGTTTCGCGAGGGTGCCCCCTATCAGCGCCGTGGCTCACTGCAGCTCTGGCAGTTCTTAGTGGCGCTCCTGGACGACCCTGGCAATGCACATTTCATTGCGTGGACTGGCCGTGGCATGGAATTCAAACTCATTGAGCCCGAGGAGGTAAAGTGTGCCCAACATTTACAGACAAAGTGTGACGTCTTTTAATGTTTAAGGTGCAATTTGGGATTTTTAAAAGGATCTCTGGACAGAAATGCAATTTAACATACATAACTATGTTATTAGTGGTGTATAAAGATCCTACATGATGAACTGTATTGTTTTATTACCTTAGTATGAACCGTTTTTATCTACATACACCACGGGTCTTCTTACTATACGCTTGCGAGAGCCCTTCCAACGATGCATTAGAAAAAGATTAGTGGATGCTATTGCAATTAAATGTTTTCTCTAAAATCCTCTCAAGCGGAGGACTACTATTGGTTTCCGCCTTCCAATTGGTTGCCTTAGCTCATTTCCATAAAGCTGACCTGATATTAAATCTCCTCGCCGCTTACACTGTCCAAGATGTGCTGTGCCGGTGCCAACACCCAACTTCCAACATTAAAGGGGCCATGGCATGAAAATTTTACCTTTTCCATGTTTAAGTGCTATGATTGGGTCCCCAGTGCTTCTATCAACCTAGAAAATGTGAAAAAGATCAACCGAGTAACTTAGTTTTGGTAAACCATTCTTTACAAGCACATGAAAAAATAGGTTTGTTGAAATTTGGCTCTCCTTATAATGTCATAAGAGCTCTTATTATAATAATACCACCCCTTAATCTGCACTATCCAACCACAGCACTGTCATTTAGTGCAGAGAAATGCACAATTGAGTTTTAATTGCAACAAACCACCATCATTAGCCTCTTTCACACAGTAATTCTGGTAAATTACCATGAATTTACCAGAATGAATTTACCAGTAAATACAAAAATGTGCTGTTCACACATGCAGTGACATTCCGTCTTTTTACCAGTAAGACATCATTCACACATCAGTATCAAACTACCGGTAAATTCGGAGAGAAAGCGGAAGTTACCTGTGGCGCGCGACCGGCGAGCTCCGTCCGTGGCGTATTTGTAAACGGCGGGTTATGACTTAATATCCACGGTCCGTATTTTGTTGTTTTCACATCTGTGGCCAGTGGCAAACGGTCGCGAAGTTGCTCGTGACCAAACAACATTGCGTTAGGCGGCGTCAAACGGAACCTGCGCGTTTGCACATTAGGCTTCACAGATGGTGTGCTAAGGACGTCGGCAATTTGGCAATTAGATGGTAAGCTGTTTTAAACAACTTTGGCGAAGAAATGTGGATGTTAACTTCAGGTGTGCTCGACTTTTAAGCAACATGTGTGTGGAAACGTCCGTAAACAGTCTGGGGGAAACCGCGTCACCTGTATAAAAAACTTTCTGATTGGCCCGCCCGATCTGTCAGCGCGTTCTGACGTCATCTAAATGCTGGCAATGCTATATTTTTCGTTCACACACAGCGCTTACCGGCAAATTACCGTTAATCTTACAACCTGTCTTACTGGTAAATTGGGAGCACTGATTTACCGGAAAGGTTCTGTTCACACATGACATGTTAACTGCAATTTACCAGTAAATTACCAGTAAAGACTGTATGTGTGAAAGGGACTATTGTCATCAGTGTTTGAATTTCATCAGCTCATTTGCATTTTAAAGGACACACCCAAAACGGCACATTTTTGCACACACCTACAAAGTGTCAATTTTAACATGCTATAATAAATTATTTATATGGTATTTTGAGCTAAAACTTCACATACGTGTTCTGGGGACACCAAAGATTTATTTGACATCTTAAAAAAGTCTTGTGCCATGGCCCCTTTAACTCTCCTCGATGCTCACACTGTCCAAGATGTGCTGTGCCGGTGCTCGCCACCAGCTCTCAATGAAAATGAATGACTTCCGGCGGCGGTGTGAACATACAGTTGTCACCATTACACGCCCTCATGTTTCTACAGTAGCCCTAAATTGACAAACTGTTCTTTAGATTGCTAGATGGCACTAAAAGTCACACATTGCTTCACACAAAAATCTTATTTTTTATGGAATATTGTAGTGTTTTTATAAATTATTAATAAGTACTACATTTTTTATGTATAAGCTTTAATCAAAAATATTAACCTCCAACCACCTTTGAAACAACTTCTCTTCCCAGACTGATCTCACGAAAAGTCGTGTTATAGTCACGAAAAATTAGATTAATTTATTATTAATTTATTGTGCCTTGAGCACAAATGTCTTTTTGTGTGACTCGCACAAATTTCCATAAATAGTTTCGTAGCAATTTATGTATTGTTTTCTCATTGATTTTTCCTATTTTCTTACCATTTTTTATTAGGGTTGGGGTTAGAATCACTTTGTTATATTTTAGACATCCTAACTCCAACCTCAAGCGATAATGATTTAAAAATAGGAAAGAAACAATACATAAAATGACACGAAAAAGGCACAAAAAAAGCAGAATTTTGTGCAATGGACACAAATTAATCAAATTTTTTGTACGACTTTCCGTGAGATCATGTTGTCTCTTCCTGTTACGAGTTATGATGTGAGGGCGGGGCTATTGGGGACTCGCTGCAGTTGATCAACCTCATGTTTGTTTACCAACACCCAACTTCCAACATTAAAATCAGTTCCCAATGTATGAACTCAGGTCCCACTTAGATTTACATCACAACAAGGAAATTGAGAGAATCGCAACTTCCATTTCTTAACTCTTTCCCCGCCATTGATGCGTTATCTCGTCAATTAAGAGAAAACATTTGCTTAAAAAAACGTGTTCCTGATGAATTTTTCAGTTAATCTTCAATTACTGCGATTATACACTAGATCGCGCACTTACCCAATTTATAAAAAAACGGAGTTTAAAATTAGTCAATAATTTTTTGGCTTCAGTTTATTCATAAATTATTTACTTATTTTAAACTCTGTGTATGTTTTGATAATCGTTCTGAATTTAAGAGTTTATAAGCAGAGAATTTTTTTAGATATGATGAAACGTTTTTTCCAGTTTTGTTTGTTTGTTTATTGTTTGTTTGAAAGCAGAGGGTGTGTTTTTTCATTTGCTATATTTGTATGTTTATATATTTTTTTAGAAGACATTTTTCCTGGAAGGCATTTTGTAAAACTTTTGTGAAAATCACAAAAAATGCTGGCGGGCAACTTTTCAAAAAATTAGGGAGGAATTGGTGGGGAATGAGTTAAAATACAATAACTAAAACCCCATTCTCACCAGTCTGTTTCTGTTGTGTCCCATTTAATATTTACGCATTTTTGAGATTGAACCTATGACTTTTACAAATTTATATTTTATACATTTAAATTTCTCTCAGCTTTGTTGTGTCCCTCGACCATGACCACATTATGTAGCAAAATGGAAGTTGCCAGTCCTATTGTAAGAAATAAGATGTCACATTTTCACTAGAAGTGGTTTACACTGTAAAAGCATTGTGGCGCTTAAAAAAAAAAATCGTAACTACTTTATGTTCAACTGTTTGAGACTTGCAATTGTTTTTAGATCCTTTAGCGGCAAAGAAACAACATGCTTTCTGAGTTCACAGGACGCCACATATGAATGCGATCCAGAAAACATTAATAGTTATTGATCATTGAAAAAGAACTAAGTGGATGATATGAATATTTGGGTTTCAGATCAATTCTACGCAGACTTTATTCAGCTTTTACAGTGTATAAAGAGAATAAACAATGGATTTTAGGATTTGCTTACGATCAACTCGCACTTCCCCGGGGTCTAAGAACTCATCCACACAATGCCAGTTTTCCATTAGGTGCTATGCATTATTTACCCCACTTAACAGCATAGTGAAATAAAATGGAGAATGGCTCCATTACCAAATATTACAACCTTCCATTTGGCGGGAGTCTAAGCACACCGCAGCGGTCGAGACGCAAACGTTAACCTTCCATTGTCTGTGGTCGGTAGACGGCTAAATGGCATGACTCAGCGTACAGAAATGCATCCATCAGTTCTGCTCTACTGTACATATGAATCATTCATTACAACTAAAGTTTTACTATGGCAATTAAAGCGCAGAGCTCTCTCTCAAAAACCAAACAAACAATCAGTTCCTCTGAGACCAACTTTCCTGGCCTGAGAAGGTCAGTTTTTGTTCTCATGGTCCCTCAAGTTGAACCTTTAAGTCGTGTTGAAGGATAAATATATATATTTTCACTGCAAAATGCTAAGCTGACAGTCTTGTTTTTTGCTGTGTGCACTGTGGTGTTTTGGGAACAATTTAGTGGTAATTTTGTTATATAAAAGGGAACTGCATAGGTTTGTGGTGACTCGCCCTTCCGTGTCACAGTGTACAGGAACCACATGGCCACCGGTGACCTCTAGTGGTCAGTTAAAGTTTTTATACAGTAGAGCAGATGATGTTGGCAGGTCAGCTGTAAAACAACTATGAACAACTGTATAAACAACTAAGCCATTGCCACTGAATTTATAAATGCCTTCATGTTTTTTTTATATTATATTTTTTATGTTCTAGGTGGCAAGACTTTGGGGAATGCAGAAGAACCGTCCAGCCATGAATTACGACAAACTGAGTCGCTCTTTGCGCTACTATTATGAGAAGGGAATTATGCAAAAGGTATTGGAATATTTTTTATAATAATTATAATTATTATTTAATTATAATAATTTTAAATAATTAAAAATAAAAATAAATATAATTAAATATCCTGTCTTACATTATATTAAATATATTATTTAAAGCTTTTGACATTTTTTAATTGCTTTTGTTGAAAATAATCAAAAATCATTTATTCATAAACAATCAGTGTTTAAAAACGGTCTCCTTAGCATGATTCACAACGATAAGCTTTTAATAATCATTTAAGTTGGATTTTACGGAAAATGTTAGTAGTTTTACAACAAACTTAAAGGGACACTCCACTTTTTTTTGAAAATATGCTCATTTTCCAGCTCCCCAAGAGACATTTGATTTTTACCGTTTTGGAATTGATTCAGCCAATCTCCGGGTCTGGAGGTACCAATTTTAGCATAGCTTAGCATAATCCATTGAATCTGATTAGACTATTAGCATCACGCTAAAAAATAACCAAAGAGTTTCGATATTTTTCCTATTTAAAACTTGACTCTTCTGTAGTTAAATCGTGTGCTAAGACCGACAGAAAATTAAAAGTTGCGATTGTCTAGTCAGATATGGTTAGGAACTATACTCTCATTCCGGCGTAATAAGGACTTTGCTGCCGTAACATGGCTGCAGCAGGCGCAATGATATTACGCAGCGCCCTTATTGAAAGTTACCAGGGGGACTATTTTCAAGAAGTGCGTAATATCACTACGCCAGCTGAAGCCATCTTACAGCAGCAAAGTTCTTGATTATTACACCAGAATGAGAGTATAGTTCTTAGTTATATTGGTCTAGAAAATCACATCTTTTAATTTTTTGTCAGTCTTAGTACATAATATAACTACAGAAGAGTCCATTTTTAAATAGGAAAAATATAAAAACTCTTTGGTTATCTTTGTGCGCGATGCTAATGCTCTAATCAGATTCAATGGATTATGCTAAGCTATGCTAAAAGTGGTACCGCCAGACCTGGAGATCAGCTGAATGGATTCCAAAACTGTAAAAATCAAATGTTTACCTCTAGGGGAGCTGAAAAATTAGCATATTTTCAAAAAACGTGGAGTATCCCTTTAAATATAGCTACATAAAGTAACCTGCCATTTTATGTTTCAAACAGAAATGGCGGTAGAGAGGCATCTTTAATAGTTCACTAAAATAATGCTGTTTTTCAGGTGGCGGGTGAGCGCTATGTTTACAAATTCGTCTGTGAGCCGGAGGCTCTGATATCCTTGGCATTCCCTGACAATCAGCGACCAAGTCTGAAAGCAGAATTCGAGCGCTACGTCAACGAGGAGGACACGGTGCCGCTGTCACACCTTGATGAGGGTGCGTCTTACCCTCCCGAACCAGCTGCCGCCAACATGGGCCCTCAGCCCTATTCCAAAGGCTACATGTACTAATGCCACCATCATTCTCCCATGTTTTCCATCCCAGTTTACTACCCCCTGCACCTATTGCACATGCTCACCCCATCCACTTGTATATAAGGCTAAGTTTTTTTTTCTTTAAATTAATCTCATTAGGGACTCTGCATTCCTCTCATTTCTGAGGCCTATCTAATGTAAACACATTACTGTGGTTTAAGAGATTGCTTAATAAAGACTCGATATTACTACTATACCATGAGAACAGTCTCAGTTTCTTATGATCATGATATTCTAATGCAATAGGTAAAACAGGTGAATTATTTATTATTATACCACGGAGCTGTTGAATGCTTTATTCTGATTGGTTAAGAAATGTTTAATGGGTATGCATTATTTTTCGATAAACGCACACCTGACCTGACCTGTCAAGTGTTTTAAAATGACAACCTGAGCAATGTTTTAGAAATGTCTGTGGTAACCGTGGTATATTTCCTTTGAATTATATGAAATAATGCACACACACAGTGTGACGGCACTCCGTTCGTGTCACATTTCCATTTTGGGTGTGCATTATTTTCAAATAATTCAACAGCCCATCATCAATTATTCATTGCTTTCATGTGGACTTATTCTTTAATCTAAAGCCAAATCCATTCTGGTCCTGTAATTTCCCGTAAAAGGCATATTTCTTAAGATACAGTATTTTTGCAATAGCAGATTTATTGGAGACAGTTCAGTCAAAACATCCTCCAAGAATTTCCCTGTAGCGATAAGATGCTGTTTTATAAACAGATTTACCTTAATGGTTAGCCCTTGTGCATACCGTTCATTTCTCCTTTAGATAATATTCTTATGAAATGGCTCTTATTATTTGGCATAAGCACTTTGTGTATTTTATAAACGTGACCCAGAAACAAATGATAATTACTGTGGTGGTGGTCATGTTAAAGGCGGGGTGCATAATTTTTGAAAAACACTTTGGAAAAGAGAGTCGGGCCAAGTACCAAACACACTTATAGCCAATCAGCAGTAAGGGGCATGTCTACAGACCGGCATCGTTGCCTGGGTTGCGTATGTGTGGGGCCGGTCTATGAAAAGAAGGTCCAGATTCTATTGTGGTAGGGGTGTGTTAGTTCAAGTGATTTTAAATGTCAACTTTGGCTTTCATAGATCATGCACCCCACCTCTAAACTTTGAAAATATGCTCATTATGCAGCAGCCAAAAATAGTCCCATTAGTAACTGTCAATAGCAAAGGACTATTTTCGTGCACTGCTTAATATCATTGCGCCTCCTGCAGCCATGTTGCGGCAGCAAAGTCCTTGATTATTACACCAGAGTATAGTTCCTAGCCATATCTGCTTAGAAAATCGCAAATTTTAATTTTCCGTCAGTCTTAGTACACGATGTAACTACAGTAGAGTCAAGTTTAAATAGGACAAATATCGAAACTCTTTGGTTATTCTTTTTAGTGTGATGCTAATTGTCTAATCCGATTCAATAGATTATGCTAAGCTATGCTAAAAGTGGTACCGCCAGATTCGGAGATCAGCTGAATGGATTCTAAAACGGTAAAAATCAAATGTTTAACGCTAGGGGAGCTGCAAAATTAGCATATTTTCAAAAAAGTGGAGTGTCCCTTTTAACATTAAATATTTTTTATTTACTAACAAAAAATAAAATTTTAGTTACATTTATTTAAAATGTAGCTTCTATAAACATCTCAATACAAAGAAACAGAAAAGCTCTAGTTAACTTTTTTAAAGGCAAGTTTAATTTAAGTTAAAAATGGTTCAGAAATAAGACATAAGCTGTAACAATATCAAAAACGGATGGACTCACCCCCCATCATTTCCTCTAATAAAAGAGCTATAATGCAAAATCTTTGTGGTCCGATACATTGATCCAGTACTGAATCAACAAATTAAAGATTAAACAGAAGAAATGTCCCAAATAAGGATGAGATCTGTGTATGATAGATAGTGACTCTAACATCCTGTTCACTTACATGCCCAGATATCCGTAATGGAACTAACTGAATTAATTGAGATACTTTAGTCAACATTCACTGACCAGACGGATGTGCTGTCCACACGTCATACAACAAATGGGTTGCCCAGGAAGCCTGGATGACAAGCAGCTGCATTTATATACAGTATACAGATAGGATACATAAACCCAGACAACTTTTGTTTAACCCTTTTATGTACTGTACCATCAAAGAACCCAAGTAGTAATCTTTGCCTTGAATGGTCAAGCCATTGCCACTGAATTTATTTTACAAGGCTTGTAAAGTCTAAAATTAACAGCATTTATGTGTATATAAATACTGTTAATTTATATATAAAAAACATAAAATTGACAAATACAGTGCAAGCAGAAAGGAGTCAACATCACCTTTATATTCAAACGTGGTAGTGAAAGAGATCTTGTCTTATCTCCAAAACTAGCGCCCATACAGGAGGAATTTTGTCCATGTTATCCTCCACAACAAAAATGTTGCTTTGTTCATCAGTATCCGAAACTTGCAGTCTATAAGGACCTTGTTTGAAAGTTCTAGCGTCTCCTGAAAGCTCTGGAGATTCTCCATGCGTTTGGTTCCTCGTATCTGTTGTAAAGGGGTTCCAACCTCTGCTGTTTCTTCTGCTTGCTGAGGCGCGTTGGATCGGACACTTTGAAGAAAGCCGGAGCGAATTCTACCAGCCACCTCGGGTCAATGGTGGTCACCTCTCTCATGTACTCCTTGGTGGTTAACACGAGCTCATGGTATACCACCCTGCGGAAAGCAAAATCAACTTTAGTATTAGCAATAAAATTAGATTAATGTTTTATATTGTTTCCACTGTTACAAATTTACCATTCTGGTTGGCGATTGAACAAAGCACTGGAGGGGTGGATGTACACCACCTGCTGGTCTATAAGCGTCCTGTAGCCTTCCTGTGGATCCTTTTTGCCAGCATTTCTGAAGAAACCACTGCAAATGGCTTTCTGTACACGCACAGTGGCCTTTCCACATGAAACAACATCTAGCTTGTGCCTGAAACGGGAGACAGCAGAGTATAAGCGCAATGTGAACTTGACATTGAAGTAAACCTGTGTTCTATTGTTATCAACTCCTTACCTGTCCATGATACCCAGCATCTGTTTACGAATATCCTGAGCACGTCGGAGAGATCGCGCCTGGATGAAGTTTTCGTAGCACCAGGGGTTGGAAAACTTGTTGTTCTTCCAAGAGTTATAGACAGCCAACAAAGTCAGGTGGTCTCCCTCAGGCTGGTGAAACTTGGCCTTCTTCTGGTCTGCCAGAGCTTGTTTGTCCTAATATGTAGAGGAAAGACATCCCGAAATAAGGATCTTTAAGATCAGTCGTCTTGGATTGGATCTCACTCCAGCTGACGCCAAACCTGGGCTTAGACACTTTGATCACTCATTAGGTTTCTAAAACCATCTGACCAATATATTTCCATTACTTTTTCCTATGTTTAAAGGATTAGTCCATTTTCTTAAAAAAAAAAATCCAGATAATTTACTCAGAACCATGTCATCCAAAATGTTGATGTCTGTCCCTGTTCAGTCGAGAAGAAATTACGTTCTTTGAGGAAAACATTCCAGAAATTCTCTCACTTTAAGGGGCTTTAATAAACCCCAACACCTAATAGTTTTAATGTACAGAGTTTCAAAGGACTCTAAACAATCCCAAACTATGCATGAGGGTCCTATCTAGCGAAACGATTGTCATTATTGACAAGAAAAATAAAAAATATGCCATTTATGCTTTTAAACCACAACTTCTCATCCATCAC
This sequence comes from Misgurnus anguillicaudatus, assembly GCF_027580225.2. Taxonomy (NCBI): domain Eukaryota; kingdom Metazoa; phylum Chordata; class Actinopteri; order Cypriniformes; family Cobitidae; genus Misgurnus; species Misgurnus anguillicaudatus. The sequence continues at coordinate 22,876,212 of NC_073340.2, forward strand.
CAGTCCTGTGATGCGCCAGCGCGCCCTCACGCAATACGTCATTACGTCAAAAGGTCACAGATGACGAATGCGAAACTCCGCCCCAGTGTTTACAAGTGTGGAGAAAAAGGACCGTTCCGACGTCGATGTCGAATGATACCAATAAATGTCTTTGTGTCAGTTAATTGTTTAAAATGGTCCGCAAATGTGCGTTTCACGTGACCTTTCTACGTCACTACGCAATTATGTGAGGTCGCGCTGGCGCTTCACAGGACCGGAGATAGACGAGTTGTTGTGGTTTAAAAGTGCATACTTTTTATTTTTCTTCTCAAAAATGACAATCGTTTCGCTAGACAAGACCCCCATGCCTCGCCCGGGATCACTTAGAGTCCTTTGAAACTCAGCTGAAAAAAACTGTTAAGTGTTGAGTTAACTGTTAAGTGTTGGGGTCCATTAAAGTCCATTAAAATGAGAAAATCCCGGAATACCTTCCTCAAAAAACACAACTTCCTCTCGACCGAACAAAGAAAGACATCAACACCTTGGATGACATGGTGGTGAGCAAATTATCTGGAATTTTTTTTAAGAAAATGGACTAATCCTTTAAACATTTTATAAAAATTGCATTCAAAGTTGATAAAAGTGAGAGTAAAGCATACTAGAATAAAGAAATTGAATGTTTAATATAGAAAATTCCATGCCTGGGAAATTTCAAGCTTTATTCCAGGTTTTCCAGTACTGCGGGAAATTTGACTCAAAGATCTGAAAAAAAAGTGTTTGTGAGTGGGCTGCAGAAATACCTTTGGTCTATAGAAGACATTCTGCACTGACAGCATTGACACAATGGTCAGCATCTCTTCGCTGCAGCCAAGATGAACGGACATAATCAACATCTTACACAGCATGGGCTCCAGAGGAAACTCTGCCATCTGATGAAAACGAATAAGGATTAATGAAACATACAACTGCTATTCAAATTCATGCCTCTACACCCTAGCAAAAACAGACTTACTCTACGACCGAGGCGTGTGAGCAGTCCTTCATCATCCAGGGCTCCCAGAGTATACAGCTGCTCCATGGCTGTGATGAGTGTCTCCATGGGTGGAGCGTCCATGAAATCAAATGATAGCAGATCATTGATGCCCATTGCCTGATTGTAGACAAAATTTTTTTTTTTAATTTACAGCAAGTTTATTTATGCATACATGCATATACACAAGGGAGTGAAAGTGAGATTGTACCTTGAGAGACAACACGGTGCTGGCCAAGTTAGTTCGTTGAATCTCGGGCACGTTGGTGGTGAGCATCTCATCTCTGTAGGCACGTTCTGTGTACAGTCTGTAACACTTGCCAGGTCCTGTTCTACCAGCTCTGCCCGCCCGCTGTTTAGCTTGAGCCTGTGTAGCAGAAAAAAACAGGTTCAGGTAATGTACTTGAAGTGTATTATGCACAGCGTAAGGGTCATTACGAATGTTACCTGAGAGATCGGCGTAACCACCAGCTGATCAATGCCAGTTTTGGAATTATAAACCTTCTGTTTGACAAAACCTGGATCCACCACATAGTAGATACCATCGATGGTCAAAGATGTTTCAGCGATGTTAGTAGCAATAACCACCTGGAAACACAAACAAAATAGATAATAAAGCATATGCGGTCAAAATATATGAAGAGTTTGGTTCCAAAACACGATAAACGCCATTTTAAAAAAAATAGTTACCGGCAATATCAGTATTGTATCAGGTCAGTATTAAAAAGTAAATTCTTAACGGGATCGCACACTGGCCGCGCAGCTCAGCGTCGCGCCGCGTCTAGGACAACTCGAGGTATTGTAAACCGGAAGTGCACATTAAATAGCGCGAGCTTTGTCAGATATCGTCTACATCAAAATGCAAAATATACGTTATCAGCCAATGTTAATCGTTAATGATTTGGGACAAATATGATGTTATTTAATGTTAAACTATGTGAGTGGCTCTGTGTGGAGTGACAGGGATTTGAGCAACTTCCTGAGTCAAAGCTGGGAAGCACGGACAGGCGCAATCTGGCGGCGCCGGTGTGCGTATACTCATAGAAAACAATGCGTTTGATTTTTTTAGAGCTGGGCGGCCGGTGTGCGACCCCCTTTAATTTTACGCAAAATCCAATATCTGCCATGTTATCTGTCATCTTTTCTCCATTTATTTACAAAACGTGATAAACGCAAGTTTTCCTTCTCTGCAGAATGCAATAAATCCGCTCAACAAATCACAGCGCACCATTCCACACACTGTAAGCAACAATGGTGGCGCTTTGAATACACACGGAATCCTAGTTTTCCTCATGTACTTTGTTGCTTGTTCTCCCGACAGCATCAAGCTTCTGTCATGCTAACACATTGATCTTATGAAAACTTTTCATTAATTTACTTGAAGTCAACGAAAATCAAGCAGGACCAAAACATTTTACAGCTGATCGCTGTCAAAAAGTTCAGCGACGACATCCAAGGATGATGGCAGCAATGACAGTGTTCTTAATATGACAAAGTCATATTAATCAGTGTATATCACTAGTCAACTAAATGACTATAACATGGCAAAGATGAATGCACATTTATATATTGATTCAATAGATTTATAGCATTTTGAAAAAAACTTGTCATGATTTATTGCATTTTGTGTGAAAAAAATAATCAGTTTTTATAATAAATCTTTGAAAATGTATCTATCTGTTATATATAAAATCAATCTTAATCCCAGCATTTACGCTGTAATGTTTGTGTGGGATTCTTGAAGTGACGAACTCTGTCAGATTCAAACGGCTGTCGCGCGGCACGCCCGCCCGCGCACACACACATATATAGGCGCGCTGGAAGAGAGATTCTCATTATAAAACAGATTCTTAAACAAGATTTTAAGCCCATTATGTGTTTTTACCGAACTTTAGAAGAGAAAAAATAAGGACTTAAATCGGCTTTTTGACACACAGGGATGAAAACGCGATTGAAGTGTCTGTCATTTATATTCACGCCAGAGCCTGAAGAAACATCACTCTCCACTCGATGCCGTCCCTCCCCTCCGTGTTTGGCGATCAGGTTTCATGCGCGCGCAGCTTGTTTAGTAACAATAAGGTGTAAACGTGTGTGTGTCGGCGTGCCACGCTCTCTGTTCAATATTCCACTCGGTGTTTGCGCTGCGTTTTCTGCTCTGTCGTTAACGGCACATAACGTTAGGAACATTGTTTGGAATTTAACTTGTCCAGTCGGACAACTAATTTTCTCTTACACTTGTCCTTCAAAAAATCCACTTGTCCCGGACAAGCGGACAAGCCTTAATGTCGAGCCCTGATTATAACCTTAAAGGAATAGTCTACTCATTTTCAACATTAAAATATGTTATTACCCTAACCAAGAACCGTTGACACATCCCTCTATCATCTGTGCGCGCGCACGCAAGCGCCGGAGCGCGCCGCGACGCCTCGACAGCATCTAGCCTAGCCCCATTCATCCAACTGTACCACCCAGAGACAAAGTTAGAAGTGACCAAACACACCAACGCCCCTCCCACTCAAGACGAGCAGCCACACGAGCAAGTTTGGTGGTACAAAACAAAACGCAGCGCTTCTCCAAGCGGATTCAAAAGAGGAACTACACTCTATGGCGCAACAGCACTCTTGGGAGCACTTCGACTCGCCTGAAAAGTCCGCTCCCCTTCTCACTCTCATAATGGGAGAGGGAGGGTGTTACTGCGCCGAGTCGAAGTACTCCCAAAAGTGCCACCACGCCACAAAACGTAGCTCCTCCTCCAAATCCGCCCAGAAAAGCGCCACGTTCTACTTTGTACCACCAAACCTGCTCTAATAACTACTCGTCCCAAATAGGAAAAACGTTGATGTGTTTGGTCACCCCCAACCTTATCTCTAAATGGCACCATTGAATGAATGGGGCCAAGCTACATGCCATCGAAGCGCCGCAGCGCGCTCCAGCGCCCACGTGCACGCACACAGATGACAGAGGGAAGTATCAACAGTTCTTAGTTAAGGTAATAACATATTTTAATATTGAAAATGAGTAGACTATTCCTTTAAGATGCTATGTGAAAGTTTGTAAGAGAAAATAGTGGTTTTCATCTTGTCACTTTCTTGGTATAGAAAACATGTTTTTACTGAAATTAGTCAAAATGGATTTATTGCGTTTTGGAACCAAACTCTTCTTATCATCTGAGATGTAATAGGTGAGCAGAGAACAGCAAAAATTCAAAGTACCTTTCTACTTCCAGGTGGTGCTGGGTCAAAGATTCTGGTCTGCATTTCGCTGGGCAGGGCAGAGTACACTGGTAGGATGATGAGCTCTGGCACATCAGGGCCGAGAGATTTCATTCGCTCGTAGAGGATCTCGCAAGCAGTGTCGATCTCCTCTTGACCCGTCAGGAACACCAAAATGTCACCTGCACATTACAGATGATTTTTAGAAAAGCATGCTTTATTTTCCCAAGCAATATGCTGCGTACAGGATGCCATGAGCCTGGATAATGTACTGTACAACGTGAGTTTTAAAAAATTTAAATGCGTGAAATGAATAAACTGTGCCATTAAACAGTTTTAGCCAGCGGAGGGTTGGAAACAGAAATGGTATTCCTTACGTCACAAGTTAACAAGCGGATTACACTAAAATTTAAAGCAACGAAAATCCCTCATATTTCATGACGTTGGCAAAAAAATTCCATGACTTTCAATGTCTGGAAAAGACCATTTATTCCAAATTCCATGACCCGTGGGAACCCTGGGAGTGTGTTCCCATATGTGAAAATGTCACCTGGAGGTTCAGTGAGGTGGATCTGCATGACTGTGATCAGGCTGGCATCCAGATAGTCCGTCTCAGGTTCTTTAGTGTACAAAACCTCCACTGGGTATGTACGACCGGGGATTGTGAAAATAGGTGCCTCGTAGAAGTACTGTGAGAATTTCACGGCATCTAGTGTGGCGGATGTCACGATGAGCTTCATGTCTGTTCGCTTCTGTACAGTCTAAAAAATAATGAAGAAAACAATACATCATTTACATTCTGACGAGCCTGACATATGACTCAATGCAAGTATACGCACTAAAACAAAGCCTCAGCTTGTGTATTGTACCTTTTTAAGCAGACCAAAGAGCACGTCTGTGTGGATTGTTCTCTCGTGGGCCTCGTCCAACATAATGATGGCGTACTGGCCCAGATCAGGGTCAATCAGACACTCTCTTAACAGCATACCGTCCGTCATGTATTTAATGACCGTCTCTGGACTCGTGCAGTCCTCAAAACGGATGGTGTAGCCCACCTGCACAGATACAGAAAGACTTTATGACATAAAGGTCACATACACTGGAGAATTGAGGGTATGGATAATTGGTTAGGTCGTGAACGGATAGAAATGAAAGAAAGCAATCATTCACCTCTTGACCTAAACAGCAACCGTACTCCTCCGACACTCTTTTAGCCACAGACATGGCTGCCACTCTTCTGGGTTGTGTGCAACCGATCTTCCCCCGTGTGGTGTATCCAGCCTCAGCCAAATACTGAGTGATCTGTGTGGTCTTCCCCGAGCCCGTCTCCCCAATCACAATCAGGATCTGGTTGTCATGGACAGCCTGTAAAGACACGACAATTGAGTCTCTCACCAAACTAAATCGTTGATCCAAGAAAAATCTGGATATTAAGTCCCATACCTGAATAAGCTGCTCCTTCAGCTTGTAAATGGGAAGACTCTCTCTTTGTTCCAAGATGGAAAGTTGAGTCTTTTTGCCATATGATGCCTTGTTGCCACCAAATGCGTGTTTCTTCCATTCTGGGATGTCGTTGGGCATCATACCTATTCCCCTCATGTTGGCGGCTATCTGCCTGCCGTCAACTGCAGGGATGGGTGTGTGAAAACAGGAAACGGCATTTATTAGAGATGTAGAAATGTGATATCAGCTCTGTGTGGGCTGGAGCTCATACAAGGCCAGAGGGCACGTGAGCAGAAAAGATTTAACGCAAACCAGCCACCATTTGCCTCAACAGCAGAGCTCAGGAAATCAGATGGCCATCTATGAACTCACTACTAGTACGGAAATACAGACAGGAAGTATATCTGGACTTATCAGTGTCTTATATGTGACAACATCTTTTGTTAAAAAATGGACATGGACTTTTTAAAAGCACAATCCTGCTTTATAAAGCTGGATTAGCCAATTTTAAGCAATTTTATTACACTTTTCCATTAAGTACATTTTAACGTCCAAAACTGAATATAATGCAGTATTGGTCATAGTATTTTAAAGGGATAGTTCACCCACCAAAAAAAGAAAATTCTGTCATCATTTACTCATCCTCATGTTGTTCTAAACCTGTATGAGTTTCTTTATTTTGTTAAATACAAAAGAAGATATTTTGATAAATAATGGTATGCACACAGATGGTGGTACCCACTGACTTCCATAGTAGGAATAACAAATACTATGGAAGTGGGTTGTGTCAAATGTGTGGCTAACATCATTTATCAAAGTATCTCAGTTTTGTGTTCAACAGAATAAAGACACTCATACAGGTTTTGAACAACATAAGGGTGGGTCAATTATGACAGAATTTGAATTTTTGGGTAAACTATCCCCTATTAACTCTTTCCCCGCCATTGACGAGTTAACTCGTCAATTAAGAGAAAACGCTTCCCTGTCAATGGCGAGTATTTCCAGCAATCCGAATACCGCTATTACTCACCAGGTGGAGCTCTTCTGCAATTTTTAAAACTCGGAAGTATTGCCCTAGGGCAAACAGATGTATGTCCATGTATGTTTTGAGGATCGCTGTGCATTAGATCTCTATCAAAATACCTTCACAAAACTGTAATTACCGTATTTTTTAGACTATAAGTCGTTCCGGAGTATAAGTCGCATCAGTCCAAAAATGCTTATGAAGAGGAAAAAAACATAAAATCGCACTGGACTATAGGTCGCATTTATTTAGAAAATATTTTTTTTCAGCTGCATGTTTAATTACATGCAGTTTGTAATCTGCAGAATAGGATTTTTATTTTGGAGGCATTTTGTTTGTGTTCTTATGTATTACATTACATACATTACATTACGTTAATGTTTTAGTTAACAGTTTTTCATTTTTTAGTTGTTTATCAGGGGTAGGCTACAGGAGCAGCATATAGCGCCCTCCACGGCTGTAGATGGTTATGTTTTCTCTTGGTTCATGTTAATTTTGACATACAAGTCGCACCTGACTATAAGTCACAGGAGCAGCCAAACTGTGGAAAAGTGCGCTTATAGTCCGGAAAATACGGTATCTCAGTTTTTTGCTCAAAATTTGATGTTTTTGAAGAAACCTACCCATATCTGAGAGGTAATAAAAAGAGAACTAATGAAGGTATGATGAAACTTTTTTGTTTGAAAGGGTGTGTTCTTTCATTTGAAATACTGTATGTTTATATATTTGAAGAAGAACATTTTCAGGAAGGCATTAAACTTTTGTGAAAATCATGTAAAATGTTGGCGGTGGCTGGCAACTTAAAAAAAAAAAACGCTGGCGGGGAAAGAGTTAAATAAATAATAAAGTTTGAATATCTTACCATCAGGCAGTGGGTCCACCCAGTGTTTGTTCAGGCCCATGGGAATCGAGTCCATCTCAGCTTCCCGCTGTGCCTGTTTCACCTCTCGTCTTTCTTTTGCTAGGGCACTTTGCATCATGGCTGCTTGGGAGAGAGATCCATCAGGGTTCTGTAGGAGAAAGGTACAAATATGCAGTTAGGTTCATGAAAAATCCAGAGCTCAGTTTCCTTCAAAGCAACGCAACATTATTCAGGCAGCTGTCAAGCAAGAAGGCAGGTGGTCTGACATACCTTGACAATCTTGACAGGACTCATGTCCATGCTCTGTTTGGTGTGTCCCCTCAGGAATGGAGGCTCCTCTTCCACCAGCTCAATCTCCAAGTCCTCATCTGACAGACAAACCATGACACAGATACTAAATTTGAGGTGGATTGTTGGTGCAGCTAGAAACGTTTCATGTAAACTGACATATTCTGAAAGACTTCGGAGAAGTTTATTTGTTTGCATTGTTGACATTTTTATAGATACAGTAGAGAGAAGGCCGGAAATAAGGCAGATAAAGTAGGAAAAGCAAACTGCATTGTGTTACTCTCACATTATGGTTAAGGTTAAACTAAAATTGTATGGCAAAAACATGTTTATAATCTTTACCAATCAAATGTTAATTTAAAAGTATCACGACTTTAAAAACATTATGCAAACATAATGATAAAGGCATACCCTCTTCATCATCGACTTTAGGCAGAATTCCTGTTTCTTCATCAAAGTCTGGGAATTCCTCTTTAGATAGCACATTGGCAGCAATCATCTAAAAACAAATTAAAATGCAAATTAAAATGTGGACACATCTCATGTTCAAAAGACGCAGTAACAAGGGGTTTCCACATACCTGTTTGATTTCCCACTTCTCTGGATCGGAGATCTTTGTGAGTCTTTTGCGTTCCAGTGAGTCGTCCTCTACCTCTGGTGCATGGCCCAGGTTTAGGTTGGTGGGTCTGTCTGGGTTCCTCATGGCTGACTCTTCGTGACCGTCTCCACCCATATTTCTTCTTCTGTTAGGGTTCAGATCTTCACCTGTGTCCTGGTCAACATCCTACAAGACAATAGTGCAAAAGGTCAGGGGGTATGATTTATATAAACATTGATATGGTCTGGAAAAAAAGGCAACTTCTGATAACCAGGGTTCCCACACCTTAGTTAACTTCAAATTCAAGGACCTTTCAAGGACTTTCCAGGTCCAATACCCTCAAATTCAAGGAATAAATTCGAGTGAGAGCAAGGTTACATCGTGTTATCTTTTAAGATACATTGTTACAGTTTCCTTTCGAGGAAACTTCACTGCGGTGACACTTTGTAGATGCCTCCAGGGGTAAGTGTGTCTGAATGTGTATATCAAATTCAACCAATGGTGAGGCTTAACGACAAAGACAGGGTGACCCGGGAGCCAGGAAGTATATCGCTATCTGAAATATTGCCAAAGATGACTTTACAGGGATGCAGGAAGTATGGCAAGGGAGACGTAGCGTCTCATTCCCTTCTCAGGGAACAAGTGTTACATATGTAACCCAAGACGTTTTCATGTGTCAAACACAACTATGTATTTATGTACTAGTATTTTGGTATGAGTCAACATTCGCATACAGAAGATATAAGCATTTAAAGCGAACAGTTTAGACGTGTGCTTAAAAAGTCTAAAATTAATATTAAAATAATATTATCCTACACTACACAGGGAATAATATGGATCTTTTTTCCAGAAAACTTCTTGCATAAAATAGATTCAAGCACTTTCCATGACCTGTATCTATGTATGTATATTTTCAAAAACTTCCCAGGGCCTTGAATTTTTTCCCTAGATTCACAAACTTTCAAGGACCTGTGGGAATCCTGGATAACACATCAAACTGTGGTTCAATAAAACTTTAATTGTAATAAAAAATTGAATTAAAAAAATTACTCTTTGTGGATAACCTTTAAAACATGTAGACCTGTTGCTTTGCATTTAAAGATCACTCACCTTCATACTGAGGCTGGTTTTGGATCCAGTAAAGGATAACACCTTGACTTTGACCCTTTGACCTTTACTAACCACATCCGCCACGTTTGCCACCCGACCCTCTCTTCTAAGTTCGGAAATGTGGACCAAGCCTTCCCAGCGTTTCCTAAAGGAAATTGTTAAAGAAGGATGACCATCTATTATAAATACCACATCTATACAAGAACAAACAAGGTTGATCTAAGAATATTTTTTTACGTAACCTCACATAATGCATAACAGCCTAAAAACCTGAAATGTTTAATAAGAAAAAAGAAACAAGACAAACCTAAGACCATCCAACTGCACAAAGCAGCCAAACTGCATGATACTGGTTACTTTTCCATTGTAGATATCCCCAACCGAGGGCTCTTCTGGTGGAGGCCGGTCCACATGTTTGTCCTTCCAGCGGTCGGAGCCCTTATCTCGCTCAGAGCCCTTATCTCGGTCTCCCCGTGCAGGACTCCTGGACCTGCTGCGAGAGTGCCAGCGAGACTTGCGCTTCCTCCGGTCTCTGTCATTAGAGCGAGACCTCGAACGTGAGCGGGAACGAGACCGATGGCGTCGGCGTCTGTCTCTGTCCCTCTCTCTGCTGCGGCTGCGACTTCTGCTCCTCCGCTTCTTCTTGCTGCTGCTGGTTTCAGATCTAAACAGAAGTTGGATGACGTCAAACACGTTCAAGACGCCCAGCTGTGAAAACTTAGTGACAAAAACACAATGATGCATAATTTATGCTTATTTATAACATAAATGGTTCCTTACCTGTGTTTGCTTTTGCTTGAGTCTGATCCACTAACACTGGGCATAAACATCTCCAGCTCTTTCATTACATCAGCAGCAACTTTCACATCATCTGCATCCAGCATAGTCTAGATTGAGGAATAGGTAGTTTGTGAGCCAAACATGATTACTAATTATAAAACAATGTAAAAATGTAAAACAAAGAGCTGCTTCATCACCCTGGTTGAAGGATTGTCAGGTCTGCACAGAGCTGGAAACAGTGTTTTAAGCTTGTCCTTTTCATTCTTTGGCTTAGCCACAGGATAAGAGGCTGTACAATAAACATAAAAGAGCCAGAAGAGCAGAAAAACACATCATGAGCAGTCAGGATAGATGACATCATAAAATACACTGCATGCTTCGCCTTCAGATGTTGTTAAAAGTGCAATTGATCTCTCTCACCTTTACTGGTAGTTGCTTTAGCAGGAGGGCGCATGGTTTGAATGAGACGAAGCAAATTGCCGATGAGCGAATCCTGCCAACAGATTACAAACGACATTTAACCAGTATTTTAGAGAGAAACAGGAACAAAGCTTGACAAAAATACATAAAATATCCAAAAGTTTGCCTTACAGTGAAATCAGCTCCATTTTTAGCCAGCACTGCTTTAAATCCATCAAAGGTTGGGTTTTTCTCAGCAAGGCTGATTACAAACTCAGCTGAAATGCACATCAATAGATTATTAGTACAAATTTTCATAAACAAATATATAGCAGGTTGTGATTGTAAATAGCAGTCTGTTGTCAAGTTTAGTAGTGACTAACAGTTACCACAATTTTAAAGCTACAAAACAAATGTAATAACTGAGATTATGGCGTAAACTACACAACTAACTTTACATGATATTTACACGGGACAAACAATTCAATTCGAGTTAGAGTACGCGTAACATTTTACATGGACTTGTTTGTATTTTAATGAAACAAAACCGTTAACTGACACGCCGAGTCCTTTAGCACAGCAGACAGAAGCTAACTTGCTAAAGTTAGCTCTTCAACAGTTGACACTAACGTGCCACATTTCAAGTCCAATTTACCAACTCAGCAAGATCCTTATCGCTGATTCCTAAATGGTTGTCAAGTTCGGTACAGACTTTAGACACCAAAGACAAATATTCGAGCTTTTCAAGCTCGTCATCTCCGATCTCTGCCATCTTCAGCAATGTTGATGTTTCGCTTAACGTACAGGAAGAACGCGACAATGCGTACTCCTGCTTGATAACGTCTACTTCCGGGTTACGTTACATGAGCCCTCAAACGGTCAGCAACAAAATCACACTCTAATACTTTTAAAACGCGCTGTTGTAGGTATAATTTGTCATTATTTGTTACCAGTACATGATTTTGATCTTCAAATAATAATAATAAAAAAGTTTAAAACGCGCACTTCAAATCACGTCAAATAGTTTATTACTTTTTACACACAATACTAATACAGAATTCTAACTACGAAAAAAAATCAATTTATACATTTATAAATAGTTTACACAATTATTTAAATAATTGGTTTAACCTTGATTACATTTTAATAGCTACCACAATCAAAAATCCAGATGCCTTATTAGCTTTAATATTATTTTGTGAAGTAATAAAAAAAGAAATTAAAAAGTACAGTTTTGTACAGTTACGATTTATTAGGCTTTATGCATTATATGTATTATGTTTTATATTTTGCAAACAGTATAATAATTTTGAGTATATTATCAATCCTGCTTTCATCAAAGTATCATGTTTTAAAAAAGACTTTTGCATTGATTGCAACGCTGTTCATGTGTATGACTATGGCGACATCTAGTGGTGGATGTTTGAATGTCCAGTCACTCCGCAGTCGTGAATCCGCTCTGAGGTCGTGTCAGTGCGACTCTATGATGCTGAGATTGGGCTTTGCACGGTCTCCATCACCAAGCACCGCCAGACACATCGCACACTGCAGTCTCTTCACCAGATCCCTTCTGCGAAAAAACACTCCTCATACTGTCCATAAGAGCTCCGGACCAGCAAAAGCCCTTCAGTTTGTCCAAAAGTCAGTGGCTGTCAGTTTCAGATTGTCCCGGGACAGCTTCAGGTAGGCGCTGACCTCAGACACTGTTATGTTTCCTAGGCTGAGCTGGAGTTTAATCGGGTAACCCGGTCGCTCGCACAACCGATTACAAAACGCAAGTATTGTTGTTAGCACTGCAGCTAACAGATACTTTGGTCGTGTCCCAAAATCTTTGTTTAGTCTGCTTAGACTGCATTTCTGGACACCACAGGCATTTCAATGTTCTGAAGGGATTAAACTGTTTAAAAAAGTATAGCGCTACGTTACAAACCCACAGACCATACATGCAGTTTAAGTTTTGCTGTTAATATTTGGTATTGTATGAATATGTCATGAGTAAGAAATAAAACAAGGTCAACCAATACGTAAGATGTAACGTTACTAAAAACTTTCCTAACTTGTACGAACCCTGGCGAAGTGCATTCACCACAGAATTACTCTGTCACACATCCAACTGCTTTTTGAACACTTTGCTTATGTTTAGCATGAGGAAACCAACTCTTAAAACTGTTAATAAGTCAGAATGCATGAAATACTGTTAACCCCCCCATTTAAAGTTTCCATTAAAACCAATAAAATTTTTATTATAACCATTAAATCCATTAGAATATCTGTGTTTATATTGTTTGTTGGCAATGGTAATGTTGCATCTAGCTAGATATATCTTTCAGTGCACATTGGCGAAACGTGTATCATTTAGTCCAGAGATGGGCAACTTCGGTCCTGGAGGGCCGGTGTCCTGCAGAGTTTAGCTCGAACCATAATTAAACACACCTGAAGCAGACAATTAAGGTCTTTCTAGGCATACTAGAAACTTTTAGGCAGGTGTGCCGAGGCAAGTTGGAGCTAAACTCTGAAGGACACCGGCCCCCCAGGACTGAAGTTCCCCATCCGTGATTTAGTCCCTGCACGCTAAATTGAAATTATTATTTTATTTTCTTAAAAAAAATCCAGATCATTTACTCACCACCATGTCATCCAATGTGTATGTCTTTCTTTGTTCAGTCGAGAAGAAATTATGTTTTTTTGAGGAAAAAATTCCAGGATTTTTCTAATTTTAATGGACTTTAATGGACCCCAATACTTAACAGTTTTAATGCAGTTTAAAATTGCAGTTTCAAAGGACTCTAAATGATCCCAAACGAGGCATAAGGGTCTTATCTAGCGAAGCGTTTGTCATTTTTGGCAAGAAAAATAAAAAATATGCACTTTTAACCTGCAACTTCTCATCTTCCTCCGGCTGTGTGACGAGCCAGCTCGACTTTACGTAATTGCGTAATGACGTGGAAAGGTCAGGTGTTACATATATGAAACGCACACTTGCGGACCATTTTTAACAATAAACTGCTACAAAGACATTAATTAGTATCATTCCACATACAACAACGTTGGAACGGTCCTCTTTCTTCACATTTGTAAACACTGAGGCATAGTTTTGATACGTCATCCATGACCTCTTGATGTGATGACTTATTACGTGAGGTCGCGCTGGCGCGTCACAGGACCGAAGAAAGACAAGAAGTTGTGGTTTAAAAGTACATATTTTTAATTTTTCTTGCCAAAAATGACAATCGTTTCGCTAGATAAGACCCTCATGACTCGTTTGAGATCATTTAGAGTCCTGTAAAACTACATTAAAACTGTTAAGTATTAGGGTCCATTAAAGTCCATTTAAATGAGATTTTTTTTTTTTCGAAAATTTCTTCTCGACTGAACAAAGAAAGACATCAACATTTTGGATGACATGGTGGTGAGTAAATTATCTGGATTTTTTTTTAGGAAAATGAACTAATCCTTTAAATGAAATTATGAGACACATACATATTTACATGCTGCATTCTCCGGTCATTCGCCTGCTGTTCTGTAGATCTTCTGGAGCTGTCTGCTTTAGCATGGCATCAGGAG